>NC_143568.1:110404220-110715064 GCF_054136105.1 Typopeltis vanoorti
GGAAGGGTCACTATTTCAGATGTTGAAAGTTTTTCCCCTTGGTTATACTATAAATTAAAAGGTTACAACAAATTATATTCTTGATTTAATTCTTTATCCAAGTGGAAGCAAACCGAGTGGAAAAACTTCCAACTATCTCTAATCCAGAGTAATTTAATAATAAGGTGTGACCTTTTGGGCAACTGGCATATGGAAATATGATTTCTGCATTAATTCAACCTTGGTATCGCCTGTGGGTCTGGCTCCCACTGATGAGATAAAAGGTTGAAACCCTTCCCACAATGCATAGTATTATACATGTCTGCAAGGATATGTTTCGCATTATGGGATACTAAGGCAAGTGATGTGAAGTCATTAGCTTCAACATACGAGTTGCCCTGTCCTGAAAATACTTCAGGCGCAAACTTTGTTAATATAATGCCCCATTAACACCATATAACTGTAGAGTTTTGAATAGCTTTCCTCTTGGCACTTTGTCATATGCCTTTTCCAGATTTACAAAACTTAAAATATATATCTTCCACTGATTTCTCAACTATTTGTTGTAAAGTGAAAATCTGATCCCGACAGCTTCTATTTGGCCTGAATCCAGCTCGTTCTTCACCAAACTTTTCTTCTACAATTCTTCTCAACCATTTGTCAAGTATACCTGCATAAATCTTACCAGGAACACTCGGTAGAGAAATACTGAGCGTTCCTGGCAATTGAATGTGTAATTCTCACATTTAATTTTATTTCCCTTTTTACATATGGGTACTACGAGAGCTCTACTCCAATCATCGGGAATTAGTCTCCTTCTGCAGGGCCGCATTTACCATTAGGCGCAAGATGGGGGCCTCATTTTAAAACCTTACTCCTCACAAAGAACAATAAAAAAAAACAGCGTAGTGGCAAAATAAAATACTTATTTTTAAATATTAAATTCATTTAAATATTAAATTCATAATATAAAAACTAGAGGCCACTGAAAAATTTGTGAGGACCCCTGCTTCCATTTGAAATACACTGTTCTTTCCTTAGAATATAAAACTAACAGGAACTCTGTATTCCACAAAATTCATGTATGTAAGCGTACCATTTCTTTGCTGGACATATACGTCCAGCAAACCTGGATAATATTCTGTCCACCTGCTGAAAGAACATGGATAAGAAGTGTAGGCAAAGTAAAATCGTCATGTCCATTAGAAGGTGCGATAATCCTTCACGCTGAAAAGAACACTTAACTACATTACCTGGCGTACGTAGTAGCTGTGTTCTGTGGCTGGCCTGTAGCAAGAAACGCTTGCCGTTTGCTCGGTAACCGGAATCTAAGTTATATCAGACTAAATACCTATGTACCTATGAGTTATATTCATTTTGCTGCTTGTTTTTATCGTGTAATTTTTATTTTTACGCTGGCATTAAATAGTTTTTAATGCCAGCGTAAAATAAGAAATCCTTTCATACTTTCTCCACTTCATATTGTATCACTTTGGAAGATCAATGTCACTCAATTTTTTTGCTAATTATTTTCATCGCCAATACACTTTAAAATTCTCCAAGAACTTGATTGAAGATAATTATTTTTGTCAAACAATTATTTTATAAATTCATGAAAATCCGAATCTAAAAATGAATACAACCTCCATCTGTTCCAAATCAAGTTTCCTATTTTATTCATAATTTTAGTTCGAAGGTTAGTTATCATACGTAAATCTTGAATCATGTCATGTAATGCGTACGCTTTATAACGTAATCTGTAGATTTTTGCATTTCAACTTTCTTAGTTCCCCTCCAACCCCTAATCACTCACTACAAATCAAAATAAACGGCAGTTATGAAGTCAACTGTTATGTACATATTTTCGGCTAATTTCGATATTATGCAGCAGTTTTGAAGTAGCGACAGTTTATCTTTTGAAACATGTGTAGTTGCATGCGTCAAAATGAAATTTTATTTCCAAAATTTTCATAACGGAATTAATTCGCCTTTAATGGTTAACTCTCCCCTCCCAAAATCTCACACACACACACACACACACACACACACACACACACACACACACACACACACACACACACACACACACACACACACACACACACACACACACACACACACACACACACACACACACAAATACTGCTAGATAACATGTGCGCACTTTCTTTTTGTTTGAATCCGTTATTTTTCCAAAGTAATTGTACTGTTGCAGTTTAAGGCAAAAGAGAAAGGCGTAGAATCTCTGATAAAATACCATTGGATATAAATTAAAAACTCACAATCTCGAAAACCCCGACTAATGCAGTTTAACACCATTTCTTGTTCATAAAAATAAATAAATAAACAAATCGTTCCTAAAATTGAAATGTGCGACCCATATAATCTTATTTTGCAAGGAAAGGAAGCAAAATGTCATATTTATTTCAATAAATATTAATTAAAAAATATAAATATTTGACATATTTCGAATGCAAACAAAATTTTGATTATTTATTTTCGCACGTGTGAAGTTCGTTTTTATTTGGGAAGAGAATCAATAAGTAAATTGTGCAGCAAAAAAGGGTCAATCCAAGAAATACAGTGCACATAACTACAATAATCCGTTATGCATTTTAACAGATAGAATGCTGATTAAGTTTCATCAGCATTCTGCCTTTTTATTAAGTCAAAGGGATTTTGAGTATATTTGCGAAAAGATATATTCAACATAGCTTAGTCAGTTTTGTTGTAAAAAGTGCCTCATTTGAAGAAATATTAGCGGCATAATAATAAAATAGCAAAATTCATATTGCTCAGAGTTACTTGATAATGTTGGTAATACCAAAACAAGATGAGACAGATCTGTAGAAATCTATTATTATTATTATTATTATTATGAGAGTCCTTTTAATTATGAACTCTATAAAGATATACTTAATAAATTTGTATTTTTATGTTTTTAAATAAATAATCTACTTTCATTTTGTCACAGATGGTTTTTGCTGGACTTTTAGACTGTTGTTCTTATCAATTTTGTAAAAACTCGATTGTAGCTTAAATATTCCAAAGCACATTACATTGCTTTTTTACTTAGGTCAAGTCCCATAAGAATGTTGTAAAAAATAACCTTTTTTGTCTCTATATATTTTGTATTATTAGGTATTTTTGTAAATAGCCTTTTGGAAATTAACTGTATATACTTCTTTAATAAGAATATGTTAGAGTGTTAAAAACAAAGGCAACGTTTATTGCGGAGCTGTATGTAATAGATCTACACGGCGGCATTAGAAAGGTTGTTTATTAAATTTTGTGTATGAGAAAGGCTTACAAGCTCTGCACATAAACACCTCCGAAGTCAGTCAGAAAGGTTCAAACAACTTCCGATGGTCGGCAACTTGCAATCAAAAGAAGGCACAGAAGAGAACAAAGAGCGGGCCGAACTTGAAACTTAGATGAAAGAATCATGCCAAATTCTTCGGGGATTACAAACTTCGTGCGAGGTCTCAGAGAAGGCATAATAAAAGGGGACAGAGCCAAGCATATAGGGCTTCCCAGATCCAGAAGTTGCCAGAGAGTTGTCCCTCTCTGGCAATGTCTCCAGACATTGCCAGCTTCCTGGTTCGAGTCTTAAGAGAAGGCTTAGAGTTGCCGAAAGGAGATGTTCCAATCGCCAGAGAAAAGGCTTCCAGTCAAGAGAGGAATCCCAGTTGACAGTTGGCAGATTCGAGTTAGTCGAGGCAGCAGAAAAAGGAGGCAGTCGTGCAGGCATTTTTGGTGAGCCCAAGCAGATGAGAAAAGGTGAGACAAATTACCTGAAGTACCTTGGCTCGGAAGTTTTTCTTTTCGCCGGAGCTATATGAGTACCACAGGTCGCAGTTCACAGTCCGCTATTTTCCCGATGAGATATTTCTGAAGCCAGATTTCCTGAAGGAAGCTCAAGATCTGAAATGAGAGAATTGCCTTAGAACGTTTTGTGCAAGACCTTTGACTGAATGTGCGATACAGAGCTTTTGCAAGTTATATACCTTTGTACAATTCCTCTTATAATGTGTTTTAGTTGGACAATTAAGATTTAGAATAACAGTAACAAAAAGTGTCATTAAGAGAATCTATTGGCATATTTGAAGTTGATTTACAGTTTGTAAAAGTAACTTAATAAAGAGTTAGCTAACCTCTTGGCAAGTATACTAGAAGTTTAATAAGTGGAAATTGTAAACAGAGTAAATAAGATTTTGAGTTAAAGAAAGTTTTTGCGATCATTTTGAAACACGTTCCAGAGACAACAGAGTTTTTTTTGTGTGCTGATGCTATTTGTATTAATTAATTGGGTAAGAGCAGTTTCTATATCACATAAATAGTGCATTTGGATTTCAAGTTTATTATTATTTAAAAATTAAATTGATTTTTCAGTTCATTTTTTTGTGCATCAAGATTCTAGTCATTTCAGGTTAAAATGTCGAGTAAAAAAGTGGATGTTAGCGAGCATAGCAGGTTATCTTTACTATTTATTGCCTCTACGTTTTAACTAGAGGGAATTATTATGCTTATTACTGCAACTTAAAAAAAATCAAAACTGGAGTTGAATAAATCTTGTAATAAATAAATGTTGTAATTCCATAAATATGATGATTTTCGCTATAATTTTATTAACGTAAATTCAACATTTTTATTTTTAGTGTGAATAACTGAACTGTACAGTTCATGAAGTTCCAATTTTTATCTTGATTAGCAAGCTTAATTTGATTGCATTCAAATTCTTTTTTTTAAAAAAAAAAAACAAATTTATCCTTATACTAAATTATTATTATATCCTTTATTTTTTCGGTATTCAGAATTTTTGTAGCAACTATGATGCTTGTCAAACAAAATCAACGTTCTCAAAATCAATAATCAACACTGCAATTGAAATATTTCACAGAAAGATTTTAATTACATCTTTCTTTAAATTAATAATCATTCAATTACATGGAATATTTAAAAGTGTAAATAATATATTTAGAATTACATTAAAAGATTTTAAACTATTTAGAAAATTTAATATTAAATATAAAGTATCGTAGAAGTTGCATAATTATTTATAATCCATCGATATAAGTTAGTCATTTATTTTATTATTATTATTCCTGATACCTCCAAGGAGTCCGAAGACTCATCGCGGGAGGACATCTTCAACTATCTCTACACCTTACCTCTACTACGAATCAACGCCATCTACCGCCCACCTCCAACACCACCACAACTAGTAATTTTTTTTGTCTGTAAATTGCGTGTGTTCTGAAGGGCCGATTTGTATGTATGCGGGATGAAAAACCCTGCTACCTCCGCATGAGATCGGCTAACTCACCATCGATTGAAATCGACCAGATAAAGATTCCTCCCGTCGCGACGAGAATCGAACTTAGGCCTATTCCAATCGAAGGGCGCAATGTACCGTCGTTCTTCCAATTGCGCTACGGAGGCGCTTTATTTATATAAAATGATTTACAAGGTTGCTAGTTTAATATTGCCAAGATTTTTTTAATATTAATATATATTGTATATGTGAAATTCGTTTATATTTTTGGGAAGAGACACAATAAATAAATTGTGCACTAAAAAGGGTCAAATATCGTAGAACAGTGAAGGAAATTCCAAAAAACGGTAATTAAACTGATAGTTTAGTTATCGTTATTTGGCTAGTACTTGTAAAGCAGTATACCGTATACAAGTGTATATACCTAATTATATGGTTAAAGTAGTTGTCGCAATCGATAAGAATATATTATTCAATTAATTGTTATTCTTATTTTACTGTTACTCATTTATTTTAACAAAACTGAGATATTACTGTTTCTATTTTTGTATTTTTTAAGCTTATAACGTAATATTTATTTGATTTATATGTTTATTTTGGATTTAATAAATATTTATTTCGCTTTTGATAGATTAATACACATAATGGTACAAGAAAATTTGAATCCGGAGATAGTAAAAGAAAACGACTGAAAAACAGCTAAATAGTCAGAAGAGGGCAATTTTGTGTTTCATGCGTTCTGAAAATGAAGAATTTCGTAGAACTGAAGTTGTACTTCACAGTTCTCGGAATGAAAACGAAACATTAGTATCATTATCAGGAGTAGATGAAAGTGAAATGATGTGGAAAACATAGAAGGAGAGAAAGAAGTAAATGAAACAAATCAAGAGGATTCTGAAGAAATTTTTCAAAAGGAGTCTGTACTTACCAGCAAGCAAGCAATCTCTTATCCTACCGATATAGCAGTGTGGCCACTTACTATCAATGAACAGTTTATCGAGCATATTTTTACTGTAAAAAGGCGAATAGAACAAAGGAGAAACGAGAGTGGCTAATTTTTTCAGAAACCAGCAAAGCAATTTACTGCTTTGTTAGTATATTGTTTTCTAAGTCAAATAATTGCTTAATGAAGAGTTTTAATAACTGGAGAAATATAACACGAACCTTATGTGATCAAGAGCATTCTACTGAGCATATACGAGCGATGTGCACATATCGCAAAAGAAAATCAAGTTCTGTAAATAGTCGAATTGATTCTGAATTGATCAAACAAATACAATCTGAAGAAAATTATTGGAGAGAGGTTTTAAAAAGAATAAAAGCTACCATTAAGTTACTGAGTAAACTAGGGCTAGCATTTAGAGGAAATACAAATGATATATTTTCTGATTCTTGCGGAAATTATTTATCGTGCTTACCTTATTTAAGTGAATTTGATGATTTCAGATCAAATTATCTTTCTTACCATACTTGTGATGTGATGAATTCATAGCGTTAATAGCTAAAAAAACAAGAGAAATATTAATATTAGAAATTAAGGAAGCTGCTTATTTTGCAATAATACTCGATTCAACGCCATACATTGCCCACAATGACCAACTAGCTATGATTAGGTATGTTTCCGCAAATTCTTAAGAAACATTTATCGGGTTCATCAGAATTACACAACATAATTCCTTATATTTAGAAGAGATAGTATTAAAAAATTAGAAGAATTATCTTTGGATATAAAAAAATGTGCAGAGGGCAAAGCTATGATAACGCTGCCAATATGAAAGGTATCTATACAGGTTTACAAGCTAGGCTGAAAAAACGTAGTCCCTCTGCACATTATATACCGTGCTCTAGTCATTCCTTAAATTTAATTGGCAACTATGCCGCGGAATCTTGTCAGGAAGCAGCGCAACATTTTTGTTTTATTCAAAATGTATATATTTACTTTTCATCTTCAACAAGAAGATGGGGTATACTCCTTAAACATTTAGAAAAAATCTTTAACAGTTAAAAGACTAAGTGAAACGAGATAGTCCGCAAGAGCTGACGCTATATTGGCTTTGAAACGTGGATATAAACAAATTAAAGAGTACTTGAACTATCCATTTCTCCTCGTAAAAAAACCTATTTCTAAATTAGAGAGCTCATCGTTGGCTGAACATTTTGACAAACCAGAAACAGCAATTTTAACAGTTATGTGGGACAAAATTTTAATAAATTTTGTCCCACAACGAATAAATGCTACTAATAAATCTCTACAAGATCCCTATATGGATTTGTTTTTAGCTAATAATTTGTTACACTCTTTAGTTGGTTTTATTTTAGATATAAGAAATAGTTTTGCTGCTGTAAATGAAGAAGTGAATTTATTAACAGATGAGACAAAATTTAAAGATGAAAAGGAAAAAGTTAAAAAAAGGAAAAAAAAAATGAGTGACGAAGTTTCACAATCTAACAATGAGATTATTTTACACGGAAAAGAAAATTTCGCTGTGAACACTTTTAATGTCATTTGCGATAAACTAATTTTGGAAATTAATGAAAGAACAAAAAGCTATTTCGACATATTAGATATGTTTGACATTTTTTTGAAGGAAGATATAGACCAAGACAAGTACAAGACTAGTATTGATAAAATTTTACAAACTTATGGGACTGATATTGATCCAGAAAAATGTATTGGTGAAGTTAAGCAATTTTTAATAATGATAAAGGAAGAAAATTCTTCAATTAAAAATATGTACAAATTTATAAACGATGGGTTAAGGTCTACTCTTCCGAACGTAGAAACAATTTTAAAAATATTTTTGACGATGCCTATTTCAAATGCAAGTGCTGAACGCTCATTTTCAGTGTTGAAACGAATAAAAAATTATTTAAGAAGCAACTTGCAACTTGCAAAATAAAACAAGTGACCTATCGTTATTATGCATTGAATCAGATGTAATGGACTTGATCAATTATGATGACATTATAGATATATTTGCTAAAACCAAAGCCAGAAAAAACTTTTAGTTATTAATTTTTTTATTTAAATTTGAACTGATTTATTTCTATACTTTTTTAAAATGCAAATATATGTATACCAATGTTGTATTGTGTTATTAAAATGAGTTATTATGGAAATGTTGACTTTTATTTGCAATAAACTAAGAAAATGCTTATTTTTGAGGACCTCATAATGATGTTGCGCCTCGGGCCTCCAAAAGCATAAATGCGGCCCTGTCCCTTTGTTCATGCCTTCTGAACCATGCAGTGCAGCCACTGCAAGATTTTTATACCCACATACTTGGGAATTTCTGATTAAATATCTACTCCAGCTGCCTTTCCACATATCAGGCTTTTACCACTTCAAGTATGGATATGTATTGCATGCCTGTTAGGCGTTTTTTTTTTTTTTTTAACCACTGTGCTGTATCTGCTTGTTTCGTTTAGCAATTTTTCAAAGTAATTGCTCTATACATCAAGAATATCGTTTTTTTCTCTAGTTTTCATGTCACCTTTATCATCTCTAACTCCTTTTACAGCACACTTTCCTCCATTTCTAAGCTTCTTCAACAACCTTCAGAATATTTTGCCACCTTCTTGATATATACTTTCTATATTCTTGCCAAAGTCCTCCCATGACTTTTATTTAGCTAGTTTTACACAGTGTTTAGCTTTCTAACATTTGTCTCTGTATTCTCTAAGAGCACAAGCTGACTTATTTGCCAGGAACTTTTGATGTGCTTTCTTGTTTTTTTCTTTTCCTGTGTCCACCATGGAGTTCTGATTTTTCTATCCTTGCAGGCAACCTCCCCACATGCCTTTTTGGCCAAATCAATGAATGTTTTCTTCAGGATTTGTCATTGAATTTCCAAAGTTTAGTTTCTGTTCTCAAATTCTTTCATTTTTTTTTTTTCTGGAATAATGTTCAAGAAAAAAAATATAGCAATTTTTTAGTCTACAGTTCAGATGCGAACTGTAGACTAAAATATTAGTCTACAGTTCACATCTGAGAGCTGCTCAACTTTTATTAGCTTTAAAACTTTCTTACATGTTATTCTTTTCAATAATATGAAGATAATGTCTTCATATCATCAGAAGATATTATCCTTCTCAAGACTAAATGGTGGTCACTTCCAATTTCAAACCCTCTGTACACTCTAATGCAGAAGTTGGAAACCTTTTTAATATGAAGAGTGCAATATAAAATTTGAAAATTATAGAGGGCTCATGACACAGGCATTTTTTTCTCTCATTTCAGGCTTAAAGATTCATGATTAGTTATTTTTAAGAAAAAATAAGATTTCAAATGTTAACATTTCATTTTAACTCGCTTTTACAACATATTTTTGTCATACGTAAATGAATATAAAATACAATAAAAAATAAAATAAATGAATACAAAAAATATAAATTCAAGAGGATTTAATGAGAAACCTGGCCTTGTACGTCATCTGCTATTTTTTTTAATAATCAAGCATATAGTTTGAAGTAGCTGCTCTTAAACAATTATCCAAATGTGAGTGTAAGTTGAGATCGATATTTTGATTTCAAATATGCCATAATTGTAAACAGGGTCTCGCAGTTGTATGTAGTTGCGCAATATGAAT
Source organism: Typopeltis vanoorti (assembly GCF_054136105.1). Taxonomy (NCBI): domain Eukaryota; kingdom Metazoa; phylum Arthropoda; class Arachnida; order Uropygi; family Thelyphonidae; genus Typopeltis; species Typopeltis vanoorti. Next base: position 110,414,064 of record NC_143568.1, read on the forward strand.
ACATTTTTATCGAGTATTTTCTCAGAATACGAAAAGTATTTCTGTCTACTAACTTCTAGAACATTTTGTCATCATGATGAGCTTTAAAATTATGTTGTTTTGTAAAATAATTATTTCCGTTTCCAAGTCTTCTGTATTATTTAGCTCGAAGTAATTGGGAGTTTTTGCAGGTATATCATCTTCAGTAACGTTAAACGGATTTAGGAAAAATCTAACAACAGATTCTAAAGTCGCAAAATCTTGAAAGAGGGAAGAAAACTCTTCTAATAGTGTGTCTATGATTTTTATATACGATGTAGCGCTAAATGTTTCATTATTCAAACTTTCATTGATATGTTTTACATTTGGAAAATGTGACAACGAATTTTTCATCACATAGGATTTCAATAATTCCAACTTACACTTGAAAGCATTGACTGCACTAATCCTATCAGCAATATGGGAATTTCCCCTTTTTAATTGTAGATTTAAATAATTAAACTTTGCCATTATATCTGTTAGAAATCCAAGATCTATTAACCAATTTTTATTTTCTAATTCTTCGTAAAAATCGCCTCTTGATGTAATAAATTATTTTATATGCGGAAAAAGAATAATAAGTCGCTCAAGTATTTTACCTCTGCTCAACACCTCACTTCAGTATGTAATAATAGGTCGTCATTTTCAACGATTTCATCTTTCAAAAGTAATTTAAGTAACCTGTGTCGAGTTGCTTTTTGATTTTATCGAATTATAACATTTCCTGATGAATAAGATAATGATATGCAATAAATTTAGGAAATAAAGAGTCCTGTCTGCACAAGACAATAAATCCATTTTCCTTACCAGTCATTGCTCGTGCGCCGTCAGTAGTAATTGAAGTTAATTTGTAAATTGGTAATTTTTTATAGTACAAAATCTTAAAAAAAGAAAAACGGAAAATATATGCTCTCCTCTAGTGTGCCCCTTCAATGGAAGAATTTCAGAAATTTTTTTGTAAAAAATCATCAAATATCATTTTCACTGAAATTGCTAATTGTGACTTATCTGTTATGTCTATCGATTCATCCAGCTGTAGCGAAAAGAAAACATTTTTCCATATCATTTGATAATTCTGTTTCTAAATAAACTGCAATTGATTCAATGCGAAATTTTAAAAGATGCGACTGTTGCAACGGTTTAGTAAAAAAAAAACAACTTTGCTGTTTAGTAATAAATAAAATCTTTTTTTTTTTCTTTTTCGGGTTTCACTGGATAGTCAAAATTAAAATTGGCATGAATGGTTTTGAAATGTCTTTCTATATTACTCTTTTTTTTTTTTTTTTTTTTGAAATAGCCGCACTATTATTGCATACATTTGCCATTAAGATTGATGAAGCTCTTCCTCCCAATCATCATTAAAATACAGTAATAAGTTCTTTTCCTTTGACGTTTATCCATTATAAAGAGTTAAAAACATTTTTGTAAACAAAGTAATTTATATTTACACTGAGAACGGGAGTGATTCAACGAACACACATACTAAAAAACAAAGGGTTCTAACAACGTTCAAAAGTTGTGTGAAGGTAGTGAGAACGGTCGCATTGATAACTAGTTCAGAGCTGCTTAAACTGCGGGTCGCATTCCCAAATGGGGTCGCAAAAAATTTGCCAACAGTAAAAGGTTTCTGAACGCGCAACGACCAATAATTAATTCAAATTCGAGGCTATTCTTTGTACTTCTTTATATAAATGGTAAATTATATGAATATCAAAGAATTGTTTTAAAATATATTTCTTTATGATTTATTATCAGTAAATGTTTGGTTTGTATACCGGGTCGCGTAAATATTTCTCGGGTGAAAAGGAGTCGCGAGAGGAAAAAGTTTAAGAAGCGTTGAACTAGATCACGTCAACAACTCAAACTACTTATGATCAGTAGTCTCTCGTCTTAATAGGCACAAATAAAGAAGTTACAATAATTTCTCTGAGGGCGCACTAAAACCACACTGCGGGCGCTACGTTGTCAACTCCTGCTCTAGTGTCCTGCACCAAGGAGAAAACATCACTATCAACAATAACAGTCAATGAGACTTTTCTTATTCCTTGCCTCTTCTTTCCATGTGAATTTGTGCACATTTCTATGTTGAAACATATTGTTAGTAATAACCAGTCCATGTCCTGAGCAGAAATCCAACAGGTATTTGCCATCATTATTAGCTTTGCTCTTTTCTCCAAATTTTCCCAAAATATTTTTCTGACAATCATTTCCCACTTTGCTATTTAGATCCCCAAAGGACCAACTTTTCCTTTTTCATTGTGTCAGTTGCTTTTTTCTAAAGCATCAAAAAATTCCTCCACTTCTACCTTAGTAGAACCTTCTGTGGGACCATAGGCACAAATAAGTCTCATTGTCCAGTTCCCCATTCTCATATTTGCCCACATCACTCTACTTGAGACTGTCTGCCATTCAAGAAGATTAGCCTCGTATTTTGTGTTGAATACTATGGCTACCCCTTCTTTTCCTTGATTGTCATTTCCTGAATATAACATTTTGTATTTATTGCTCAGAAAGATCTCACCAGTTTTTGTCATTTTTGTTTCAGTCACCCCTATTATGTCGATCTGGTACTTATCTAATTCCTCAGCTAGCTCCATTTCTTTGCCATTCAGGCTTCTTATGCTGATAGTACTGATCTTGAACTCTGTTACTGCAATGTTTTAGGATTTGTTCCAGTAGCTGACTTTTCGCTGTTCGCCCTGGTTCCCTGGCGAAAAGAACGGGGGCCCTGTTTAACCGCGATGTCCCAGCCGGTGAAATTCTTTCATGTTGTATCATTTTTTTGAGAGTCTCCATCACTCAGTCGGTACAGATGAAGCCCTTTGGTTGGAAATACCTGGGTTCGATTCCCGTTAGTGACGCGAGGAATCTTTATCAGGTCTCTTTTGACAAAAGGTGAGTTAGCCAGTCTCATATGGAGGTTTTTTTTTTCACCTGAAAACTCGGTTTTGTCCTTCCCCCAGAACAGGCAAACTGGCTCCATGAACACACACTTCTACAGACATTGGACACCTCCAGGAATAAGGAGTAACCAACCTATTCCGTAAGATTTACGTTCCAAATGCCTACATGGTAAAATAAGTCTACGCGTGAGCATAAATTAGGACCATCATTTCATATTGTGGTTTAAGCCAATAAGAATACAATTTGGTTGAGTAAATCCCAAATTGTCATCCTTGTTCATTCAGTATCCAGGTAGATATCTAATAGGCTGTGCCACGAGAACTGAGGATTGAACATTACTTTAGAAACCCTGGTCGGTTCTCTGCATTCCTTTAAAGGCTATGTGAAGGTCTCCTCTCAGTTATACAGCTTTGACGCTCAAGCTATAAAAATAAATAACTGATTCAATTTGATAAGAACCTAAGATTTATAATCTAGTCTTGGTTCCTACGGATTGATTAGCACAACTGTTGGGATATGCCTTAAGCAATACATGCTGTATATTGATGTTAATGTTCAGTTTTGTGAAAACTGGTACCCAGTTGTAGTTAATATCCCCTTTTTATGAAACTAGTTGGCAAGTCTAGTATTTGATCTGATGTTTTACTGTCTATCTTCTCTATAATTTCAAACAGTCATCATTGTTTGATCATGTTAAAATTTCGGTTCCAATATTCAGTCTTATTGAGTAAGCAATTGCTGATCCAGTTGATTTTGTATTATGTAAGGTGAGCCTCCAGTAATCCCGATTGCTGTAATGTAGCAATCTTTCTGGCTCTTCCTACTCATTTAACATCAAGGCTACCATTAAACAACAAAATTACATATTTTGTACTGAAAATAACAATACATCATCAGTGTGTAGAAACAACAAGCAAATCAAAGAACAGGAATATAAGGTATATACAATAAACAGTTTGCTAATTAAAAATGGTTGCTGTGTGATAAAAATTAATATTAATACTCATTTTGATGTTTACATAAAATGAGAATCTCCCAAACTTTTGTGAGAGAGAATTGTTCCAATTCAGGTTAGGCCAACGTAATATATTATTATTATTATTCGTGACATCTCCAAGGAGTCCAAAGACTCATCGCGGGAGGACACCTACTGTATAACTCTCCGTCTCCACCACTACCGAACTTCTACTACCACTCCACTATATCAGCGCCATCTACTGCCCACCACCACAAGTATTTTTTGTCTGTAAATTGCGCATGTTCTGAAGGGCCGATTTGTCTGTATGTGGGATGAAAAACCAGAGTTTCTGAGAGAAAAAAACTGCTACCTCCGTATGAGATCGGCTAACTCACCTTCAATTGAAAAAGTCCATATAAAGATTCCTCCCGTCATAACGGGAATCGAACTCAGGCTTTTTACAATTGAAGGGTGCAATGCACTGTCGTTCTTTATAATCATGCCACAGGTAACTTTAACGATCAGTTTTAAAAGAGGTATACAATGAGTAGACATATCGATACAAAATTAATAACGGAAAAAAAACACGTACAAAGATTATTTACTAGTATATTCTTGTAGACAGGCTTATACGTTGGTTATGCATTATTGAAACACTAAGGAATTGAACAACATAGTTAAGGATATAAATTAAATTATGCTTTAATAAATACTTTCCGATATTTCGGCAACGTCACGTTGCCATCTTCTAAAGGAACTTACAAAAAAAGGTACGTGCACGTAGGCACTACAACACAGTAACTGGAAATAAAGCTATTGTTCTCCTAAAAGTCCTGATGGTGCCCTCTAGCGGGCTAAGTAGGTGTTCTTGGCCGTTGGGCTGAAGGTCTGCTGATGTAAGCCTCCCAAATTTGGGGCAGTCGCATACAACCAAATTTGCTGAGGTTTGGAGAAATTCTTAGGGCTGAGGCTGATTCCATAAATAGTCTTTCTAATTTGTATTTGCTACGGTGTATTACTGTAGCTTTCTTCCACCGTATTCTGTGGCATGTATCCAGAGCATGGACAGCAAGCACAGAATGGCTGTACTTGTGAAAACGGATGTAGTCCTTGTGTTCAGAAATTCTGATATTCGCTGTCCTGCCTGTTTGGCCAAAGTAAGACAGTTTACAACTGCAAGGGACCTGGTATACACCAGGTAGGTCTAGGGGAAGTGGTTGGTCTTTAGTGGAGCGGATAAGGGATGCCAATTTTCTGTAAGGTTTGTAACAGGAGGTCAGGTCATGTTTTTTTAAGATTTTGGTAATCTTTTCCGACGTGCCTCGGATGTAGGGAATGGTGATGGATTTAGAGTAATCTTTGTTGTGGAGGGGATCTGTGGTTTGTAGGTTCTAATATTTTTTGGATTTTTTTGGGGTGGGTAGCCATTGGCTGAGAAAGTGTTGAGGATGTGATTTAGTTCAGTGTTTTAGGCTGGCGGGTGACTAGTGTGTCTAGGAAAGGGAGACTGTTGTTTTCCTCTTTTTTCAGGGTGAATTTGATTCTGGGGTGTTGGTTGTTTAAGTGTGTTAAGAAGGAGAGAAGTATTTCAGAGCCATGCGGCCAAATAGCGAATACATCATCAACGTAGCAAAGCCATATGGTTGGTTTTTGTGGGGCAGAGGCTAAGGCTTTTTCTTCAAAGGTCTCCATAAAAAAATTGGCCAAGGGTGGGGAGAGTGGTGAACCCGTGGCTGTCCCCTCTATTTGTTTGTAGAATTTTCCCTGCCAAACGAAATAGCCCGAGTTCATTGTGAACTGAAATAAGCCTGAGATATCGGGAGAAAATTTAGCTTGGATTAGCTCTAAAGTTTCCTTGAGTGGGACATTTGTAAATAAAGAGGAGACGTCAAAGCTGACCATTATGTCAGTACGTTGGAGTGTAAGGTTTTCTATGCTGGCTTTGAAATGGGCTGAGTTTTTTATGTGATGGTGTGTTGCCAGTATAGTGTGTGAGCTCTTTGGCCAAATGTTTAGCTAATTTGTATGTGGGGAAATCAAATTTTGTAAGTTCCTTTAGAAGATGGCAACGTGACATTGCCAAAATATCGGAAAGTATTTATTAAAGCATAATTTAATTTATATGCTTAACTACGTTGTTCAATTCCTTAAGTGTTTTAATAATTTAATAGTATAATTTTCACCTGTGTGTCACAGGCATCTTCAGTACATTAAGCTCAAATTAAAATTATTGTTTAATTTGAGCTTAATGTACTGAAAATGCCTGTGACACACAGGCAAAAATTATACTATTAAATAATCTTTGTATGTGAGTTTTTTCTGTTATTAATTTTGTATTTAAAGATCAGGGCCACCTAACCTCTTGGGTTTGCAGAAAACTTGGCTACATACATGTTGATTCACATCACCACCTTTCCAAACATTAGAAATCAACTTTAAAAAAGATACCAATTAAAAAGTTCTCATGAAGACTAACAGCCAAAAGACATTTAAAGCCATTATATACCATGACCAAATTTAAAATAACCCACAACTTGAAACTTTTGCAAATGCAAGAATAAAAACATCTAGTATAATTTATTAATGTAATTTAGCATATTTTGGCTAAATAAGTCATGCAACATGTAAACATATACCAGAACGTGAAGATGATATCAGGTTCCTACATTACAATGATTCATATTATCAGAAGACATTATATACTAACTATAAGATCACTATTGAAATAGTACCTACACCAGCCAAATCTTAACAAGAATGACCATCTGAATGATCTAGACAGCACTAGTCCATCACATCTAACCTAACAACTGATCCACCTCAAAAAAGTAGCTATTGGATAAGACTAATACAAATTTGCAGGAAAACAAACTGTTAAGCTGTTCAGCTAATATATAAATATCTGATGGCAACTTACATGAACCCACAAAAATATTACTACCTGTACCCCTCCCAGATGCACAGATTCCACTACTTGCACCACAACCCCAGATGCAGTAATTTTCATCCAATGTGGGATGAAACATGAATGTTTTCATCACATCAGATAAAATTTGATCAATGGTTCTTTCATTTTTTCAAAGCTATCCATAGTTTATTAAGGAAGGCTGACAACTTGTTAGTTCATTAGCTCAGTATCATAACTTATCTTCTTTTAGTTGTTCGATATTTGCTGCTCTTTCCTTCACCCTTTTATGCATCTGGCATTAATGAAGTTCACATGGTTGGTTGGTTTGATTATGTCAAACCAAGTGTGGCAAGAAGAAGAATGTAGCATATCTGTAAATTGCATGTGTTTTTAGATTGGCCTTGTCTGTTCTGAGGAAAGAAGGGAAAAAAAGTTACTGGAAGGAAAAGTCCACACACTGATGGAGTTGGTTAATTCTTTCCAACACACATGTGGCTCAACTGCAGTGGCGTATATGAGCAAAAAGTTTACCTTTTTAAAAGTTAAAAGGTAAAGTTAAATTAACTTTATAAAGAATTTAAAAATCGAAATTAACATTACATGAAAGATTTTCTCTCATAAAAATTCTTATAATAATTCAGAGTGAAAACCAACTTAAAATGAAACTGTACATTTCTTTGTAATAAAAGATGTTTCAAATAACTTAAAACTGCTCATTATGGCTGACAGGATGAAACACAAATTCAAATATGGCATCTAAGGATGTCATATGAATATGACATAATTAGGTGTCATGTTCAAATGACATGAATAAGGATGACACCAACACAAGTCCTGTATAAAGTCTCAAATTAATCAAAAGAAATTCCATCATTTTACCTTCAATCTACAGAACACTTTTTTTTTTTGTGAGTTCTCTGAATAGTTTGAAATTACTCCTAGCTTGCCTACAAATAAACAATCACAATAAAATATACAATAACAGCATATAGAAGAAAAGGAGACTGCAAACACTATAAAATAAATTAATCTACAACAAAAATGTAGCACTTCCCCTGAGAAACATTTGTCAACACTAATTTCAAACAACAGTGGCTATCTTGGAAGCACATAAAATCACTATTTCTTCTTAGAATGAGTTCTTATGCTCCCAAGACATCCAATTAAATAACTATAAACAAAGTTTCTCAGAAACCAGTAGTTGTTAAGATCTTGGAGAAATTAGTGAGGGACCATATACAGCATTGGACAGATGAGGGTAATGTTATCTGTGAGAGTCAACATGGATTTATGAAAGGGCACTCTTGTTTTAGCAATATGCTAGCCTTTTATAATAAAGTTACAAGAGCAGTAGATGAGGGAAAGGTGTATACTGCCATTTTCTTAGATTTAGCAAAGGCATTTGACAGGGTGCCACATGATAAGCTGATATTTAAGTTGCAGCACATGGATTTGGATCTCAGGTTGGTCGACTGGATTCAGGATTGGCTGTCCGATAGGTATCCGAGAGTTGTGTATGGTGGGGCCATTTCAAAGAGGCAGAAGGTTACAGTGTGGTCCCACAGGGCTCAGTACTGTGACCTATATTGTTTAACCTTTATATCAATGACATTGTCAGTAGATTGCAGGGGGATATTCAGTTGTCTGTGGATGATGTTAAGCTGGGAAGTATTATTATAATAGTGCAGATGTGGTAGCCCTGCAAGAGGATTTGAATAAACTAGATAGATGGGCAAATGAATGGGGAGTGTCGGTTTAATGCAGCAAAATATAAGGTCTCGAGGTTTGGGAAACATCGATGGGACACTTCATATTCTATTGGATGAGCTATACTGGAGGAGTAGGGGAGACAAGAGATCTGGGATTGATGATTGATAGAAACCTGAAATTCAGGGGACATATTGCAAAGGTCGTGAAGCTAACACAGAGGATTGTTGCAATTATGAGAAGGATGCTATTAATAGAATGCTATCGTATGATGCTTAAGAAAAATAAATAGAACAAGTTGGATAGAAAAGAAAACAAACATCACAGTCAGACAAGAACTCTTGAGCAGGATCTTCCAGTCTTCTCTATTCCTTCCTTATATGTTCTACATCCTGAGATGTTCTTTATTAATTTCAGCCAGGTAATTCTTGGTCTTCCAGGTCTTCTTTTTTCAGTTGGAAAAGTATTGATTAGGACATTAGGAAGTCTGTCTGCATCCATGCGTATAGTGTGTCCAAACCATCTCAGTTGTTGTTTTCTAATTTTTTCTATTATTGTCTTTTTATACAATAGTTCTTGTCTGACTGTGATGTTTGTTTTCTTTTCTATCCAACTTGTTCTATTTATTTTTCTTAAGCATTTCATTTCAAATGCCAGCAGTTTTTTCTCCTCTCTTTTTTTAACTGTCCACGCTTCTGCTCCATAGATGACTGTTGGTATAATTATTGCTTCATATAATTTGATTTTGGCTTGTTTAGATATCTTGTTTGTTTTCCAGATTTTCTGTAATTTTCCCATGGTGGTCCATCCTATCGCTATTCTGTGTTTGATTGTTTTGAGTTTATCTATTGTTTCTGTTAGTTTTGATCCAAGGTATATGAAGTTGTCTACTTGTTCTATTTGTTCTCCATTTAGGGTGGCTGAGATGGTAGTTTTGTTCCTCCCTATTTTCATCACTTTTGTCTTTTGTTTATTTATTGTCATGTCATATGTTTTACAGGTTTCGTTTAGCTTGTTGATCAGCTTTTGTAGTTCATTTGGGGTTCTTGCAAGAAGGACGAGATCATCTGCATATTTGATATTATTTATGTTTAAAACATTGACATTGATTCCAGGCTCATTGTCTATTGCTTTCTTTACAACTTCTTCTAGATATATGTTGAATAGGCATGGAGATAATGGGCATCCTTGCATTACTCCTTTTTGGATCTCTATGGGTTCTGTTGTGAGTGTGTCCTTTTTAATTATTGCATTTGTCTTAGAGTAATATTTTATCAGAAACTGTATTATATATTTGTCTATTGCTTTTTCTAGTAGAATTTTAAGAAAGATTTCTCTGTTGATGTTATCAAAAGCTTGTTTAAAGTCCACAAAACAACAATATAGTTCTTTATGGTCTTCCCAGCTGAGCTCTGCTAGTTGGTGCAATGTGAAAATTTGGTCTATTGTTGAATAGTTTCCTCGGAAATCAGCTTGTTCTATGCCTATCATTTCTTCGTAGGTGTTTTTTAATCTATTTTGTATAATTCTTATGAATATTTTATAGGTGTGAGGGAGTAAATTGATTGGTCTGTAATTTCTGCAGTCTCTTTTGTCTCCTTTCTTGTATATTGGGATGATTTTTCCAGTTCTCCAGTCATCTGGGATCTCTCCTGTTTGCAGTATTTTATTGAATAGGGTTGTTAAATATTCTATTGATATGCTGCCTCCATATGACCACAGTTCAGTAGGGATAGTATCAATGCCTGGTGCTTAATTGTTTTTCATCTGTTTTATTGCGTATCTAACTTCTTCTTGTAAAATTTTTGGGTGATCATTATTTTCTTCTATTGTTGGTATTGTAGTTTTGTTTCCTTGGTGGAAGATAGTCTTAAAATGGTTGGACCAGATTTTTCTTATATGTTCAATATTCCCAGTTTCAGTCATCTTGTTGTTTATCAATGTTACTGCTTTTGCTGAGAATTCCTTTGTAATTTCTCTTACAGTATCATGGAAGACTTTTAGGTTGTTTTGTTGGTATGCTTCTTGGCATTTCTTAGCTTTTGGCAATATGTCCTCTAAAATTTTAGATCCTTATCCACCCTATCACCTCAAGATCTATTATTTTGTCCACCTCCAAAAATATATCCCCAACAAGAGTCAAGTCTACATCCCATTTTTGTTTTACAAATTTTAAAACATTACATTTCATAACATTGAACTGGCATCCCCACTCATGTGCCTATTCACATCTTCTTCTATGAGCATCTGCTCTTCTCCTCATAGTTCATCCCCATTGCCTATCATCTACAAACAGCTGTATACCCCCATTCAAATCTTCCATAATATCATTAACATACAGGTTAAACAGCAATGGCCCTAAAACAGACATCTGAGGCATACCACTAGTGACTTTCTTCTTCTGGGATATTACTGCCCCATACACAACTTGTTGATACCTATTGGACAGCCAATCTGCAATCCAATGCATTAGTCTAATATCCAATCCCATTTGCTCTAGTTTGATTATCAACTTATAATGTAGTAATCTATCAAAAACATTTACAAAGTCTAAGTATACTACTGAGTATCCATCTCCAATGTCTAATGCTGCTGTCGCCTTAATGTAAATAAGTAAGTCGATTATCAAAACATGATCGCCCTTTAGCAAATCTGTGCTGTTCACCACAGATAGCACAATTAATGTGAAATTATCAACCTCTCTAACACTTTAATCACAACACCTCACAGTGGTACACCCAGAGGGGGAGAGGGGGCATGGTCCCCCTAAAGAAAAAGGAAAAACAACAGTAGAAAATTTTCCAAAAACCTTTTCCTAATTAAAATTAATTTATTTTATTTATGTTGTGTCGTGTCTTCTATTTCTATACTACTTATTAATTCGCGATCATTGCAGATTGATCACGAATTTACAGCATTATACATGTCCACAAGGAGATGTGTTTTGCATTATGGGAAAGTGATGAGAACTTAGTTCACCTTTGCCATGAGTTGCCCCAGTCCTGAAGATACTTCAGGTGCAAACTTTGTTTGCTTACACTTGGATAAAGGATTAAATTAATTAATGAAATAAAGAGCCAAAAGGCTTCACTTCGGCAATGTAAAAATTATTTAAATTAAGGGGATATTTAATCCCACATTATTTTAAAGCCAAATAAGAAACTCTAAGATAGAAATCAAAGAGTTTCATGCCGAATATAGCAAATTATAAAAGTTCAGCGAGCCCAAGCATAAGCAAACACCTGGTAATCCGGACTCGGAGTAAAAGTGGATAAAGCTACAATCACTGTTCTTAGTATTAGCCCTAATGTAAAACACATCCCCTAGGAGACGTATTTTGTTTACATTAAGGGATAGGTCACAAATCAGACCAGTTTCAACCTTTATTGAAGTCTCATCAGTAAGTAGGTAGACCAATAATACTAAGGTTGTAGTGATAATAGCTTTAATACTTTACAGAATGAATTGTTCGAAAGGTGCCCAAATAAATTAATGAAATAAAGAGCCAAAAGACCCTTAATGTTTTACATTAAGGGATAGGTCACAAATCAGACCAGTTTCAACCTTTATTGAAGTCTCATCAGTAAGTAGGTAGACCAATAATACTAAGGTTGTAGTGATAATAGCTTTAATACTTTACAGAATGAATTGTTCGAAAGGTGCCCAAATAAATTAATGAAATAAAGAGCCAAAAGGCTTCACTTCGGTGATGTAAAAATTATTTAAATTAAGAGGATATTTAATCCCACATTATTTCAAAGCCGAATAAGAAACTCTAAGATAGAAATCAAAGAGTTTCATGCCGAATATAGCAAACTATAAAAGTTCGGCGAGTCCAAGCGTAAGCAAACACCTGGTAATCCAATTTATTTGGGCACCTTTCAGACAACTCATTCTGTAAAGTATTAAAGCTATTATCACTACAATCTTGGTATTATTGGTCTACCTACTCACTGATGAGACCTCAATAAAGGTTGAAACTGGTCTGAGTAGTGACCTATCCCTTAATGTAAAACAACATACGTCTCCTAGGGGATGTGTTTTACATTAGGGCTAATACTAAGAACAGTGATTGTAGCTTTATCCACCTTTACTCCGAGTTGCCCAGTATTGGATTACCAGGTGTTTGCTTATGCTTGGACTCGCCGAACTTTTATAGTTTGCTATATTCGGCATGAAACTCTTTTGATTTCTATCTTAGAGTTTCTTATTCAGCTTTGAAATAATGTGGGATTAAACTAAATATATAATTTATAGTCTAACCAAGCGAAGAAAAAAAAAAAATCCCCAAATGCTTATTCCACTTTTCATGTCAATTTTTCGAATGATGCTGCCCAGAGTAGATGTGAAGAGATTAAGTGATAAGAAATCACCCTGACATACTCCTCTACTTAAGTTAATTTTAATTAGGTGATTGAAAAGAGTGATATTTGTTGTGCCTTCTTTGTAAATATCTTTTATGAGCTGGATATATGCTATTTTTACTCCTTGTTCTATTAAAGCTTGGAATACTGCGTTATGTTCAACAGTGTCAAATGCCTTTTTAAAATCTATAAAAAGAAAACAAAGCGGTGTCTGGTATTCTCTGCATCTTTCTGTTAGATTGAGTAATAGTTTGAATGTGGTCTACTATCGAAAAGATTTTTTTGAACCTGGCCTGTTCTTTTCAGCTATTTTCCTTGATGGAGGTTTGTATTCTGTTTAGAATGACTCTGGTGAATATTTTATATGTATGTAATAATAGACAGATGGGTCTGTAATTACTGATGTCATCTTTATTACCTTTTTTTAAAGCAGAATTATAGTCTTTGATGTTTTCCATTCAGTAGGTACTTTCCTTAATTGTATACACTGAGTACATCTTTCTGCTAGAGCTTCAAAGAGTACTTGTACACCCATTTTTAATTCATCAGATTTTATATCGTCAATTCCTGGTGATTGGTCAGTTTTCATATGGTGGATAGCCATATTTACTTCTTCAGGTAGCATAGATGGTTTTTCCAAATTTTCATCTAGTACTGGAGCCGTGACTACTTGTTTAGATGAATATAGGTACTCATAAAACAATTTTATTATTTTTTCCATTTTACCTCAGTTTATGTGCCTTTTTCCTAGATTGTCTATGAAGGCTGATGTTAGTGGTCGCTTTAGACTTATTTCTATTTCTACTTTTTTTTTAAACTGCTGTGGAGCCTAACTGCTTCTGCCAATTTTGTCATTCTATATATAATATAGTCATCTTTGATATCTTGCCTCAGTTGTTTACAGATAATTTTATATTCTAAATAGTCTTTTCCTGTATCTTTCAGTTTTCTTCTTTTCTTCAATAGTTCTATCGTTCTTGCTGATAGGCATTCCCTGGTCTTAAGAGGAAGTTCACAGGAGGCTCTTTCTTTGCTATTCAATAAATGAATTAAAATTTGTTAAATCTTCGTCAATGTCATTTTTTAATTTCCAGTCAGTTTCTTCCACATTTTTTGTAAATTGTTCTGAATTTATCTTTTTGAGCATTTTTTATGGTTGAACTATGCTCATTTGCATTCTTCATTTTTTCTAGTATTTTGAGTGTGGCAACATTTTTTACTATTCTTTTGCAATTTGTTAGAAAGAAATCAATTGCATTTCTTGCCTCTTTATTTGGAGATTGCCAAATCCATCTTTTTCCAGTTCTCTTTTTAAAAAAACTATTCATAAGTAAAGCCTTTCTGCTTCAACAAATTCTGCTAGGAGTTTGCCTCATTCCTTTAATTTCCCTTCCCCCCCATGGTCCAATGTATTTTTCTTCACTAGATCCTGTACCAATCTTTGCATTGAAATCTCCTATAGTGTATGTTGTTTTCTTCTGTAATGTTTCTTGTAGGTTTTCATAGAAGTTTTCTATTTCTTTTTTGTCAGCTGTTGAAGTAGATGCATGGACTACTATAATTTTTATTGTTACTGTTTCTCCTATTTTTAATTTTGGTGTTCCTAGAAAGAAATGGATTGTGCAAGAAATAATATTTTTAGTTAGCTTTTCATTTATGATGAAACCAACTCCTCCAACCCTTGAGCATTATCTGAAGATCCCAGGAAGATTTGGTTGCCAATGTTCCATTTTGCTGTTAATTCAGAGCTTCTTCAGGTTTCACAAATAGCAATGACATCAAACTTTACATTTACATTTTGCAGTTCTCGAAACAGGAAATCAATATGGAAGTCTGAAGACAGAGTTTGAGTGTTGAAAGAACTCTGTCTTCAGAGTTCTGAATAAATAAGGGTCTAATTTCCAGATGGTAGTCTACCTTCTTCTGCAAGATTCCTAACACTCCCTACTCTTGCAGATTCTTCACCACAACCTTGGTGGGACTGCAAAGAATCCTGCAGGACTAGGGGCCTTATTCTTCTTCTACTTGATGGCATCTTTGCAGTGGTCTACAGCACTTCCCCTGACCATGGTTCTGAAGTGTGCCTTTGGTCCATGGCTCCTTATTCATTATTCAGAGTGGCCCCACTTGTGATTCCCTCATCCAGCACCTGAGGGATGCTCTTGGCAGGGGTGAAGTCCTCCCCAATAGCACGCTTAATCTC
This sequence comes from Typopeltis vanoorti, assembly GCF_054136105.1. Taxonomy (NCBI): domain Eukaryota; kingdom Metazoa; phylum Arthropoda; class Arachnida; order Uropygi; family Thelyphonidae; genus Typopeltis; species Typopeltis vanoorti. Next base: position 110,429,126 of record NC_143568.1, read on the forward strand.
TTCATTCATCCATTTCACCCTATCCTATTTAACCTTCTGACCTTTGGAATACATTTGCTTTCTCCAGATATTCTTTGATTATCCCCCATGCATTGTGAACATCCTTCTCTTGCAGATCTTTATGCCACAGTATTGCTTCAAGCTGCCTCCTAAGTGTTACTCACCAACCAGCCCTGTGGTTTCACATATATCCTTACCTCATTGAATAACTTAAGGAATTCACAATGTACAAAGGATATAAATTAAATTAAACTTTAATCTATATTTCCAATATTTCGGCAACATCACATTGCCATCTTCACAGGAACTTAAAATAAAGACATGTGCATGCAGGCACTAAACGCAGTAAATGAGGACGAAGCAGTCCTGATGGTGTCCCCTAGCAGACTAAGTAGGTATTCGTGGCTGTTGGCCTGAAGGTCTTCTGATGTAAGTCTCCCAAATTTGGGGCAGTCTCATGCAACCAAATTTGTTGAGGTTTGGCATGTTTCTTAGTGCTGAGGCTGATTCCATGAATAGCCTTTCAAATTTGAATTTACTATGGTGTATTACCATGGCTTTCTTCCACCGTATTCTGTGGCATGTATCCAGAGCATGCTCTGCAAGACCAGAGTAGCTGTACTGGTGAAACCAGATGTAGTCCTTGTGTTCTGATATTCACTGTCCTGCCTGTTTAGCCAAAGTAGGACAGCTTACAGCTGCAAGGGACCTGGTATACACCAGGTAGGTCTAGGGGAAGAAGTGGTTGGTCTTTAGAAAATGCCAATTTTTTATATGGTCTGTAACAAGAGGTCAAGTCATGTTTTTTTTAAGATTTTGGTAATTTTTTCCGAGGTGCCTCGGATGTAGGGAATGGTGATTGTTTTAGAGTAATCCTTGTTGTGAAATGGAGGAAGGGGATTGTGGTTAACTGGGTTCAATATTTTTTGGATTTTTTTTTTTTTTTGGGGGGAGGGGTAGCCATAGGCTGAGAAAGTGTTGAGGATGTGGTTTAGTTCTGTGGTTAGGGCACTGTCATTTGAACAGATAAGTTGGACCCTGTTGTGTAGTGTCTTAATGGCTCCACATTGTTGTGAGGGGGAGGGATTGTTGGTGAATGTATCTGCCTGTATGGGTGGGTTTTCTATAAACTGAAAAAACCAAGGACTACACCGGTTTCACCAGTACAGCCACTCTGGTCTTGCAGACCATGCTCTGGATACATGCCACAGTAATACACCGTAGTAAATTCAAATTTGAAAGGCTATTCATGGAATCAGCTTCAGCATTAAGAAACGTGACAAACCTCAACAAATTTGGTTGCATGAGACTGCCCCAAATTTGGGAGACTTACATCAGAAGACCTTCAGCCCAACGGTCAAGAATACCTACTTAGCCTGCTAGGGGCACCATCAGGACTTTTAGGAGACACAATAGCTTCCTGCTTCATCTTCATTGACTGTGTTTAGTGTCGGCATGCATGTGTCTTTATTTTAAGTTCCTGTGAAGATGGCAACGTGATTTTGCCGAAATATTGAAAATATATAAATTAAATTTAAATTTAATTTATATCCTTTGTATGTTGTGAATTCCTTAAGTTATTTAATAACATGTTTAACTAATGTCTAAGCCTTTCTACGAGAATTACTATCATACATGGAAATTCCATCGCACGCAAGGCCCACAATTATGGTAAAATGAAGCTGAAGCTATCAAGACAACTCAATCGTCTGACCTTCCTAAAACACTGCCGGGATAATCAGGTAATCCCAAATTGTGTTAAATCAAGCACCATTTCTTTTAGAAAAAGGCTCTCCGAATTTATGACTGTGCCAGCCAAGCTCTGCTACAAGAACAAATTGCCGCCACTCACATTCTCCTAGCTGACGCTAACTTAGTTATTCAGGTGCTTGAAGAAGAGCTTTCCAGCACTTTAAACCACGAGCTTTGGTCAATTTTGTACGACATCTTGTGCACTGCTGCGAATAAAGAATTTTAAAAAATACGAGGTCGACATATCAAGGAGCAATTAAAAAAGAACTCGACCTCCAAACCAAAACTTCCCACTGACACTGTAGTCAGCCTTTCTTCAGTTAATTTGAAGCCTGAAGCACTCAATGCTCTCTCACATGGCCAAACTTCGCCATTGCTCCCAGAAAAATAACAGCCAAGGATATAATGATCCAAATTGAATGCGGATCCACCACCTTCCATACCACATCGCCAACAATATTATACTGGATGTAGCTTGTGTTCTCACCAAAGCAAGACCACCAAAAACCAACATATCAAATAGGGAATATAAAACTCTGTTGAAAATGAAGAAAAACAAAGAAATAGTAATCACCAAAGTGGATAAAGGTAACGCCACAGTAGTACTTAACCAAATGGATTACACAGGTAAGCTTAATGCTCTATTATTAGATCGGGCTACTTACCTTCCTACTGAATACAATCCCACCAACTCACAAATAAGAAAACTTCACAGGCTCCTTAAGAAGGTCACTTCTTGGCCTGTAGAAGTCACTAACAAATTAACACCGTTTAACTCCACCCCCCCCCCCCTGTATATATGGACTCCCAAAAATACATAGAGAAAATTTGCCATTACATTCCATAGTGGATGGCATTGATTCCCCCACATACAAATTAGCTAAACATTTGGCCAACGCGCTTACACACACCATCACACATAAAAAACTCAGTCCACTTCAAAGCCAGCATAGAAAACCTTACACTCCAACATATTGACAATGGTCAGTTTTGATGTCTCCTCCTTATTCACAAATGTCCCACTACAAATAGAGGGGACAGCCATGGGTTCACCACTCTTCCCACCCTTAGCCAACTTCTTTATGAAGACTTTTGAAGAGAAAGCCTTAAACTCTGTCCCACAAAAACCAACCATATGGCTTCACTATGTTGATGATGTGTTTGCTATTTGGCGACATGGCTCTGATACACTCCTCTCCTTCCTAACACACTTAAACAACCAACATCCCAGAATCAAATTCACCCTGGAAAAAGCCTCCCTTTCTTAGACACACTAGTCGCCCACCAGCCTGATGGAACCTTGGTTTTCTCAGTTTATAGAAAACCCACCCATACAGGCAGATACATTCACCAACAATTCCCCCCCCACACACACACACAACAATATGCAGTCATTAAGACACTACACAACAGGGCTAACCTTATCTGTTCAAATGACAATGCCCTTACCACAGAACTAAACACATCCTCAACACTTTCTCAGCCAATTGTTACCCCCCCCCCCAAAAAAATCCAAAAAATATTGAAACCAGTAACCCCCCCCCTCACAACAAGGATTACTATAAAACCATCACCATTCCCTACATCCAAGGCACCTCGGAAAAAATTACCAAAATCTTAAAAAAAAAATAACTTGACCTCTTGTTACAGCCTATATAAAAAACTGGCATCCCTTATCTGCTCCACTAAAGACCAACCACTTCCCCGAGACCTACCTGGTGTATACCAGGTCCCTTGCAGCTATAAGCTGTCCTACTTTGGCCAAACAGGCAGGATAGCGAATATCAGAATTTCAGAACACAAGGACTACATCCGGTTTCACTAGTACAACCGCTCTGGTCTTGCAGACCATGCTCTGGATACATGCCACAGAATACAGTGGAAGAAAGCCACGGTAATACACCATAATAAATTCAAATTTGAATGGCTATTCATGGAATCAGCCTCAGCACTAAGAAACATGCCAAATCTCAACAAATTTGGTTGCATGAGACTGCCCCAAATTTGGGAGACTTACATCTTGTGTAGAGGCTTAAGTGCTGTGAGGACATTATGTTGGAGGTTTAATGGATTTTTTACAACACTCAAAAAGAATTAAAATAGAATTTAATACTTCCTATATTTCGTCCTAGTCACTAGGACATCTACGGGGATTACAAAGACAATTAATGTAACATGCACACAAAAACTTACAATACTAAGCCCAACCACGTAGGTGACAATAAAGTCCTATCTAGGTGGAGCGCCCTCTAAGGGCAGTTGTAGGTGGCCTGGAATGTAAGGTGGGACCTCTGGTGATGACTGTTTCCCAAATCTTCGGAAGCTTAATGCAACCGTATTTGTTAAGATTTGGTTGGTTTTTGAGAGCTGCTGCTGCTTCTAAGAAAAGTCTCTCTTTCTTGAATTTGCTGTGGTGGAGAATGATGGTTTTCTTCCATGATACTCTGTGGGTAGTGTCCAAAACATGGTCAGCCAAGCCTGAATGGCCATAGTTGTGTTTAACGATGTACGACTTGTGTTCCTCTAGGCGGATGGATGCTGATCTGCCTGTCTGTCCAAAGTACGCAAGCTTACAGGAACAGGGTACTTTGTAAACTCCAGGCAGAGAGAGAGGAGGGAGCTGATCTTTCATAGAACGGATAAGGGTAGCCAGTTTGCGGTAGGGCTTATATTCTGTGTGTAGGTTATACTTTTTTAGTATCTTGGCTATTTTTTCCGAAGTGCCACGGATGTAGGGTATGGTGATGGCATTTTTAAATTCTTGTTGATGAGAGGGACGGGGAATGGAGGGGGAATTGATTATTTTTTTGATGCTGTGTTCGCTGTAGCCATTGGAGAGGAAAGTTCTGTGTATGTGGTTAATCTCAGTAGTGAGGGCGGTTCCACTGGAACAAAGATTGTGGGCTCTCTTGGTAAGGGTTTTAATGATGCCATATTGTTGTGAGGGGTGGTGGTGGGAGAGTTTGTGAATGTATCTGCCTGTGTGTGTGGGTTTTCTGTATACAGTGAAGGCAAGTGTATCATTAGGCAGGCGCGTGACTAAGGTGTCTAGGAAGGGTAAACAATTGTTCTTTTCCTTTTCCATAGTAAACTGGATTCTTGGATGTAGGCTATTGAGATGACCAAGGAAGGAATCTAATGTGTCTGGGCCATGAGGCCAAATAGAGAACACATCATCTACATATCTTAGCCAGATAGAAGGTTTGAGTGAGGCTGAGTCTATGGCTCGTTTTTCGAAATCTTCCATATAGAAATTGGCAGGGGGGGTGAGAGGGGGGAGCCCATGGCGGTTCCCTCTATCTGCTTGTAGATTTTGTTATTCCAAGTGAAATACCCAGAGTTGATGGCAAAGGAAAAGAGATCTAAGATGTCAGAGGGAAAAACGTTTTCTAAGAGAGATAGAGTGTCAGTTAAGGGAATATTGGTAAACAAGGAGGAGATATCAAAGCTTAACTAATATGTCTGTATTATTCAAGGTTAAATTTTCTGTGAGGGCTTTAAAGTGGGTTGAGTTTTTTATATAGGAAGCTGAATTTCCGGTGAGGGGGGGACAGAGAGTTGGCCAGCTGTTTAGACAGTCTGTAACAAGGTGCATTGGTGGCATCTACTATAGGCCTGAGTGGGGAATTAGGTTTGTGGATTTTTGGTAAACCGTATATTCGGGGGGGGGGAAGGGAGCGGAAAGGTTTAAGTTTTTTCGTGACGTCGGGGGGCCAGGAGGTTACTTTTTTAAGTAAGATTTTTAATTTCTTAACTTGCGTTTTTGTGGGGTCGTGTTCTAGCGGGATGTAGGTAGCGCGATCGCGGAGGATGATGTTCATTTTACGATTGTATTCGCTGGTATTAAGGACAACTGTGGCATTACCTTTATCCGCTCTGGTGATGACGATACTTTTTTCTTTGCGTAGTTTCTGGAGAGCCATGCGTTGGGAATAAGATAAGTTACTTTTTGGAGGCGAAGAGTGAACGAGGATGTTGGCTACGTCGAGTCTGATGTTGTTGGCTACCTCCGACGGTAAGCGACCGATCCCCCGTTCGACGTTAACCATTACATCGAGCACCGGCACTTCTTTCGGGGCGACGGCAAAATTACGGCCGAGTCAAAGTTCGCTGACGGCATCATCGTTGAGCCTTTTGGACGAGAGGTTTATTACTGTCTGGAGCGGTTGAATTTGTGGTTGTGGTTTGTCTTTAACCAGGTTGTTGTATTTCTTGACGTGTTTGTTTTTTATTTTCTGAAATTCTCTCTGTGCGGAAGTTTCCGAAATGTCAGAGAGAATCGCCCAAAGTTCAGGGTTAAGAACGGTGGAGAGCTCCGCTTGTAAGGAGCCAATGGCGGCGTTCGTCACTGCGATGGCGGCACGAGTAGAGGCGATTTGCTCGCGTAGTAATGCTAAGCTGGCACGTTTGTATATCCGGAGTGCTCTTTTGGAATGGACTTTGGAAATAAATCCTTACAAGCGGAGCTCTCCACCATTATTAATAGGTGACTATTAATGATGTGCTATCATTTTCCTCCATATTCTATTTTTTGGTGTCTATTCATCAGCCACCCATTTATCCATATCACTCGGCTCATGCCTATCCATATTTGTTGCAGTTTGCATAATAGAGTTCCATGTGATATGTCAAATGCCTTAGCAAAATTCAGCAACATCATTGTGTAGCCATTCCTTTTATCGAACTCAGCTGTCCCTTTATTATAAAAGAGTCAGTAGATGACTAAGGCATGGTGCATCCTTCACTAAGCTATGCTGTCCAGTGTAGAGTATCATATTCTAATTCATCCATTAAATCTATTAAATGAAAGAAATTTTAAAATAGCAGTAATCACTGAAACAAAAAAAAAAAAATTAAAAGGAACTATGAAAACTGAAAATTTTAATGTGATATACAGTGGAGTTGATAGAGACCAAAGAGCACAAGCAGTAGTCATGATTCGGATCCATAACTCCCTTTCAAAACAGTTAAAATATTATAAATTATGGAACGAAAGAATAATAGAAGCCAGAATAAAAATAGATAGAGGCTATTAACAATAACTGGTTTATATGCCCCAGAAGAAGGAAGAGAACAGGATAATATTGATTTTTATAATCAGCTATAAAACATATATTCTTCTTCTTATTGTGCTATCTTCTATCGAAGGTCAGCGACCATCTTGGCGAACAAACTGCGATCTTGTGTTAATCTGAGCAGTTGTGCACTGCTCTTTCCTGTCCACGTCTTGATGTTGTCAAACCATGATATTCTTTTTCTTCCTCTAGTTCCTTTGCCATCAATTCTTCCTACCAAAATAGTTTGTAGAAGTTGGTATTTGCTGTTTCTCATGATGTGTCCAAGATATGATGTTTTTCGTTTCTTGATTATTTGTAAAAGATGTTTAGCTTTGCCAATGGATTTTAAGACATCTTCATTGGTAATTTTTTCTGTCCATGATATCTTTAGCATTCTTCTGTATAGCCACATCTCAAAGGCTTCGATTTTCTTGATGGTTGTCGCCTTCAATGTCCATGTTTCAACTCCATAGAGCAGAATAGACCACACGTAGCATTTCAGCATTCGGCATCTGACTTCCATGTTTAGGTCTTTATTGCAGAATAGTGTTCTCATTTTCATGAAGGACTGCCGTGCAACTTCAATCCTTGTCTTTATATCTATTTCTGGATCCCACCGTTCGTTATGCCAGCAACCAAGATATTTATATCTTGACACTTGATCAATATTTTTCCCATTGAGTGTCAGTTTCATTGATGAGACTGGATGTTTGCTGATGATCATGTATTTTGTCTTGTTGATGTTTATATTTATTCCCATTCTTTGGCTTTCTATGTATACTCTGTCAACGAGTTTTTGGAGATCCATAATGTTATCTGCAATTAGCACGGTGTCATCTGCATATCGTAGGTTGTTAACAATTTTTCCATTTATTGTGATTCCCTCTGTACATTCTTCCAATGCTTCCCCCCCCCCCCCACCCCCCCCCCCCCCCACCCCCCCCCCCCCCCACCCCCCCCCCCCCCCACCCCCCCCCCCCCCCACCCCCCCCCCCCCCCACCCCCCCCCCCCCCCACCCCCCCCCCCCCCCACCCCCCCCCCCCCCCACCCCCCCCCCCCCCCACCCCCCCCCCCCCCCACCCCCCCCCCCCCCCACCCCCCCCCCCCCCCACCCCCCCCCCCCCCCACCCCCCCCCCCCCCCACCCCCCCCCCCCCCCACCCCCCCCCCCCCCCACCCCCCCCCCCCCCCACCCCCCCCCCCCCCCACCCCCCCCCCCCCCCACCCCCCCCCCCCCCCACCCCCCCCCCCCCCCACCCCCCCCCCCCCCCACCCCCCCCCCCCCCCACCCCCCCCCCCCCCCACCCCCCCCCCCCCCCACCCCCCCCCCCCCCCACCCCCCCCCCCCCCCACCCCCCCCCCCCCCCACCCCCCCCCCCCCCCACCCCCCCCCCCCCCCACCCCCACTGATTTTTGCTGTAAGCTAAATGATAGAAAGACACTGGGAATTTGGAAAAACCCGTTTATGGTATTTCTTGATTTTGCAGCAAATTCAAATATGAAAGACTATTCATGGAATCAGCATCAGCCATAAGAAACATGCCAAACCTCAACAAATTTGGGAGACCTACATCAGGAGAACTTCAGCCCAATGGCCAAGAATACCCAATATAGCCTGCTAGGGGGCACCATCACAACTTTAGGAAAAACTGTAGCTTCCTCGCTTCGTCCTCATTTACTGTTTTTAGTGCCTGTGTGCACGTGTCTTTTCTTAAGTTCCCATGAAGATGGCAACGTGACGTTGCTGAAATATTAGAAATATATATTAAAGTTTAAATTAATTTATATTCTAGTATATGTTGTGAATTCCTTAAGTTATTTAATAATCATTTCTTGATTTGTAAAAGTCTTTGATTGGGTTCAATGGGGAAAAAGTCTAGATAAGTTTCAAATAGGTATGCATAGAAGAAGAAAAAATAGTGATAAAGAATATGTATGTTAAGCCTAAGAGCTGTGTGAAGACTAAATTTGGTAATTCAGAGTGGTTTGCATCACTAGAAAGTATGCCTTCTAGTGATGGAAGTTAAGACCAGGAGATAATTAGGAAGATTGCACTAGGTCAGACTTTTTTAATAGTGTAAGTAGTCTACTTTGGGACAGTGAGGTCCCACCTAGGTGCAAGCTTTTGGTTAACAAAAGGAGGGTGTGAGCAAGGGATTGAGAAGAAGGTTTTTTGCAAGGAGAGTTGTGACTGATTAGAATGCCTTATCTATGAGCATGATGTCTGCAGAGAATTTGAATATGTTTAAGGCAGAGCATTATGAGCTGTGTGTGTATGACAAAGGACCTCCTAGATGAGTCTTTGACTCCATGGAGTCTTAGGATCATAATAATAATAATAAAATGGACTACAACACGGAAGTGTGTTATCTCCATTGTTGCTGTTCATTGTAGTGATGAACAGTATCCTAGATGTGGTTAATGACCAGAAAGGAGAAACAGCTGCGTCTGCAGATGATGTAGTGATTTGGGCACATTCAGAACTACAGAAGAAACTGGACAAATGGAAAGTGTGAGAGAGAATTATGCATTACGTATTAACAGTAGGAAGAGTGAAATCAGGGTTTCAAATCCTAGTGGAAATGTAAACATTAATGATGTTAGAATCAATGAGAAATATTTTAAGAGTAGTGAAAACTTCAAATATCTGGGAAGTATATTTTCTAGTGATGTAAGTCTAGACAAGGAGATAATGAGAAGGATTTCACTAGCTCAAACGTTTTTTTAACAATGTAAGTATTCTACTTGCACTTAAGTGAGGTCCCACTTAAGTGCAAGCTTTTGATTAACAAAAGTTACTTTTTGCCCATTTTGGCATATGTAGCAGAGACATGGAGACTAACAAAAAGAGACATGAATAGAATACAAGCAATGGGAATGAAAGTTTTAAGGACAATGTTTGGCAAAAACAAGGAAAGATAGAATAAGAAATGTAGGCATTAGGAATAGTTTAGGGCTAAAAAATGTTGAATAAATGCTCATGAACTCTCGAGGTGATTTGGACATCTAATGAGAATGAACTTAAAATACCAAAAAAGAATGCATGAAATAAAATTTGAGGGCAGGAAGATCACAGAAAGGTGGAGAGAGAGACCAGATAAGAGAAGATCTAGAAAAGAGAAACTTGAACTGGTACAGTGTTCATGAAGGAAGAATTTGGAACGATAGAAAGAAATGGGAAGATTTGATCTGCCTGACCTGACAGTTTCTGTCAGAACAGTTGTTGCTAAAGAAGAAATCAATTAAATTTCAAAAATATAACTGTGATTTTTTGTTTAAGGGGAACCTATCCATTAAGGTTGGTCAAACTATTATGCTATTACTGTAGATAGGCAAAAAAATAAACTTGTTCACATTTATCTTGAATAGGTGTGGATTGTATTCCATGGAAACACATAAGATGGCAGACTGTTACAGAGGGCAGCTTTTTTGTGGGAAACAAGACAAAGTTGTGTTTTGGTAGAACTGAAATTGACAAGATTATCCAAATCCCACTCATGAATGTTTTGAAGATCTGTATTTAAGGTGGTAGTGATTAAGGCCGGGGAGATTTGTGTGCATTGTTGAGTTTGTCACATGAAAAGGAGGAATGCAATATGCTATTGTCAATAAAATTATGTATTGGGTTGGTAGTCTGCTGGAATAAATCATTTATATATAGAAGGAATAGGGTGGGTGAGAGAAGAGCATCTTGTGGGATCCTGCATTGGTTGTATACTTAAAACAGGCCTGCACAACTTGATTGTCTTTGAGGGCCAAACCTAACTTGGATCACATGACCAAGGGCCAGATCACTTCAGACCTAGAATCTTAGACTAGTCCACTGCAGCTAAACTTAAGTAAATTTGTTAGTGGGTCTACAGTAAATACTAATCAATATGCATATTTAAATTTTTTAGAGAGTTACAATTAAAATTATAATCAAAATTATTTACAAACAGATATAGCTGCAAAATTTCTCAATAAAAACCACTTAAACATAAACACAAAGTTTACTAATAATTTCACTGTAAATATCACACTTATTCTCAGTGAAATATCAATGACTGAATGTCACATTGTGACATTCAGAATGTCACAATGTAACACATTGCACTTCTCTGTTGCCACTATTTTTATCAAAGTTTGGTGTCATGTTTGAAGTGGCCGTTCTTAATATGGCCTCTAAATTGATATCACTTAAGAACGCTGTTTGGTTTTGTTCAAGTTTATGACCGAAAATGTTTGTTCACAAGTATATGTGTGCTCCAAACATACAAAATACCTGGTAGGCAGTATCCAACAAACTTTTAAATTTATCCTGAACCAGAATAGAATAAAACTCTTGTAAAGTACTCTCCCTATGCTTGACCCGAGATAGTTTTCAGAACACTGGAGATCAATAACTTCCATCTGGAGTTCGACAGGTAGATTTCCTGCTTCGACAGAAAATGGATCCTCAATTACTTTTATGCGGACTTTGTCTTCATTACTCAATGGCATTCTTTTCTGAAACTCCTCACTTAGAAGTGATATGTGCTTCTTACATTTTCCACCCACCATTAAATAATATTCTGATGGAATATTCTGTCATCGACAAGTTAAGAAATGTGACATATCCGCCTTAGCAAGTTGATTTTCAAACAAACTTAATTTCATTTTGAATGCCTTTATAAGAGACATTAACTGAAAAACAAACTTATTTTTTCCTTGAAGTTGTAAGTTAAGGTCATTCAAGTGACCCAAAATATCACACAAGAAAATAAATCTTGATTCCATTCTTCATCCACTATTTCTGGAAATTTTTCCATATCCTCTTGAGATTCCAAAAATTCAACTAGTTCATTTTTTAGAGCAACAAAGAGTGACAAAACTTTACCGTGGCTCAACCCAACTCAGATCCCCGTACTCAGCATCATTTTCTTCTAGAAACGCCTGAAACATTCTGTGTTTCAAACCCCAAGCTTGAATATAGTTGACCAGAGCAAATACTACTTTAATCACATGATCAAACTGCAAAACCTTTGAACATAACACCTGCTGATGAATTAGGCAGTGAAATTTTGTCAATGGTTTACCTGCATACTGTTCAATAAATGTTACAGCACCAATACTTTTTCCACACATAGATGAGGCACCATCAGTGCAAACTGCTACTAAATTCTTGAAATTTAAGGATATGTTTTCAGTTACACACATCTTTAATTTTCTGTGATCTCCTTTCCTGTTGTTCTTCCTTTCATTGAACACAAACCAGCAAGCTCCTCTGTCACCTCAAAATTCTTATTAACACCTCTTACATATATTAAAAGCTGTGCAGTATCTTTCATGTCAGTACTTTCATCCATAGCAAGCGAATAATAGACAAATTCACCAGCCGATTTTTGCAGGTTATCTTTAAGATCCTCGGCAATATCAGCCACCCTGTGCTGAACAGTCACATTGGACAAACTGATATTTTCAAAATTATTTTTCTTATCAGGACACAATTCGGAAACGGTAATCATCAGATGCGTTTTATCAACTCTCCCTCAGTAAATGATTTGCTAACACAAACTATTTCTTGTGATATTTTTAAGCTTACCTTTGTGGCAACTTCACTTGCAGATGTCACTTTTTTAAAGGCTTGTTGCTCACCGCTAAGGACTTTCAATAACTTTGCTGCTTTTATTTGCTTTTCACTTGCATCCAACTTGCCAAGGTTAGGATGTTTCGATTCAAAATGACGTCTCAAATTGTATTCTTTCAGCACAGCGATAGATTCCCAGCAAACAATACACACTATTTTGTCCTTAAACAATGTAAAAAAATATTTGTTTGTCCTCTCAGGGTTAAATGTTCGATGTTCCGAATCTATTTTACACTTTTTACTTAAGCTCATTGTATCAAGATTGACAATATTAATTACAAAAAACTAATGATGAAAAACTCACAATATATAATGCAGGTTACGATAACAGTTATGTAATGTGCTGCTCCAGCTACAGCCAACCACTACACTGCCAAAGCCAGTCAAGGCATGCCCAACTTTGTGTAATGCGATTCGTTCTTGTTCGTAGACATCAAGTCGTTATCACGGAGATGTAACTTTGAATTTCCCTGCAGAGACACCAGCTGCAGGGAAATTCAACATCACCTGAAGTGAGTGTCCCGTCAGAAAGATGGCAGTCCAACTGCACAATTCAGGGGGCAGACCAAATGATGGGAGCTTACTTAATGGGTCTGGCACAAAGGCCTGTTCGGTGTTTGGGACTCACCAAACTTTGGTGAGTCCCAAAAGCCTTAGAGATATCAACCACTTGGGACTCACCAACTTTTCCATGGTATTTGTCTAGGTATGGGTGACATAACTAAGTGGATCACCTGTTGACAGACAGTGATGGAATCCATACTGACAGTCATTTATTAGCTGAGGGTCTTCAAGATAGCATAGCTGTTGAATGTTGATATCTCTTTCCATTACTTTGGAAAGAACTGGAGTAAGAAAAATTGGATGGTAGTATAAGGGTATAGATTTGTCATTATTTTTTAGGGATATTGAATAATAGCTTAATTTCTAGACTGCAGGATATATCCAGTGAAATAAAAGAGAGAGAGAGAGAGAGTGTAAAAAGATGACACAGAATTGGAATCGACTCAGGGGCACAGACCTTTAGGGCAATTGAAAGAATGCCATCAGATACCTGGAAACTTTTGGGCATCCAATTTGAGCAAAATTTTCCTGATCTATTTTTGCTGAAAGGCCACACTACACATTGGGTGTAGAGTGTGTGGAATGGTTGGGGGAACATTTACCAAATCAGCAGAGCAGGAACTGGAGGAGAAGTAGGAAGCCAGGAGATTGGTTTTTTTCTGTGAGTGGTGATGCAACAGTAGTGGGAGCAGTGAACAGAAGTTGCAACCAATGGTTTTGGCTAGAGATCAGAATGCACTGCTGCAATTTGAATAGGATGAAAGTTATCCACTTTTAGCTCTCTCTCTTTCTCTCTCAAAGTCAGAGTTTGATGTGTTGATAATTTTCTTGCAGCTCTGGGCTTTGGTGTAAACAGCATAAGAGGATGAAGTTTTGGATACAAGCCAGTTATGCTTGATATGCTTGATTCTTCTCTTGTACACCTGTGGGAGAACCAGGGTTTAGATAGGGAAGAAATTTAGGGTGGAATGAGGAATAAATGTTTCCATGTTGATAAGAATTATTTCAGTGATGCTGTAATATTTCGTTATCTGTGCCATTGTTAAAATATTGTTTATTTATTTGTATCTTTCTTTCACTCTTCCTTTAATATTTATTTATTTTACCTTACTTACTTTTCTTATATTTTCTTATTTTTTCTTTACTTTCTTCACTGATATAATATACTAATATACTTCCTTAAGAGTGTCTTACTCAACCCTACTCAGGAATGCTTCCTTTTCGGACACTGGCAAATTTTTTTTTATTGCTGCGCCAGCCAGAGTCCTATAATATGAGCTTATTCAAACTTCAGGGAATATTCCTAGGTTAATTGGTATTCATTCTAATATACACTAAATAGATATTGGTACTAATTGCAATCGTGGCCAATAATCTATTACTCAAACACTTTCATTAAGTTCCCTCCCGCTATGGTTCTAAATTTTTGCAAGTGGTAATTTGAATTCTCGAAATCAGGCATGAGTCAAGCATATACAACAAAACATGTTTATTGGAACAAATTACACTTTACAACTATAATTGGAATAGGATACTAAGCTTTTCAAAATCTCTTGTTAAGTTAGTTACTCAATGCTAATTTAACAAAACACTCACAGATCAAATTGCTAATCACACACAAACTATAAAACATTAAAACTAGCTAACTATGTTATTCTAAATCAAACTCTTATTGCATGCTACATTTAAAGACATTTCACAACCTGTCACTATTCTGGTGTAGATCATCTACAAAATTACAAATTCACATATAACCTCAGTCACATGCAGCTAAAATTTCACTCCTGACATTCCTTTGTTCAGCTGAATTACTCTATCTCAAAATACAAATCCTTATTATAGTCCACTATGAATTGTCCACTTAATATAATCTAACATTAAATTCTGTCTCATTCAAACATATAGTAAAGGTCTTTACGTTACCCAATCTTTTTCCGAAGGTCTGTTAACGGCCACGTGTTATTCGAGTCCTCCTTCGATCGGTTGCTTCTGCAATAGGCTTATGACTGCGCCGTCCATTTTACATTCTTCCGGACTCAAACTTCTCACTGCCTCGATACAGTGTTGTCTCTGCTCCTACTTCAGTGGGACGTCCAGTGACTAGCACAATTTCTGCGTAGGCCGATGATTCGCGTGCTGCTTGTCATGGAATCTTGTTCAGCTTACTCAGAATGCCTGTCTGCTATCCGGCATTATGGGACCCTCTCGCTCGTCCCTACTCCGTCTACTAGTCAGGAATCCTCGAGGTGAAGTCAGGAACAACCAGAAAAAAAGCCTTGTATTATCGCGCGCATTGCCTTATATTTCATCCCCTCTTTTCCACATGACCCTTAATTTTCATGCCCTCAAGATGATCCTCAAAGTCCTAGCTGCCGTTAGGTGCTGTATTCTAGGAAATACTGCTTGCGTCATCGTATGCAGTACCCTGCGGCATTACGGCCGACACGTGCGTATGTAACTCGACCTTTGCACTCGTACTCTTAACTTCTTTGGTGACTTATTAAGTTTAAGACAGCTTAATGGGACAAGATTATACTACTATTTCCTTATTACAAATTAATTAATCCGATAATCCTTCAGTTTAGTTTTCAACTACAAGATTTTTCTAGTGCGATTTACATGAGAACCAAGAATATGGGTTCACTCTTAAAAATATGCCAATTAAATATAGAAGGCATAAGTAGGTCTAATTGCGATGTTCTTACTAATCAGAAACCTACTAATAAGAGGGAAAATACTGGATATAACATGATTAATAGTATAACCCATTCCAAATATGGTGTGGCAACATATATAAAAAATGACATTTCCAATTATAAGATCTGTGAATCAAGCATCAGCAAGGACATATATAGTGTGTCCATTATGATATCTGGTTATGCTATAACCAATGTGTATAAACCTCCCTTAGTTAAATGACCTGATCAAGTACTGTCCCAGCAACAATATCCAAGCATAATCTTGGGAGATTTTAATAGTCATCACTCCCTTTGGGGTTATAGAGAGGATGACCTAAATGGCACCTTACTAGTGAACTGGATGGAAAATCAGAATCTCTATCTGTTCTCTGATGGCAAAGATAAACCAAGCTTTCTCTCCTCTAGATGGGAAAGAGGATATAACCCTGATTTGTGTTTCTGTGCTGTGGATGATAATGGTGGCCATATCCCCATCTCTAGGAAAGTATTAGACAATTTTCCAAATAGCCAACATCAACCCATAATCTAGTAAGTAGGCCTAAATATTTCAATTATAAGAACAGTATTAAAATCTAGGTGGAACTTTCTCAAAGCTGACTGGGAATCTTTTAAGAAACAGTTTGATACTGTTATAAGATTCATAAAGCCTACTGTAAACAATTACAATAGATTTGTTGGCATTATTATTGGTGCTGCCAAACGAACTATTCCAAGAGGTTTTAGGAGAGATTATATTCCAGGCTGGAATAGTGACAGTGAAAGACTGTACAAAGAATTCTCTACTAATAATAACCCTACAATAGCCACTGAGCTGCTGAAGTCTCTCGACAATGCCAGAAAATACAAATGGATTAAGACAATGAACAATTTTAATTTTACTCATTCCAGCCGAAAAGCTTTGTACCTGATTAGGAAGCTTGACACTAATACAAGAACTTCTGGTAAACTGCTTGCCATAGATCCAAAATACATCACAAAGCATATAGTTTCAATGATTAAATATCCTCAAGATAAAGTAGCTACAAGAGAGGTGAAACAAAAACTAAAAAAATCTTAAAACAGATCTCCTACCATCATCACTATCTCAGGCTTTCACTTCCCAGGAACTTATCCAGGCAGTTGACTCATTGAGGACTGGGAAGGCAGCTGTATTCAATAACATCTACCCCAAATTCATTAAGAACTGTGGCCCCAAAACTATTAAATGGCTTACTACTATGTATAATAATATCCTGGACTCTAGCATGCTTCCATCAATTTTTAAAAGATCTAAAATGGGGGCTCTCCCATCTTAAAACCTGGCAGAGCCCCAACAATTGTTTCCAACTACCGTCCTATCTATCACCTTGCTGAGCATCTGCCTTAAACTTTTGGAAAGAATGAGATACAACAGAATTTCTCCAAGTATAGTTCGCCCACCGATTACAGATCCTTCGACACTTCTGCGCATCTCAGAAAAAGGAGAATCCATTCCGATAATAGGGTAATCAGTCCGTATAGTGGGATGAGTTGTTTATTATTACCGGTCGGAAAATTAACTTCTCTTTTAAGATTATTGTAGTTAACTATGTTGCTTGTATAACAGTTGGAAATTTTTACCTATAAAGCATGTGATTTCGCGTGTTGGTGACCAATTCGGACGTCCTTCATTTCTTTCTCCCCTTCAGCATGAATCGACTATTCTTGGAAAGACGCGAAGCAGGGACCTACAAACGGTGGGCGAACTATACACATAACAGAACTCCTCAGGAACAGGCTGGCTTCAAACCTGACAGAAGCTGTTATGATCAAGTACTGGCCTTGACAACCTTCATAGAGAATGGCTTTGAAAAATAATTGAAAACAATAGCAGTATTCATGGACCTCTCTGCTGCCTATGACACAGTGTGGAGAGAGGGTCTCATTTCAAAATTCTTAGAAACTATCCCATCACCAAAACTAGCTAACCTACTTAATCAAATCTAGCAGACAGATGGATATAAATATCTCTCAATGAATCCAAAAGTAAATTCTTTAAGATTAAAAATGACCTACCTCACTCCATTGCTTTTTAACTTATATGTTAGTGATATCCCAGTGATAACATTACGGAGATTCATGTATGCTGACGATATTGCCACTGCAACTCAACATTCTACATTCCAAAAAGCTGAAACATCTTAACTGAAGATCTGGCATACTTGATAAATACTTTAGACAATGGTGATTACAACCCAACCTGAACAAAACCAAAGTCGCATCCTTTCATTTAAGTAATATCCAGGCTAATTATATCCCAAAGTTTACTTCAGAGATAAACAGGTGAAATTTAACAATCATCCAAAATACCTAGGAGTTACCCTAGACAGAAGTTTGACATTTAAATATCATCTAGAAAATACTGCTGAAAAATTAAAAACTGTAATAATATAACACATAAACTTGTTGGTACTTCTTGGAGTGCTGATGCTAACACACTGCGCACTACCACACTGTCTTTGGTTTATTCTACTAGAGCATTGTGCTCCTATATGGCTGAACAGCACAAATGCTTCTTTAGTCGATGTCCAGCTGAATCAAACTATGAGGATAATCACTGGTGCTCTAAGATCTACTCCTGGCTACTGGCTCCCAACTCTCAGCAATATAGCCCCTCCCTCGCTTTGCAGGACCCAAGCTTTAAGCAAATTATGGACAAAAATAATTGGAAACAGTTCCTTCCCTATCCACCAAGACATTTCCTTCTATACCTCACAAAAACTGAAATCCAGGCACCCTGCCTGGAGGAGTGCAATACAAATGAACAACCGAACTTTAACTTATGCGAGTCATGGGGAGAGTATTGGCTTCAACATACCTCCAATCTTCCAATTCCCATTTTAAATCCAACATCTCGTCTGGAGGGCTTCGATCTCCTTAGACCTGTATTCCAACTTTAAATCGGATCAGAACATGACATGGGAGATGTAAACATCTCTTGCATAAATGGAACTGGTCCGATACTCCAAACTGTAAATGCGGAAATGGGATTCAGACCATCAATCACATTGTGCTTCAGTGTCCTATGTAATTTTTAATCATTTCAACCTATTGTACCCCTTTTAATATGATTTTTACAATTGTTTTTATGTTGTTTTATGTAATATGTATGACATATGTCATATATGTCTCACCATCTTCTGAGACCTGTATACATCATACACTAAATAGTAATAAAAGTACTGTTACTATCAGCATTATTATTACAACATGGTCTACATAAAATCAACTGACTAATCACAGACGTTCTAAGTATAGCTGTGCATACTATCAAGTATTAATGCTAATACATAAAAATTCAAAACTTGAGTCCCTATACTGTCCTTTACTTTAGTAACATAAAGGCTGCCCATTCCTTTAGTAACAAAATGGCTTACTTACCCACCAGAAAGATGAGCACTTCTACCACAAGAAAGACATCTATGAAAGTATATAAAAATTAGCTCTGACTGACTACTTGTTAATTTCAGTTTAACAATACATATATGGCAATATACTATAAACCTATAGAACATCTGGAGAGGTAAAAATTTTTCTGTCATGCAATAAAGCATAAGCGCAATAATATAATTAATATATATACTCCATGGAGGTCCTTTATTATTATTATTATTATTATTATTATTAAAAGAACTTCATGGAGTCATGAGACTACAGGAGATTCTCTATTTTAGTTTTAGATGCAACAAATTGTAATATCATATCACCATTTGAACTCGTGCACTGTCTGTACTCATACTGATATCTCAGGCAATACATTCTATGTATCTAACCTCCAGGAAAAAAAAATCTACTTCTCGCTCTCTCTTACGGCTCCCTTGAGCAACTTCCACATACAACTGTCTCCACTCTCAAGCTTCTTTTTTCTTTTTTATCCCTTTCAAATCATAAGAGCAAATCTGTTCACACCATGAATATGTGCTCTAATCAGGACAAGATACAATGAAACTATCACAACCTTATCAATGCTAGTCGTGGTCCTTCTCCACCACGCAGCAATAGTAGCAATATGGGTTGTCTTCACCATCTTCTGTGCAATGTTTCCCATCAACTTCAGCTTTCTATCCACCACTCTGCCAAGATTTCTTGCCTCTTCTACTTCCATCTGTGATGTTCAAAACCTACACTTAGCTACTATTACCACTCATTATTCACTTTTCTCCTTTCTTCAAATCTTCCTCAAGTGCTGCCACATTAATTCATTATTCCTAATAATCCTCCTTATCTCAGCATCATCTTCAAACAACTCCAACTCGATATCTCCTTGTAATCCATTTACAGTACTGTTGACATATAAGTTGAATAGTAATAATCTCAGTACTGAGCCAATTGGAATGCTGCTTGTAATCATTTTCCTTGATACTTTCCTCCACAAACAGAACACTTTGATATATGTCATATGGCCAATTGCCAATGGCAATCCAGTCGACTAGCTTGATACCTAAACCCATTCATTACAACTTAAATATCAAATTATCATGAAGCAACCTATTAAATACTTTTAAAAAATCCAGAAAAATTATAATATGTACAATCTCCTGAAACTTGTGTTAAGTTATTTTAAAAGTGATGAAACTATTGAAACAGGCTCATGCTTACAAATCCATGCTGACTTTCATAAATAGCATTATCCTTATTTATCCTGTTTGGTATATGATACTTTACTAAGCTCTCCAGAGTCTTGAAAACCACAATCTACTTTGCCACGAGCAGCACCATTATGCAATGACACTTTCTTACTCTCCTTTTACTCCTTAGGAATTTTTTAGCTACAAGACTTTCATTAAACAGCCCAGTCAAAGGCATTAATTCCTTAGCACATTCCCTTAAAACACATAACAAAATCTCACTCAATCTTGTTGACATCCAGATACTTATATATTTTAAATGCATAAATTTCATTCATTTCTCTTCCTTCAAATATGTCCATCTCTCTCTCTCTCTCTCTGTAGAAATTCTTTAGCATCTCTAGAATTCAGGGAGGATAGAGAGAAAATAATGGGGGAGGAGATTCAGGGAAGTAGTCAAAGGATATAACCAAATTCTCAGTCTCAGAAGAATAAACTGAGCGGGAACTAAATGGATAAATAATACTTTAAAGCAAGAACTGCATTAAAAAAAAATGTTGTGGATCCAGTACCAGGAGAAGGGTGATGACCAGTCCTAGAAAGAGTATGAAAAGAAAACAAGCTAGAAGATGATAATCATGATGAGGAAGGCAAAATCAGACTATGAAAAGAAGTTAGTCAAACAGTCCAAGAAAAAATCGAAGATTTTTTTTCACTAAGAAGAATGATGATCATGAAAAAATAACCTTGGTGAATTATGGATGGCAGGAAATGGTCGCATGCAATCTAAATAGTTGAGTGATCATTTTAATCCTGAGAAAAGCTAGGAACGAATATAGGATGAGTTAGAGATACTGAAATTGTTGCAAGAACTTGATTTGAACGTAGCAGTGGAAATGGATGGGATATGAGCACGAGTGAGAAATTAGCAACTCACCTGTCCTGGTTGTTCAACTTGAGCCTCAGCATGAGCAAGATTCCTAATGGATGAAAGGAAGGCAGGATAATTCCATTATACAAGGGTAGGGCTAGGACAGAGGCAACCAGTTATAGATCAATCAGAATCTTATCTCTGGAGAGAGAGAGAGAGATCATTAAGATATTGGAGAGGTAGCTAAGAGCATGCATTCTGAAGTGGATAGATAGTACTTTGATTCTCTATACAGAAGTACAAGCATGTCTTTGTTAAAGATAGGTCTTGCTGAAGCAATATGCTCACATCCTATAATAGAATGATAGCAAAGTTGGATGGAGGGGAATGGATTTGCCAAGATACTTGACAGAATTCCACATGAGATATACAAACAAGTATCAGGAAGTGATGCATAGAGGTGTTAAACCTAATAGAAGAAATGTGAACAGTGGGGCACCTCAAAGTTGTGGACTTAAGTCACTGTTTTTTAACTTGTGTATTAATGATACTGAGAATTTGCTGATGACATAAAGTTGGGGAGAGTAATATAGACTCTCTGCAGGATGATTTGAAAAGAATGGCTCTATGGACAAATGATAATGAATGTCAATTCAATGTAGTCAAGCATAAAGTTATGCATTTTGGACTGAGGACACTGAAGAAGGTACAGTATTATATCAATGGGAATTTGCTGCAAGTGTTTAATGAAGCCAGAGACTTAGGGCTAATGGTGGACAGAGTATTGAAAGGTCACATTGCTAAGGCAATTAAGTCATTACATTGTATAATTGCAATGCTGAAGAGAATACTGATATGAAGGAATAAGGAAGCTCAATTTATGACTATGATAAGACCACACCTGGTCAGATGGGGTTATCTGAGTTCCATAGAGATGGAGAAATAGTCAAAAAGATCCGGTGGAAAGTAAACAAGATGACATCTGGGCTATGGAATTGTACATACTAAAAAAAAAAAAAAAAAGCCAGAAACATGATGTGGTCTTCAAAGTTTGAGAGAGGGAGAAGAGATATGATAGTGATGTAGTACAGGTTGGTAAAGGAATCCTATAAGTATAGATACAAGTGTGATTTTGCAGTGTGGGTGGAGGGGAAATTGGAATCATCCCTGAAAGTTGGGTAAAGGTTGATTAGGAAGCATGTAAAGTCCAGGTCCAAGTTCTTCACATGGCATGTAGTATGCAAACTGAGCTATCATTTGATGTTTTCAGTGCATCTTCAGAAAATGTAAATTAAAGATGCCAAGAGATTATATTCTTGGTTTAATCCTTTATCCAAGTGTAAGCAAACAAAGTTTGCACTTGAAGTAATTTCAGGACTGGGCAACTTGTATATACAGGCTAACGACTTCACATTATGAGAAGGGTCACTACCCAGATCGGTTTCGACCTTTATTGAGGTCTGAGACCTCGATAAAGTCCTCAATACCAACTTCAGTAAATGTGTTCAAGGGGAGACATGATAAGGGAGTGATAGAAATATAGACTTTGACACAGAAATAAATAGGGGACATAGAAGGAGCACTCCCTTGATGAGTTCTTACATTCTCTGATAATAATAATAAATATTTCTTAAAATAGCCTTTATTTTTTAATGTCACATTCACATCTAAAAAGAAAAGATGAAGCTGAGTGCTTAAGACAAACAAGAAGTGAAATGAGAATTCAATCTCTCTCTTTCTCTTATTATCAGTTTTCATACCATACTTTACAAGCAGATATCACATATCGATTTCATTGCTTTCAAAATTGGATTGCATTACTGTCTCCTTGCTCAAAAATTGGACATCATTAAAATCTTGACCAAATACCCATAGAATTAACTAAATAATTTCATGAATATTTCTATTACCAATGTCTAGTAATAACCTTTTGAGAGAAAAAACGCTTCCTCCTAGTTAATCATGGTTAGCCATACAATCCAATGAATCTGAACCTAATATCTGTGTCATGATCCCATATATCTAAGGGACACTTGAAACAACTGCAAGATTATTAATGTTTTCCATCACTGCTGCCTATAAACACATCAATTTCTTTTATTCAACTCCTACAAGGACAGATAATCTCCTTTTGCACATCCCTTACATTAGCAAATTCTGACTTGTTTCACATCTTAAAACAGCAAATGGGCCACAAAAATACAATACCTACATCTAATTCATCAAAAACTCTAAATCAGGCCCATCTGATTACACTCTGGAGAAAAACAAAGTACTGCATAGTTCTGATTTAAGTAAAAAAAAAATACTTTTCAACAAAGATATTTCAAAGAATCTGATGAAGTGAAAAAAGAAAACAAAAAAGCCTACCTGAAATCAAAATAATTGCAGGAGCTTAGTGATTTTGGAAACCTTTTTAAAATAAGAAAGTTAGCCAATGGTGCACTGTGTCGTAGCAACCATAACTTGAACTCAAAATGTATCTGCATATGTTTGATACTTGTCACTTTTTAATGTGACATTTTACATAATTAAGTTGTTACGTAACTCCATTTTATGTTAGCTCATCTATAAAGATGTCAAAGCAACACCAATGAAACATAAAAGTTTTATTAAAATATATTAAATATTTCAAATAATAATGCCTTTATCCATACATAACAACTATAATGAATAATATACAGGAACTAAATGTTTCATAATGTATCGATATAGAATATTTCTGACTTACTTTGTAATCATAAAAGCTACTGGATATAAACTCTTATTAACAATTTCCTTCAACTTCTTCAGATTTATCATACGTACTTGGATATGGTTCTTAATTGAGACCTGTAGAGTTTCAAATTCAAGACGAACCAATTTAGTCTCTAGTTCAGCTATTAGTTCTCTTACTGCTTTTTGTAATGCTCTTTCCTAAAAGATAAAAATATGCATACACATATACAATTCACAATATATATATTTACATTAATCCTACCGAAAAAGATTTTATAGCTATCAATATCAATAGCTATCAGACGGGAGGAATCTTTATCTGGTCGATTTCAATCGAAGGTGAGTTAGCCGATCTCATACGGAGAGGTAGCAGGGTTTTTTCTCCCGGAAACTCGGGTTTTTCATCCCGCATACATACAAATCGGCCTTTCAGAACACACGCAATTTACAGACAAAAATTACTAGTTGTAGTGGTGTTGGAGTTGGGCGGTAGATGGCGTAGATGGAGATGATTCATAGTAGAGGTTAGGTGTAGAGACAGTTGTAGATGTTCTCCCACGATGAGTCTTTGGACTCCTTGGAGGTATTAGGAATAATAATAATAATATTATTATTACCCCAAGACCTGCATGGAGTCAAAGACTCATTGCGGGAGGTCCCTCTGTCATACACTCATCATATCATGTCTTAAATATATTAAAATTCTCTGCAGACACCATGTTCTCAGGCATTCCAATCATTCACAACTCTACATGCAAAAAACCTACTTCTCAATTCCTTGCTCACATCTTCCTTATACAGCTTCCAGGGATGACCTTTTGTTCTGACCCCATCTCCCACCATTTTATGCAAAACTTCATTAATGTTAATTCCATAGCAATTTCTTACCAAATTGTACATCTCTATCATATCACCCTCTTCTTCCTATTCACTAGACTCTGCAAAAACTGCATAATCTCAACCTTTCTTCATATTCAACATTCCAGAGATCAGAAACTATTTTGGTCAATGATCTCTGGTCCCTCTCTAACATCTCTTCATCCTTTTGAAAACTAGTAATAAATATAATTTATTACTCCAATATATTTTGCTCAATACATGAGCTTCTTTCAGGAAGAAGACAGAAAAACTGGTAACAACATTTAAATTTTGAATACAAGAATGAGTCATATTATATT
Source organism: Typopeltis vanoorti (assembly GCF_054136105.1). Lineage (NCBI taxonomy): Eukaryota > Metazoa > Arthropoda > Arachnida > Uropygi > Thelyphonidae > Typopeltis > Typopeltis vanoorti. Next base: position 110,454,159 of record NC_143568.1, read on the forward strand.
ATGCTGTATGACTTGTATTCAGAACTTTTTGAAATCTTCAAAAAGTGAATCTGCAGCTTCTAATTAAATAATTAAATCTCCATCTATAAATGGCTTTTTCTTCTTGGAACAGTTTAGTAAAAAAAACTTTGCTGTTTAGTAATGGATGATTTCAAAGATAAAATCTATTTTTTTTTCTTATTTTGGATTTCACTGGATAGTCAAAATTAAAATTGGCATGAATAGTTTTGAAATGTCTTTCTATATTACTTTTTTTTTTTTTAGAAATAGCCACACTATTATTGCATCATTTGCCAGCAAAAGTTGGTAGAGACTCAGCTACTAATGGCTCAGCAAAACGTTAAGCAAGTTTGAGTGTGGTTAGTAGTTGTTGGAAGGGGTTTAATCGTTCGATGATGTTGGCACACTCTCCCTCGATGAGTCTTTGGACTTCCTGGAGGTGTCACATAATAATAATAACATACAAATACATTTGTCATTAAGATTGATAAAGCAATACTCTTCCTTCCAATCATCATTAAAATAGTATACGTTCTTTTCCTTTCACGTTTATCCATTATAAAGGGTTAAAAATATCTTTGTAAACAAAATATTTTATATTTGCACTGATAGCGGGAGTGAATCAACAAACACACGTACTAAAAAACAAAGGGTTCTAACAACGTTTAGAAGTGGTGCGAAGGGTAGTGAGAGCAGTCGCATTGATAACTAGATGACATCAACAACTCAAACTACTTATAATCAGTGGTCTCTCATCTTAATAGGCACAAATAAAGCAGTTTACAATAATTTCTCTGAGGACGCATTAAAAATTCACTGCAGGCACTATGATGCTTGCGTTGCTGACTCCTGCATTACAGTTTGCAACATTGAACTAGTATCTGAACTTCCGTGCCCATTCACTCAATTTATTTATGTCTTCTTGTAAGGCCACGACATCTGCTCTACTCCTCACAGTTAGTCCCAACTTTGCATTATCTACAATCAACTGAATATCCCCATCCAAATCTTCCCCAATTTCATTAACATACTGGCTAAACAGCAATGGTCCTAAAACAGACTCCTGAGGTATGCCACCAATGACTTTCCTCTTCTGGGATATTGCTTCCCCAATAAGCAACTTACTGATACCTACTCGTTAGACAATTTCCAATCCAATGCACTAGACTAATATCCAACCTCATCCTCTCTAGTTTGACTATCAACTTATCATGTGGTAATCTAACAAAAGACTGCAAAATCTAAGTATACTATGCATCCATCTCTTTTGTCCTTATTGTAATAAGTAAGTAGTTTGTAATTAAAATGAAAAACCAAAAGGCTAGTTTTCTGGCAATTTAATAGTTATTAAATGGATAAGAATCCTATATTTTTATATATATAGCCAGTAAGTGAAACTCAAGATCGAGAACTACGATCTAAGAGTTTCAATGCCGAAAAACTAGTTTTTCGGTATTGAAACTCTTAGATGGTATTATTAAATGGATAAGAATCCATTTAATAATAAGTAAGTAGTTTACTAAAACATGACCCTTTAGCAAATTCATGCTGTCCATCAAAGTAATACCACTGCTGTTAACCCAGTTCTGGATCCTGTTTCTCACAAGCCTCTCTAACACTTTCACCACAACAACTGACACACAGTTAGATGCTTCAGTTCTATCACCTCCCTTATGAAGCAGCACGATCTTGCCTTATTCAACTCCTTTGGAATGTGACCCAGTGCAAGACTCATATGTGAAGCCAGATGCCTACTCCCTGGCATATTCCTTCAAAATACATGGTCATATATTATCAAGTCCCACAGCCATATTAACATCAAGTTTCCTCAATTACCCATACTCATCTTATTCACTTACAATTAGTCTCTCCTCCTCATCATCAACTGCTCTCGAACTCTACATGATGTCACATTCACAAGAATTACAGACCTTTATAAATTACTCATTAAATAACTCAACTATATCCTCAGCAGCAGCAGCTATTCTTATACTATTTTCTCCAATCAATGCCATCAGTGGCATTGCTATAGCTTTTGCCGCCAGGGGCAGTCCCTGAGTTTGCCACCCTTCTCAATACACACCCAAAATACTATAAAAAGTCAAAACGATGTATAGGGTAAGGTTCAAAGTGCCAACCGGGGCAGACACACCCCCCAGCTATGCCACTGAATGCCATCCTTCCATAATAATCCATTTTTTGCTAGCTACATATCGAAAAAACTCCCTATGATTCGTTCTGGCTTCATTAGCCAACTAGTGCTCGTATTCTATGTAATCCTCATGGAATTGATTATTACCACTCCTTGTATGTTTCCTCCATAATACCATTTTCCTCCGTATTGCATGCTTAACTGTTCATTCATACATTTCACACCTACCTTACATAATCTTCTGACCTTTGGAATACATTTAGACATTGCTTCTACCAGATAGTTCTTCAATATCACCCAAGCAGCATTGATCTCCTTTCTAGCTAACTCCTCATTGTATGTTACACTCAAGTTGTCTCCTGAGTTTCTCATAATCACCAGACTGGTAGTTCTACATATACCCTTTCATCACAGATGTCCTCACACTGCTGACAACCACCCAGGTAATCACTTCATGGTCACTATCACCAACTGGAGGGTGATTTGACCTCATTTATAACATTCTCTGATGAGATGATCAAATCCAAAACGATCAATCCTCCTTTGCCATCTGTTACATACTGCCTGAGGTGGTTTTCCTTAAAAAATTGGAGAAACTCATTTTCTTTATTTCGAGTTTCTATCTCATCATCCCAGTCTATATTGGCATAATTAAAATTGCCCATAATGATCACCCCTTTTTCATTTGTTTGGTTAATTTGATTCTACATTTCATGGTCACTACCATTCACATTACCAGGTCTATAACAACATCTATATATCAACTAAGTATTGCATTCCATTCACCTCTCTCTCATACCATACTGCCTCAAAATTACTGCCACTATTTCCCTCTTGCATCTTTATCCTTTCAAGACATCTCTATTTTGAATTGATGATTCAATATCAATCCCCCACTCCCTTTTTGACCCTTTCTATCTTCGTAACTGGTGATATATATGCAGCAGTTTGCAAATAATGGAAAATTGGAGATAGCAATGCAGAGTCAAGCAGACGTTATCACCTTACAGGAGGACTTGAACAGACTGCATGAATGGGCAAGTAATTGGAACTGTCAGTTCAATGTTGCAAAGTGGAAGGTTTTTGAAATTTTGTAAACAACAATGGGATGTAGTTTCCCTGCTTTGTGAGGAAACTTTAAAGGAGGTAGAGGAGATGAGATATCTGGGAGCTGTGGGGGACAAGGACTGAAATTCAGGGGCCACATTGCACAAGTTATGATTATATGTCAAATCATATAATGACAATGATATGAAGCAACTTGACGAAATAAAGAGGTTATGATACCGTTGTATAAAGCCTTGATCAAGCTGTACATCAAAAATAAATTAGTGGAGTATTGTGCACAGATTTGGTCACCGGGTTTTCATGAGGATGAGAATATGTTAGAAACGACCCAGAGAAGATTCACAAAGGTGGTCTTTGGAATGTGTAGTATAAGAACAGATTGAGAGAATGTAAATTTCAATCCATCGTGAAAAGGAGAAGAAAGAGTAGGAGGAGATATGATTGAGACATATAAGCTAGCCAGGGGTTATTATGTTGACATGGAAGAGATTTTTCATAGAATGGGAAAGGGGTAGAACAAGAGGCCGTAAATTTCAATCCATCTTGAAAAGGAAACGAAAGAGTAGGAGGAGATATGACTGAGACATATAAGCTAGTCAGGTATTATTATGTTGACATGGAAGAGATTTTTCATAGAATGGGAGGGGGGGGGGGGCTCTTGTTCTACATGAGGAAACTTTATCTGGTCTCTTTTGACTAAAGGTGAGTTAGTCGATTTCATATGGAAGTATGTGTGGGGGGTAATCAGGATGCTTGGATTTTTCTCAGTGTGGGAAGGAGTTAAGAAACTGGAAAACGAACAAAATAGTTCTGTTGTAAGACTCAGATATAGGTAGAAAATTAAAGACCAATCAGTATCTTAGGATGGTGGTTAAGATACCAGTTTGGCAATAGGCAGAATTATAGAATGTGAACTACACAGGATTATGTTACTCTGTGTGTGTGTGGGGGGGGGGGGCTGATTTTTTTTTATATCATTATTATTATTATTATTTTTGGGCTACTCCAGGGAATCCTTAGACTCATCGATGGAGGCCCTAAACATCATGTCCACACAACTATACGACATTCTCACAGTATCTATCATACCGTGCCTTGATTATTCCGCTCATTTACCACTCTAAAAGTAAAGAACCCAGCTCTAACACTACTGCTAACCACACTCTTGCCCAGCTTCCATAGTGTCCCCTAGTTCTCCCACCACAGTCCTGATCTCAAAAATATCCTCTGAATTAATCTTATAGAATCCTTTTAGCAATTTGAATGTCTTAATCATATCTCCCCTCCTCTGCCTATCAACCAGTCTCTGCAACCCACAAATCTTCAACCTGTTCTCATATGGTTCATTCCATAGACCTGCTATCATCTTAGTCACTCGCCTCTGGATCCTCTCCACCTCCTCCCCATCAAGAAGGAACCGAGGTGACCAAATCTAGGCACAGTAGTCAAGATGAGGTCTTATCAAGGCTTGGTACAGAGGTACAATAACTTGCTTGTCTCTGCTCGTTAAGGTATTTTTCAACAACCAAGTGAGTTGATGAGCTGATTTAGCTACTTTTGCAATGTGCCCCCTAAACTTCATCTCCCTATCCACCAACACTCCCTGGCCTCATCAATCTCTTGGAGTACAGTTCCACCCATGTGGTATACTGCTGCTAATCTTTTCACCCCAAAATGCATAACCTTACATTTTGTCACATTAAATTCACATCCATTCTCCTTAGCCCAGAACTCCAATCTATCCAAGACATCCTGCAAGACTTTGACATCTTCTGCATTCACTATCGCCCTCTCCAACTTTGCATCATCAGCGAACAAACGAACTGTTCCACTTAGATCCTCCCCTATATCGTTAATGAACAGATTAAACAGCAGTGGTCCAAGAACAGAACCCTGCGGCACCCCACTAGTCACAGGCCGTCTTTTGGACTCCACTCCTGAATAAACCACTCTTTGATATCTCTCCATCAACCACCCACCTATCCATCTCACCAACCCTATATCCATTCCCATATGTTGTAGTTTACAGATTAGAATTCCACGTGGTATCCTGTCAAATGCCTTTGCCAGGTCCAGCAGTATCACTGTAAACCCATTTCCCTTATCCAGTTCAGCCATCACCTTGTTATAAAACTTGAAGCAAGTTACTCAAGCATGATCTACCCTTTACAAAACCATGCTGTCCCCTGTACAGTATCTCATTTTCATCAATCCATTCCTGTATTTTTCTCTTGACTACTTTCTCCAAGACCTTGACAACAACTCCTGATATGATCATCAGTCGGTAATTTGCAACCATAGTCTTGGATCCTCTTATGCAGTGAAACTATTTTCCCCTCCTTCCACGCCTTCGGGACTACACCAGACCCGAGATTCAGATTAAACAACATGGTCAAGGGCACTGATAATTCCTTAGCCGCTTCATGCAAGACCCGTGCCGGTATACCATCCAATCCCACAGATGTATTCACATTAAGGTTCTGTAATAGACTATTCACCTCCACTTCATTCATCACAATTCCCGTATAAACTAATGGCTCCTTCATTTTTTCAATGTCACCACCTGGATGATATACTTTTGCAAAGTGCGCGCTCAGTAACTCCACTATATTGACTGGTTCAGTGGCCTCCTTACCACCGTCATTCCTTAAAATCATTTTGCCATGTACAGTTTTTTTCTTGCTTGCAGCATATTGAAAGAACTGTTTGGGATTCTCTTTTGCTTGCATAGCTAGTTTCCTTTCATAATCGGCTTTTGCTGTTTTTACCACACTCGTTACCCTTCTGGCCTGCACTTTATACCGTTCATATGCCTGCAGGTCACCCCTTTCTTTAAATTCCCTCCACAGTTGTTTCTTTTTTTGCAGCTCAAGCTTAATGGTGTTATTCATCCATTTAACCCCTACTTGTTTTACTATTCGGACCCTAGGTATACAATCAGCCATAACCTCCTGTAAATGCTCCTTGACCACTTCCCATGCTCTATCGACGTCCAGCCCTTGCAGTTGTACATGCCATGGCACTGATCCAAGCAATCTCCTTTGTGAACAGTGGGTCTTGCATTAATAATCTGTTCACTTTAATAATAAAATGACAATTCAGTTGGATAATAAAATGGCTAAACAATGATAATGCTAGACTTTGCAATAGTATTCGACAAAATGTCAAGTGGAACTCTGCGACATAAATTGGAGCAAATGGATTTGAATAGAATGTAGTAATATTGATAAGGTGATGGACAAAGTGGTTGATAGACAGACATCAAAGAGTAGTACATGTAGAAACTGCATCAGGAGAAGGCAAGTAACTTGTGGTGCCTCACAAGAATATATATGGGCTGCTGCTATTTAACTTGTATGTCAGTGGTATGTGAAATGATTTAAGGAGAAATGTCCAGTTGCTTGCCAATTATGCAAAATCAGAAAGAGCAATAGCAAATTAAGATGAAATAGAGATCCAGCAGGATGACTTAAACAGGCTGGTAGTAAGAACAATGGATGACAGCTATCAGTTTAATATGATGAACTGTTAGGTTATGTACTTTGGAAAGAAAAGATCGCAAGCTGGCTGCATACTGCACTGATGCTTGATGAAATTGGTCTACAGGAAATTGATGATGCTAAAGATGTCAGAGTGACCATGGAGAGAGAGTTGAATTTTAGAAAGCATATGGCAAAGATGACCAAACCAGCTCATCAGGTTATTTGGATATTGAAGAAAACTGATAAGCAGAGACTGGAAGTTTATTATTCTCCTTTATAAGGCTTTAATAAATCTGCATCTGTATTGCTGCACACAGATCTGACCACCTGAGTTTCTTGGGAGAAGAGAAGTGGTAAATCCAAAGACAAGTGACAAAGATCTGTGACAGGTCTATGGAATGTTCCCTATGAGAATACATTGACTATAGGTTACAAAGTATAGCTGACAAGCAGAACAGAAAGGATATGATATTGATGTATCATATGAGTATGGTTACTAAGGGTGCGAGGACTTGACGTTTTGCTTGGCAGGTGATAGATGGGGGGGAAACACACACACTAAGTCAGGATTAGGCCAATGAGTGCTGAAAACAAATATACTGGAGCTATACTACCATTAATATCTTATGCTGCATCTGCCTGGAAACATTCACTAAAATCAAAGAATAATCGACAAAAGCTAAACAGAGTTCAACGGCTTATAGCCATACGTATAATTAAAGGATACAGGCAATATCTTTCAAGGTAGCTTGCATTATTGCAGCTCTAACACCGATCTGCCTGAAAATACAAGAATTATTTCTAATATATGAAGTCACTTCTGGAAGATATAACGGAAATTCCAACATTGATCCAAACTGCTACGAACATCAGCTTCACTCAGCAAAGAAAACAAATATTAAGGAGAAGAAAAGCTCTGAAAGTGACGAATTCCATATATATATATATACATATATATACATACATACATATATATATACATACACACACACACACTGATGGAAGCAAAACCGGAGGGAATGTCGGCTGTTCTTTCATTGCATATAACAGGCAGTCCATTATACAAGAACGCTGCTTTAGACTGCAAACTTTCTGTTCCAACAACCAAGCAGAACAACTTGCTATAGTTCATTTACTTACATATCTCTAGGAATTAGAAGTCAACACCTCTCATCAAAAGACAGCAACAATTTACAGTGACAGTAGAAGCACTATAGATGGCATAAAAACCCAGAACAACCATATAGCGTTAATAGAACAGACAAGAAGGCTGGTTTGGAATCTCACTCTATCAGGATGAGAAATCAAGTTCTGCTGGGTGAATGCGCATACTGGGGTAGCAGGAAATGAGAGAGCAGATCAGTTGGCTAAAGAAGTGGCTAGAAATGAATGGCTAGAAACAAGTTACCAAAAGTACTCAAAATCTGCTATAAAAACACTTGCAGAAACCTAGACTTGTGGGAAGAAGAATGGAAAACATCAAAAAATGGATCATCAACAAAAGAATTCTTTCCTAGCATCAGAAGCAGACTCTGGCTGAAAAAACATGCCATTTCTCAAAGTTTAACCACACTACTAATGGGACATGGAAAACTAAGACACTACTTACACAGATTCCATAGCCTGGAATCACCATCATATATTTGTAGTTCACACCTTCAACAGACTGTTGATCACATATTTTACGACTGTCAGCTACTAGACTCCATCTAGATGCCCTTAATGCAACACATCATTACTTCTGGATACAAGTGGCCAGTGTCAAAACAGAGACTTATCAAAAAGAAGTATTACTCAGAACTAATTAAATTTGTCAATAAGATCAACTACCAATCATTGTTAAGTAACATAAATTACTGATATTGTATGAATTACCTAGTGTAAACATATGTATATATAAAAATATAAATATGGATATAAAGGTCAGAATATCTACATACAGATGTAAAAATATAAATGTAATATGAATATTGATACAAAATTGGAAATGTAAATATTATTCAGTACTTGGAAGCTACATGTAATATATGCATTGTATGCAATGAAGCATGTAGGAATAAATTACCTCCTGGTAGGTTTATTATTAGGAGCAGTGGCAGCTCGTGGCTTGAAATCGTGGGGGTGCTGCAACTTTCGAAATATACATATACACTGTAAATACAGTGTACATGTTTGGATAAAATATTAAAATTATGGTAAAAATTTTTAAAAAAATTAAACATGAAAAAATATTATTATCGATAAAATTATAGTTTAGTATAATTCAAAATTACTTAAAAATAAGATCCATTATCATAACCCCAATAATGTTCTAAAATAAAAACTATAACAAATGTTATGTCTTTAATTGTAATGTCCAAATATTTAAAGAGATGGAGTAAACACGATAAGCACTACGAACACTCTACTACTGGTGCAAACTGCATATAAACAACAGTGGAATGCGTGAAGAACAGTACCGCATTACGCTAATAGCACGCATCTCACTATGACATGCATATGCTTGCGCGTGTAGCAATATGACACTGTGGTAAACACAGTGCTGCTAGCGTCCTTCGCCCTCCTAAGTGCTACAAGATGGATTTTTATTATCTATTATTTAAAATTTAATTTTATACAAAATAAGAGAATTGTATAGGATTGTTGATGATAAAATTAAATCATCATCATCGTCATCATGAGTATCAAGGATTTAGTCCTAGCATGGCCTGTTCCGGCCTTAGAAGTCATCGTTGAATCACTAAGAGGACGTCTTGGTTTTCTTTTTCCTAATGGCTTGTACTTTAAGGCTTGTTTTGGTAATCTTTGTTTTCATTCTTTGAATGTGTTCCATCCATTTATGTTTATATTTTTTAATTTTTTCTATTACTGGCTCTTGGTTTAATTCTTTCATAATATCTTCATTTCTTTTGTGATCAAATAGGGTATACTTTGCAGTTTTTCTCATAAACTTCATTTCTGCTGTTGTTAATCTTTGTTTGTCTTTTTGTTTTATTGTCCAGATTTCGCTACAATACATTAGACCTACCAGTCTTAATGTATGGAGGTTTGGTTTGGTTTAAATATAGAGTTAATTACACCTGTTATTTTTAAATATTTTGCAATTTTTACGTTTATATCTTTTTCATTTTCATATGTGATCATACATCCTAGGTAGTTAAATGAATTCACCTGTTCTAAGATCTTGTTACTTATTACTATTTTAGTTCTTGCTGGATCTTGTCCTTTAAAGGCCATAGTTTTTGATTTTTCTGTTGATGTTATCATACCATAATCTTTGGATATCTCATTTAGATCTAAAATAGCTTTCTGTAAGTTATCTTCAGAATTTGTAATTATTATTTGGTCATCGGCAAAGAGGAGAGTGTTTAAGTTAACTGTAGGAGAAAGTATAATTCCTTGATGTAAATTATTATTCCATTTTGTTATTATTTCATTTAAGTAGATATTAAAAAGAGTTGCTGAGAGGGAACATCCCTGTCGGACCGTTTGGTTTATCTCTCTCGTATATGATAGCTCATGATTTAATCTTATTTGTATTTGATTATTTTCATATATACTTGTGATAGCTTTTAGGATATTATTTGGTATTTGTCTTTCTTTTAATATGTTAAATAATATGTTTCTCTTTGTCAAATGCTTTTTCAAAGTCAATAAATGCAATATGTGTTTCTAAATTATATTCTCTTCTTTTCTCTATTATTAATTTTAAGCAAAAGGCTGGGTCTATACATGATCGTCCTTTTCTAAATCCATTCTGTACTTCTAGAATAAAGTTTTCGGAATATTTCATTAGTTTGTTATTTAAGATTCTGCTATATATATATTTTGTAACAGGAATTCAGTATACTGATACCTCTATAGTTTTTAGGGTCATCTCTATTACCTTTCTTAAAGATAGGAATCACAATTGCTTTTTTCCATTCTATTGGGGGGGGGATACCAGTTGAGTAAATTTTACTTAAAAATAATAAGAGTCTTCCTTTGAATCTTGTTCCTGCATATTTATATAGTTCTGAACATAGCTTATCTTCTCCAAGTGATTTTCCGTTTCTTGTTTCTTTCAGGCTGATTTCTAATTCTTCTTCAGTTATTTCCTTTTCATTTTTGTTAATTGTTTGCCAGTTGTCTTTTTTAAAATATTTGTCTATCCACAATCCTGTGTAGTATTTAGAAATTCTTCTAATTTCAATTCGGTGTTTAATTTTATGTTTTCTTTGGTATCTGTATTTAAGTGTTTCAAAATCTTATAAACATTGGGTCTTATTTTATATAAATAATGTTCTAAATTAGAAACAAATTTATTCCATGATTCTCTACGTCTTTTTCTGACTTCTCTTTTAGCTATGGCTCTTATTCTTTTATATTCTATTTCATCTTCTAATCTTTTACTGCTTAACCATTTGTGATAGGTTTCTTTTTTCTATTTGATTATTTCTTTGATTGTATCATCCCAGATCTTCAGTTTTTTTCTTTTATTGAATTTTTTGGTCTTTCCTAAGCTTTCATTTGCTGCTGCATTTAGTATCGTTTTTATATTAAGCCATTCTATTTCTATTTCTTCATTTTGTTTTATTTTATCTAGATATTGGTTAATTCTTTGTTCATATAGCCATTGCACATTTGTGTCATTCAATAGTCTAGTTTTATAAACAAGTGTTTCAATTTTTCTTTCTGTTCTTGTTACTTGTAGCCATTTAGGTGGTAATCTTAATTTCATTTTAACAAGGAAGTGGTCACTGCTTATTTCATATCCTCTGTGAACTCTAACGTCTAGTGAAAATTTTGATGCCTTTTCATTTAATATGAAGTAATCTAATTTTGATTTCCATCCTCTTGCTGCCCAAGTATATTTATCTAAGTCTTTATGTTTATAGAAGGAATTTATTATTTTTAGGTTATTATATAAAGTCAATCAATTTTTTACCATTTATGTTTTCAGTGTGTGTTCTCCATGTATTCCTATATTATTATTAATTTTCGTGTTTCCAATTCTTGCATTTAAGTCTCCTGCTAAAATTATGTAATCATTTTTATTTATTTTATTATATGTGTTTTGTAGCTGATTATAAAAATCAATATTATCCTGTTCTCTTCCTTCTTCTGGGGCATATAAACCAATTATTGTTACATAGCCTCTATCTATTTTTATTCTAGCTTCTATTATTCTTTCATTCCATAATTTATAACGTTTTTACTGTTTTGAAAGGGAGTTATGAATCCAAATCATGACTCCTGCTTGTGCTCTTGGGTCTCTGTCGACTTCACTGTATATCACATTAAAGTGTTCAGTTATCATAGTTCCTTTTAATTTCTTTTTTGTTTCAGTGATTACTGCTATTTTCAAATTTCTTTCATTTAATAACTGGTCTAATTCTATTTTTTTATATGCTATCCCTCTTCCATGCCAGTTTGCTATGTGTATTATATTTTGTCGTTTCCCATAGATTCAATCCGATTATCTTTTTCTGTCAGCTTACAAGTAGGATTATGTTCTCCATGTCAGGGGACTAGCCTGACGATGGAATAGTTCAGTGGTAGGGCTGCTACCTTCGGAAGAAGGCTAGTTCTGAACTAGCCTTCTTCCGAATTTAAACCCATAGGAGGAATAGGGTATACTGAAGGGGAAAGAGTAGATTATAGAAGAATTATAGTAAGGTTTATAGAGAGGGCATAGTTGTAAGGCCAGAAATGAAAAGACCCCATGGTCCTCGAGTACTCTAATAGCATAGGGGTCATAAAATAAGAAGAGTTGACTGATAAGGCCTTATAGGAAAGATTAAAGTAAGTGGATCTTCCACAAAGTAGAAGGAGGAGAGGATAGGTCCAGCTAGGGGTCCATGGGAGTGCCGCTTCCCTTACAATCAAGATGATTGCCCCTTATGGCTCTGTTGGTCCACGAGTCCTTATTCAGTATATTCGGACCATCCCACCATATATATACACACACACGCAAGCACATGCATGCATGCACGCACACACATGGTGGGCTCCCCTATCTGCCACCCAGGGGATGCACTCTCTAGGGGTTACAGGGTCCCCCTGAGAGGATAAAATTAAATATTACAAGCAAATATAAATAAATTAATAAATATATTTATGTATCGAGAAAAACTGGGGTGCTGCAGTTCCGCAGTGCCTATGCATGAGCCGCCAATGACTAGGAGGAAAACGCACACACGCGCTCACACACACACAATAATACAGTATATGTGTATATAATTAAAGAATAAGAAAAAAATGTGCATACTTATCAAGGAAGCTTGAGAACTTTTTTTGCAAACATGCTTTTCAGTTATTTATAGAAATGCTTCTAAGATACTCTATTCTATTTATTTAAGCAAAAATAGCAAGAAAAAATGTAAGCTTCACATTGTTAGCCAATTACAGAAGTATGTCCTGAATGGCATCTGCTGTTTCATCAACATACTTTTCAAAAATGGTCTGATTAAGCTTCAGTTCCATTTGTACAATATCAGCTTTCTATTAAAAGAAAATAAAAAGTCCATAAAAATAAACTTTTAAAAACCATTTAAATCTCACTGCCTTTCTAGATATCTCCATTTATCAAAATTCATTATTATGAAATAGTATGATGACTAATTTATATATAAAAATCAAATTTATACATAAGAATCAAAATAATTTGTACTCCACTGAAGGAAATTTGACCTAAACAACATACAGCAGAAAGAACATTAGGATTTTGCACTAAAAATTTGTAAATCTGTGGAGTGAATTTGAAGGGAAGTTGGAATGGTATAAAACTGACGAATTATATTTGAATGGGTTTGGTGTTGGGCATTTAGAAAGTCTATTGTTTTCTAAGAAGGCACAGAGTCAAGAAGCTAATGTAGCAAATGATCAGAGTCTACATGTGAAGAAGGATAGCACAAATCAATAGATTTCTGGCAGGAATGGATATGAGGTTGGAGATATGGTTGCAGCAGCATAAGATAATGAAATACATAAAGCTACGAGAATGTGATGTCAGGAATAGAATTTGAAGAATATATAATTTTCCAGAAGGATAGAAATATGAAAAGAAGAGGGGGAATGCTATTAATGATTGCAGAGGAATTGTGTCTGTAAGGTGCAGAAGTTGATAGTGCATGCACAGATTTTCATCTGTGTGGTGTGAAGTTGAAATAAACAGATTAGTATATCTGATAGGATGCTGGTACGAGGATGATCTGAAAAGTTCTTGGCCTAACAATGAAAAAACGAATTCATAATATCAAAATTATTTTTATTTTTCAACATAATCTCCCTTGAGACTAATAAATTTATTCCAGAGATGCCCAGCACCGTTATCCAATCACTATAGAGGTTCTCAGTAAGATCTGTTATTATGTCTGTTATATATGTGTATGTATATCTGTTATATATGTTATTAAAAATATATGGAGAGCGAATTACATTGCATCTAACAATCTCGGGACTAGGTTTGGAAACTTGAATTACCGAATGTAAAAAGAAAAAAAAAAGATCAAATGCAGAATTATCATTACTTACTACATGATTTATATATGCAGCAAATGCAACATAATTAACAATTGTTATAGATTCATTCCTGTTTTATAATTTAGTTATAGTTATTTACTAAATAAAGAGCCAAAAGACTTCAGTTTGGCAATGCAAAAATTATAAAAATCAAATGGATATTAGATGCAGCATTATTTCAAAGTTGAATCTAGAAATGTTGAAAGTTTCGTAAAAATAAGTTGACCAGAGAGCTTACGGGAGCAAACACCTGCTAGCATTTACAAGTCGTCCTAGCACGGCCCACTTTAAAGTGGGCCGTGCTAGGACGACTTGTAAATATATGGATGCCTGTGAATATATGTGAATATAAGTGAATATATGGATGCCTGGGCAGTGTGCAGGTTTTTTAAACCTGCACACTGCCCAGGCATCCATATATTCACTTTCTAATTTGGTCCATTTTTTTTTAAGGTTTCACTGGCCTGACAGCTGTTTTGAACTGCTTGATTCTCATCAGAGACTAGACGGACCCGACATTTCAAGTTCCTTAGTATCGAAAGAGAGTTTTTGCTCTCTTATGGTTTCTGCCTGGTCTCTGATGAGAACCAACCAGTTTGAAACAGGCTGTCAGGCCATTGAAACCTTAAAAAAATGGATCAAATTAGAAAGAAAATATATGTACTCCTGGGCAGTGTGCATATTTTCTAAAGTGGTGTGTGCTAGGGCAACTTGTAAATGACCGCGGGCATATTCCTGTAAGCTCTCTGGTCAACTTATTTTTTACAAAACTTTCATAGTTTCTGCATTCGGCTTTGAAATAATGCTGGATCTAATATCCATTTGATTTTTATAATTAGTTATAGTTAATTATCTGTATATTAAAAAAAAAAAAGGCAGTGCATTTCAGGGTAAACAGAGTAACATAGTAATGCAATATGTTTAGGGAAATCACTGCACAGTTTATTGTATCACAATTGGTTTCATTTAGATCTGAAGTTTCACGATTGATTATTATTATTATTATTTGACACCTCCAGGGAGTCCAAGGACTCATCGAGAGAGCACCTGCTCTACAACTCCTTCACCACCATTCAATCGCCAACTGACCCCAACTACACCAACACCATCTACCGTTGACCACCACTGGTATTTCCACAGACAATCACAAGCATCCATACCCACAGCGGGATTTGAACCCTCAGCCTTTTGGCTGGAGAGTGGATATGGTATCCACTCAGCCAACCAGGCTGGCTAAAAAAAAATATTATTACGTGACATCTCCAGGGAGTCTCCTAAAGACTCATCAAGGGAGGGCAATTACTCTACAACACTCTGTCTCCACCACTCAATCCACCAACTACAATGAACTGCAACTACCATCGTCATCAACTACACCAACGCCATCTACCACCCATCATCACCACATTACCAGAAGCAGATTGATCATCTCCCCTATATTTTGTTTTTCATGTATATTAAAAATATATGGAGAGCGAGTTGCATTACATCCAACAAACTCGGGACTAGGTTTGGAAACTGGAATTACCAGATGTAAAAAAGATCAAAGCCAGAATTACCATTATAATTTATAAAAATAATAAATTATTTCTTTATATATTAAAATTAAATACTATTGCAATTACTTAAGGTTATCAGTAATGATTATTATCACACCAACCTCCATGGAGTCAGTAGACTAATCATGAGAGGTTCATTCAACTGATAACGTATTTATCATATTGAACCTTAAATCCTTAACATTCCCTACATTCATAACGCATTCTGGTAATGTGATCCATGTTGCAAAGTCTAAGGTTTTGAGATTTGGTAAGCAATGATGGAATGCAAAGCACACACTTAACGAGGAAACTTTAAAAGAAGTAGAGGATATGAGAGATCTGGGAGTGGTAGCGAACAAGGACCTGAAATTCATGGGCCACATTGCACAAGTTGTGAAGACATGACATTGGATAATGGTAATGATGTGGAGCACCCTGACATGCAGAAATAAAGAGATTATGATGGCATCAGGCCTCATGTGGATTATTATGCACAGATTTAGTCACTAGGTTTTCATGGTGAAGTGATATGTTAGAAAGGGTCCTGAGAAGATTCACGAAGGTGGTTGGTGGTCATTGGAATGCGGAATATGAGGACAAATTGAGAGAATGTAAATTGCAAAGCCTCGGGAATGGGAGGAGGGAGATATGATGAGACATACAAGCTGGTCAGGGGTTGTTATCAGGTTGGCATGGAAAATATTTTTCACAGAATGAGAAGGGGGGGGGGGGGCTAGAACAAGAGGTCATCACTGGAAACAGTATAGGAAGGGCATGAGCTGAGGAATGATGAGCAGGTTTATTGCATGGAGAGTGGAATGCATGGCCTGAGTGGGTTGTGAATGTACAGACATTGAATCAGTTTAAGGTATGGCTGGATGAGCTTTGTGCGATAGTGTGTGTACTTTCCATGATGAGTCTCTGACTACATGGGGTCAGATGTTAATAATAAATAGGTATTTTTTTATGTGACCTCTGCCCTTGAAGGGTTGTAATCCTATTGCACATTAGTACCAAGAATGGGCTAAAGAATTTTTTTTTCATTTTTATTAATTTTATGCAGTTTGTATATTCTTTATTTATGTTTCTTACATATTCTGGAAACTCTACTTTAGAGATCAAACATAAATCTTTTTCAAGCTGTTTCAGGCCTCTGATAAGTAAATGGGTATGATGAATATGTTTAAGCTATGAGAGAAGCCTGATTAGAACAGAGGATCTGCCATTGTACTGTTGGAAGGGAGGGAAATAATTAGGAAGTGTGAATGTATCTTCCTATATGAGTTGGTTTTCAGTTAGTTTAACTGTACACTTTCTTTCACAGTTTACTGTGAAAATAAATAAATATTTACAGTGAAAGTAACATTAAAAAGTACTGAATGATGTGGAGTACCCTGGCATATATTTTGATATCCCATACAGCGATACCAGCTTTATTGGCAAGAAGCTTATTTAAACTGAAACACTTCATATTCATGAACTATAAATCTCTCCTCTTCAATTGTATTCAATGCCTCTAATCCTAAACATGTGTCACTTATTTACCATCTTGAGCAAACAAAGTTAATTTTCCACACACACACACACACACACATTTGATAAATTGAAAGAAAAAAAAAAGCATATTTTGTCATCAGATTCTTCTTGATAATAAGCAATGTAGATGACAATGGTAAATATTGTCTGTGAATGAACTTGGGTGCCATTGATTTATTTAGTGAATTTTTTTTGATGAATTAGGCTTGTGACTCCATGGGAGTCAGAGGGAAAAAAAAGAAAAATTATTATTATTTGACACCTCCAGGGAGTCCAAAGACTCATTGAGGGAGAGTGTGCCAACAGCATTGAACGATTGGTCCTCTTCCAACTACTAACCACGCTCAAACTTGCTTAATGTTTTGTGAGCCATTAGTAGCAGAGGCTCTCGACCAACCTTCCCTAAAGTCTACTGTGCTAACAACAATCAAATTCATCCTTGCACGTTAAGTATATTGAAAAATATAAGGCAATTTAAACCGAAGCATATTTTTTCTTTTTTTTTCTTTTTTTTTTTTTTTGATATTTCCTTTATTCTTAATTCTTTTTGAAGTTTTGTTCTGAAGGCAAACTAATGTGTTAAGCTAGGTTCAAGTTTTTAAATGCCATCATGTTCATCAAAATCACAGAGGTTTTAAGATCTAGTATACTAAAATTTAAATGCACTTATTTAATTTACGGAACAGATGAGATTGGAATGAATAATCTTATACTAGCATCTCCATCTTGCAGAAGGACTCCTGGCGATCATGTGGAGAAAGCATCTTTCATCAGGTATTGCAAACCTTAATAAGCAAAATTAAAATTGAATTTATGTACAATATTCTGAGTGCAAAAAAATTTTAATTTAGCAATGTTCAACAAAAATTTCAAGAGTTTGTACTAATTATTCTTACTAGTTTCATTTACTGAAATTATATTTATAATAGCTTGGATGATACGGTGGCCTTGCAGAGAAATATTTTGAGCTAATTCAAGAAACATCTTAGTCTTAATATTTTTTCTTCCAATTTATTTCAATGTCTAAATTTTGTGATAAGTAGTAATTAAGTGTGATTAAATATATGACTAAAATATAAAACCAGATTTTTTTTTATGTGACTCTCACCAATGAAAGGTTGTAAACTTATAGTACATTACTATCATAGGTGGACTGAGAATTTTTTTATACTGTTACTAATTTTATATATTTTTTTCATAATCTGAAATCCTGCTCTAGAGACCAAACATGGAACTTTTTCAAGCCACTTCATATCTCCAATAAGCTAGGCAACAGTCTCACACTGGGCAGTGAAATTCATCTCCCACCTAAAGACAATTACAAACATCCATACTTATGACAGGATTTAAACCTTCCGCTTGTTGGCTAGAGAGCAGAAATGCTAATCACTTGGCCAACCCGATCATCAGTTTTAATCATGATCAAAAACACATTCAGCAGGTACAGTCCAAATTTGAATCTGGCAGCATGAACACTGCATACATTTTTCAACTTTGTAAGCAGAAGTGTGATGATGTGGGGAGGACATGTTTTGTGACATCGAATTGGCTGATTTCTATCAAAACTACCAGGAGAGATATGTTTGCAATGTTTTGGATAATACTGCACTTCCAGCACCTGTGACATTCTGTCACTGCCAGAACTCAAGATAGTCCTGCAAGAAGAATAGAAGTTAATTTCTTGAGAAACTTTTTGAGATATACGGGAAGGTTTAGCTTGTAGACTAAATGTTGCAATACATGTCAAAGGTAGGCTTACACCTTATTAAAAAAAAGATGAATATTTTTATCATTGTACTTCTTGGATATTCCAATACTTTTTTAGCAACATAGTGTAGATTAGAAATAGAAAAGTGTAGAATGGAAATTTACAAAGTTCTGAGAGAGAATTATTTTAAGAACATGATGGAAAGGACTTGTCCTTTCCATCATGATAATTTGGTAACAACCTGAGGATTGAGGATGTGTCCAAAAAAAAAAAAAAAAAAATGGAATAGTCATCTTGTTTCCAGCTGGAAAGAGTGATCATGAAGTACTGAACAGGAAAGTGACTAGATGTGGAAGGGTCAGTTAAAAAATTAATACATGTGAAACTTATGATAAACTTAGAAATCAATTGTAAATGATGCCATGGAATAAGAAATTGCTGAGAATTGAGAGTGCAAGAAGCAGTCCAGAGATGTCTGAAGAAACTATACTACACTGCATCCTCCGAATTATAAAAGATAAACCACAAGTTGAGTTAAACAGATAAGCACAATTATACAGTAAGATTTGCATATATTGAGAATGTTGGGAGAGGAATATTAGAAATGTATGATAAGTATTTCCATAAGTAATATATGGTGCAGATCACAAACTTGACAGCCATGTGTAAGGAAACAGAATAAGATTATAAAAAGAAGGCTGAAGAGGCCAAAAGGATCTTAGAGAGTATTTTTCCTATGTCACAAGTATGATGGGAGAATAATCTTAGTAAATACAGATAGAAAGAAAGTGGAGGCAACAGAAATAGTAGAATTACTGATGGTCATTTTGCCAGAATATAGATTCTGAGCTAAAAAGAATGTGGTTCTGAATACTTTTTAGGGATGCAGTGAAAGAATAGAGATGTTTGAGCTCAATGCAAAATATATTGGTGGGTTAAATGGGATGGCAGCATCTTATGGAGATGTGCAAGCAAATTTGTATGATCTGGTTGGGTTTCAAAATAAGCATGATTCCAAAAGAGTAGAAAGTAGTTCCCTGTACAGGTTGTGCTAGAGTAGATATGACCTGATTATAGACCAAACAGTGTCTCTGGGGGTCCCTAACCAACACCTTAATTAGGGACCCATATAAGGAAATGAGTGAATGTAGTATAACTAGTACAGAGGACAGCATGGCTTTGATAAGAATAGCAGCTTTAGCAATCTGGTTACATTTTATGATAAAGTGATAACTCAGTTACACAAAGAAAATAGAAATACATATCACTGGACTGTGTAAAGGAATTTAACATAATATAATAATACTGTTGCATAAACTGAAGTAAATGTTTATAAATATAAGATGATGGCACGAATTTAGAGAGGAACAGAGTCTCAGAGAATGAGGATGGCCAGTGAGGTTGACCTGTCCTTGGGATACAGCTCATGTATTAATGATATTGGAGATAGTGACCCATCTGTGTAGTATATAATTTTCTCTCTCTGGTACTATGAATTTATCCATATCTTTAGTTCATTCTCTATTATTTCAAAAATGGAGGAAACGGTTGAGTAATAGAATCAAAGTGCAACCTTCAGAACAGCTATAGATGTTGTTGTTGTTGTCTTGTCCTTTGAAGAGTCTTAGATGTTTCCATGTGTTCCTTGAACTGCTTTGGCTATGTTGATGATTTTCTTTGTATAGAGCTGTTGTTCAGGATTAGGATCTATTCCTTGCAAGGCTGCTGTAATTGCTGGACAGGTAAACATCATTTGTCCAGTACACATCATACTAGTATTTCATTCCTGGGGATGAAAGAATCAGAGGTGGATAAGGTGTTGCTAAGTTAGGTGTTAATAAGACTATGGGAATGGATGACAGATAGTGGAAACTGGCTAAGAATAGAATACAAGATGGTGGATTCAATAATGATCAGCATACCATAGTTTTGTAAATATGTATCACTACATATTTTTAGAGAATGTAAAAAAAAATTGATTGTGATCTGTTTGCTTAATGAGTCTTGCAGTAGGAAGGATCCACAATGAATGAAAATGGGCCAAAAAAAGTTCAATTCCATAATGATGGTGGATCTGTATTTGGAAACATGTTTATAATTACAGAATGTATATGTGCAATTGTGGTTAAGATAGTGGAAACTAAAAATAGAATACAAGATGTTGGATTCAATAATTATCAGCATACCATAGTTTTGTAAAAGAAGGAGTCTTACTTTGTCATCTACTTGCATTTTATGATAAAATGCTAAATGTGTGTTGAACAAAGGAGACGTATACAGTATTTCTGGACTTTGCAAAAGCATGTGCAACATTCCGTGTAAGTCAGGGAAGCAGATGCACAAGTGAGGATGCCTTCTGAGCATCAAATAGGTTGGCTTGGGCAACCCTGGTCTCCTGGAAAAGGACTTCATTTTAAAAAAAAGTTTCAAATAATTCATTTAATCACAATAAAAATTAACACTTCCTACAGTTTCTTAATGTCATCACAATTTTCTTGCACAGACATCTTGTGGGGGGGGGGGACTTGAAACTTTACAAATCACATACTGCTGCATTACTACTATGATAACAAAAACACACATTTTGTTATTGAGTCATCTTTGACAGTAAGCCTTGTGTGCAGTGTGTGTGTGATGGCAACTGTATGGTTGCACATGGGCACATCTTAGAAGGAACATTGGGCATTTGATAGATTATCAGATAGGAAGATGCCATTCAAGTTGGGGAAAATGGAAATTGATAACAGGACAGTGATAATGATTGGCCAGATGAATAGGAAATTGGCTGTCTGAAAAATGGCAGCAACCTGCATATGAAGTAAGGGGATAGTTTGCTGAAAAGATAAGTGGGAATAACTTGATGTTTGAAATATCCTGATAAAAATGAATTATTACACAACTGTGATCAAGCATTATCAAACGTGATAATGATATATATGCTTTGGATTCAGAGTTTATGATTGTGTCTGTGGTCAGAAAAGAAAAAGCTGCCAAACTGGGCCAAGCAGATTTAAATATAAGAAAAAGCCAGAAGGTAACTTATCATGTCTATACACAAATGCCAGAAGCATCAGAAACAAAGGGAAAAAGTTTGTTGCCTTGGTGAATATGTTTTGGCCTAAGATTATTGGCATTAGTAAAACCTGGCTTTCGGAGTAAGATGTAACTGGAATCAAATGTAAAGGGTATAGTATTTTTAGGAAGGGCAGAAGAGATAGAAGGGAGGGGGAGTGGTACTATTAATGATATTAAATAATTTATGTACAGTTAGGACAGAAACTCATGAAAGCAATAATAGTAAATATGTCTCATGCAGCAGTGAGTTTGAGGCTATCTGGTGCAAAGTTGAGGCTAACAGGATAAAATATTGGTGAGGTGTTGCTAAACACCTCTCAGGTAACTCAGCTGTTGAGAATGATGAAATGCATCAGCAAATTACCTTCATGGGTACTAAACAAGTAACCATTATGGTGACTTAAATCATTCACACATAGAAGAGAAATCTCATGATGAGAATAAAGGAGAATTTATTAAGCTGGTACAAGACAACTTTCTGAAGTAACATCTGAAAAAAGGAACTTGAGGTTGAAGCATATTAGATTTGATCATAGCATCAAAAGAAGTTAATATGTAACTGTTTTGCCACCAGTTGGTGACAGTGATCATGTTGTACTGTCCTGAGAGCAGTTAACTATATGGATGTTCAATTAGGTCAGATTACATGCTGAATTACAGTGCTGGAAATTATGACAAACTCAGAATACTATCTTTAGTCCAATGGTATCAGTTACTGAACGTGAAAGATATGAACAGTATGCATGGAAAGCTTTAAAAATATGTTTAATCAGAATGTGTCTGTAAGTTCAAAGAACAAACAAGATGGGAGTGAAATGGATGTGCATCCTCGTTAAGCAAGAGATCCATAAGAAGAAGATGATGTGGAAGGAATATCATGAGAATAAGAGTGAGAGAAGTTATGAAATATTTATGTGAAGCACAGGCTAGAAAAGTTACAAGTATTGTACAGAAAGTTAAATTGGAGAATGGGAAAAAAATAAGAAAAAGCTGGCTTACATGCTAAAGTCTATGCCAAAAAATTTTATCACTATGATGCAAGTAAAAGAAAAAATAAATGTGGAACAATAATGTTAGTGAATACCGATGGTACCCTTATATCAGAAGCAGACAAGATCTTGCAAATCATGAGTATTTACTATGCTAAGATCTATCAACCAGGCGTATGTAACATGATGCACTGCTGCCACTACACTGGATGAAGAGATTAAGGTGCAGCTAAATAAGAATGAGATTAAACAGCACTGCATAATCTGCATATTAATTCAACAATAACATCGGATGGGATATTAGGAATGTTTAGCCGAAATGGCTTGGTCTTTGACATGTTTGTAGTATCAGCTCAGAAAAGATTCCACAGGAATGGAAAGCATATACAATAGTTCTGTGGTACAAGGGTGATGCTAAAACTGATCTGTCTAATTATCAACTATCAGTATCTCTGGAAAAGTGGTGATGAATATTTTAGAAAAGTTGGTAAGAACTGGCATACAGAAATGGGTTAGATAAGCTATGCTTTGCAAAGAACACCATGGGTTTACTAAAGGGAGGTTATGTTTCAGCAATTTGCTGATATTAAATAATAATGCTACCGTTGAATTGGGTAAAGGGAATTGATACACTATGATACTGTTAGATATTGTTAAGGCATTTGATAGGATACCACATGAAAGGCTGTTGCATAAACTAGAGAATATGGGATTGGAATATAAACTCTTGACTTGGATAAGTGGGTGGCTAATGGGTAGGTATCAGAAAGTGGTATGTGGAGGGTGCAATTTTGACAGATTTAAGATGGTATCTTATGATACTGTTAGATATTGCAGAAAACAGACTTCAGTCCTTGGACTGAGGTCTGTTAATGATACTGAGAAGGATATGATAGGAGATGTTCATTGTTTGTTGATGATGCAAAGGCAGGCAGGCAGAGCATTCAGTGATGCTATTGATGTACAGTACGTACTTGCAGAATGATTTGAGTAAGCTGGAATACTGAGTAAATGATAATGGCTATCTATTCAATGTTAGTAAGTGTCAAGTTATGCACTTTGGTGTGATGTCCAGCATATTATACTAGCCAGATTTGATATAAGAAACTGATGACACTAGGGATCTCAGAGTTATGGTGGATAGAAATTGAAATTTAAATGTCACATATGAACTTTGTACCTCTGAGTTGTACTTGCAATGTACAACTTTACAAGTACAACTCAGATGATAATCAATGTCAAAACAAACATTGACATTTAAAGATAAGGAAGTCATTTTGCCTCTTTATAAGGTTTTGATATGACTGTATCTGGACTACTGTGTACAGATTTGGTCTCCTGGGTTCAGAGGAGATAAAGAAGACGTAGAAAGGATGCAAAAATAATAACAAAGCTTATATCAAGATTATGGAATGTAGATTACAAGGACAGATTGAAAGTATGGAGACTGCAGTCACTGGTAAATAATAGAAAGAGGGGTCACTGAAATAAAGAGCCACAAGGCTTCACTTCGGCGATGCAAAATTATTCAAATTAAGTGGATATTAATTCAATATCCACTTAATTTGAATAAGAAATAGGGGTGATATGAAAGAGATTTATAAACTATCAAAAGGGTGTTATAGATTATTAACTAATGAAATTTTTCATTATATGGAAGGTGGGGAGAGGACAAGGGGGGGGGGTATCTGTGAAGGTTAAGTTTGTGTGCGGTTAAGAAAGGGATGAGAGATAGATTTTTCTCTCACAAAACAGAGCAGTGGGCAAGGGGAATAATTCACCAGTTGAAGTAGTGAGTGCATCCAGTGCAAATGAGCTGAAGAGAATGCATGAAAGTTGGTGTGAGTAATCTTCGACTTCCCTCAATGAGTCTACTCCCTGGAGGTCTCAGATACTACCACCACTCCTATTATTAATAATAATAATAATAAAGGAAGGCAACCAATTGTTGCTGTAGGATTCTGTTCTTAGGTCCTTCCTGTTTAACTTATTCATTAATGATCTTTCATGTAGATTGAAAAAAGGATATTTTGCTTAAGGGTATAACTCTTCCCAAATATGTATTACTATACATTTGGGGAGAGTTATGAGTGAAGCTGATGTTGAGTTCCTTCAAGAAAAGTAAATCATACTTTTAGGTTGGATGAAGTAGGACTGAAATCTTCTTGCACTCCAAAGTGCAAAAGGTATAGGACTATGTACTGTATTAGTGAAACTGTGTTTCATGAGGTGGATAAAATTAGATATGGGGGTGATTATGATGATCTGAAGTTTGGAGAGCACATGGCATTTATATTTACACTAGGAATGCTAGGAGTGTGAATAAGTTTAAGACTTACTCCACTAGATATGTTGATGGTTAAGTAAGACTTCTAATGATTAGTTTGTTGACTCTGGTGAAGATTCTTTATTAACAGAATAGGAGGAAGACAAACGAACAGTAAAATGAGGCACAAAGTATGAGAGAAGAGGAAAAAGAAGTACAAGACAGTTGGTAATGATCGCATGCATGAGAAGCTATATTGCATTTCAATATATGCCATTATTCAACTAGCCTGACCTCTAGTGGAAAAGAAATAAAAAACTACATCAAAGCTGTATCCTATTTATAATATCAGAGAACAAATTCATATAAATACTTTTAAATACATCAAAATTTAAAAATTATTCATACAAATTTGTTCTCTGATGATGTTATAAACAGGATATAGCATTGATGTAGTTTCTTTTTTTTTTTTTTTTTAAACTGGGCCAGTAGAATAACAGCTGATCAAATCATTGTTATGTTGGCATATACTGAAATGCAATATATGCTTGTCTTTGTGTGTGTATGTGTATTTATATGTGATCATAGGCTTCAACTCGGTTGTTGTGATACATTTTTAAAAAATAGATTTAATGACTTAAAACCGAGATAACTTATTAAGATTTTAATGAGAATAATACAACTAGTTTCGGCTTATAACAGCCTTCATCAGGTATTCATTAAAGGTAGAGAATAGTAATAAATATTGGAGTATCTAAAAAACTGGGAATTACAGGTAAAAATTGCAACACATAATTGATACATAAAAAACGCTGTGAACGTTTTTTATGTATCAAAAACCCTTCACATTCTATCCTTGTAACTACATCATCTGCTGTTAGCCAAGTCTCACTAACGCCTATAATCTTTGGCAAGGTTGCACTAACCAATGCAAAAAAACTCCTCCCGATTGTTCCTGACATTTCTGGCATTTGTGTATAGAAACTGCAGCATCCCTTTAGGACCACACCCACCACTGCTTCCTGAATTGACTTCCCTAGTCAATATTTTTGCTTGAGAGACTAGAAACTCACCTGCTTCCACCCTAATTGCTTAAGTTTTCCTGAATTTGCATTCTGCATGCACAGTAAACAAACTCTTTCTAGACACCTAACACCAAAACCATTTAGATGCAGTCCATCAGTATTATGTAAATCATTCTTTCCATCAAACACAGAGCACAGATTCACAAATTTACATCATTCCTTTTGCACAACCTATGTATTGATTCATTAGCTATAAATGTCATCCTTCTCAGTTCACTTCTATCATAGTGTGTCAGGAGACGTACAATTTTCACCTTCTTGCTCTTCAGTTTTTGCCTCTTCACATTCTCTCTCATAGAATGCTTCTTTGCTTCTCAAATCATTTGTGCCAGTTTCTTTTTTTTCAAGACGATCAGTTCCTTTGCCTTACCTTTCTGCATGATTAATATAGCGAATTTCTGAATGAATTTATTTATGAATAAATACAGCATCATTAAAGCCTAGAAAACTATTCATTTTTCATTACTGTATTCAAGGCTAAAGAACAAAAATTACCCAGTTTATTTCCAGTTTTCAGTTATCTAATTAAAAAAAAAAAAGTCAATAATACTTAACACAGGATATTATTAGGCGTCAATTATTTTTTTCTCATTCAATGAATACTGAAATAGAGCCAAAACAGGCATCTGGTCTCCATGAAATCTGACCATGAAATTTTATTATTATTATGTGACACCTCCAGGGAGTCCAAAGACTCATCAAGGGAGAGTGTACCAACAGCATCGAATGATTGATCCCCTAACAACTATTAACCTCACTCAAACTTGCTTAACTTTTTGCGAGCCATTAGTAGCAGAGGCTCTACCAATCGACCAACCTTTGCTGGCAAAATATAAGCAAATGGGAAACAGGATCATTATAGTCAATTTTAATAATGGCAGTATGGATTGGGATGACGAACTAGTAACTGAAAGTAAAGAAAATGAGTTTTTGAGGAACAACTACCTCAAGCAGTATGTAACAGAGGGCACACAAAGATTGAGAATCTTGGATTTCATCATCTCATCAGAGGATGTTATTATAAATGAGGTGTCAAATCTCCCTGCAGTTAGTGAGAGTGACTATGAAGTAATTACTTGGGTGGTTGGCAATCATGTGAGGACTTTCATGGGGAAAGGATATATGTGGAACTACAAGGCTGGTGATTATGAAAAACTAAGGGACAACTTGTAGCTATAGCATGGAATGAGGAGTTAGGTGGAAAGGAGATCAATGCAGCTATTCATGAGCTATCTGGTAGAAGCAATCTCTAAATGTATTCCAAAGGCCAGAAGTTTAAATAAGGTAGGTGTGAAATGGATGAATGAAGAGATTAAGCATGCGATATTGAGAAAGAAGGCATTATGGAGGCAACATAAAAGAAGTGGTAATAAACAATTCCACGAGGAATACAAAGAACAGGCAAAAGGGATGACTCGGTTGGGAAGGGTAGCAAAAGTTCAGTATGAGCAACAGTTAGCTATTGAAGAAAAAAAAAAATCCCAGGGTGTTCTTTTGATATGTAGCCAGCAAAAGAAAGAATGATTACAGTAAGGTGGCATTGATTAGAGAAAATAGTATAATGACCACTGCTGCAGAGGATATAGTAAAGATATTTAATGAGCAGTTCATAAAGGTCTTTCATTCTTGTAAATCTTGTGACATCATGGCAAGTTTAAGAACAGTGGATGATGAGAAGGAGAGACTGAATGTAAGTGAGGTATTATGGGGAATTGAGCAAACTTGATGTTAATAAGGCTGTGAGGCTTGATGATATAACACCACATATTTTCAAGGAATTTGCCAGGGAGTTGACATCTGCCCTGACATTAAACAAACATGTCAAGGCAGATGTCAACTCCCTGGCAAATTCCTTGAAAATATGTGGTGTTATATCATCAAGCTTCACAGCCTTATTAACATCAAGTTTGCTCAATTCCCCATAATACCTCTTGCTCACTTACATTGGGTCAAATTTCAAATAAGTGGAAAGAAGAAAAGATTGTACCACTTCATAAAGGAGGTGACAAAATTCTAGCATCAAATTATAGGCCAATCTGTGTGTCACATGTCGTGGTTAAAGTGTTGAAAAGCCTTGTAGAATCAGGATCCAGAATTGGGTTGACAACAAAGGTAATCAACATGATAAGTTGATAGTCAAACTAGAGCAAATGGGATTGAATATTAGAGTAGTGCATTGGATTGGAGATTGGCTGTCTGATAAGTATCAGCAAGCTATGTATGGGGGGGGGGAATATCCAAGAAGAGGAAAGTCTAGTGGTGTGCTGCAAAAGTGTTTCAGGACCATTGATGACCTGTATGTTGCCAGCCTGGTTGGCTAGGTGGTTAATGTATCCACTTTCCAGCCAAAAGGCTGCGGGTTTGAATCCTGCCATGGGCATGCATGTTTGTGATTGTGAAAAATACTAGTAGTGGTGGTCGGCAGAAGATGGCATTGGTGTAGATGATGAATGTAGTTAAGTGGTGGAGATGGAGAGTTGTGTAATAGGTGCCCTCTCTCGATGAGTCCTTAGACTCCCTGGAGGTGCTATGTAATAATAATAATAATAATATCGAGAAAGGTTTTAATGGCAGTTGTTTGAAGATGATACAAAGTTGGGAAGGACTATGAGAAGAAGAAAAGCATTTTGTGACTTTAAACGAGAAATTGAATATACTGAGTGAATGGACACAGGAGTGGAGTTGCCAGTTCACTGTTGCAAAGTGTAAGGTTTTAAAATTACAATGGAGTAATTTTAAAGAACTAGATGTAGCATATATATATATATATATATATATATATATATATATATATGGGAGTGGTCTGAAAAGTTCTCAGCCTAACAATGAAAAAATAATTTATAATTTCAAAATTGTTTTTATTTTTCAACATAATCTCCCTTAAGACTAACACATTTATTCCAGCAATGCTCCAGCACCATTATCCTGTCCCTGTAGTGATTCTCATTAAGATCTGCAAAAACCCCTCTACAGCCGCAATCACCTCTTGATTCAAAGAAAAATGCTGACCAGCAAGGAAGAGTTTTAGTTTTGGGAAGAGATAGAAGCCAGCCAGAGTAGAGGTGTAGCTGGGGGGGAGACAGTCCGCCCCAGCGGCACTTTGAACCTTTCTGAACTTTTGCAGTTAATTCTAAAATACAGTCTCGAGAACTCATTTCCAAATATTGTAATACTACTGCGAATGTTCCTCATAATTGCTGTAAGTGTTGCTAGTTGTAAGAGAAGTTTTTCTAAATAAAATTGATTAAAAATTACCTATATTACTATAAAATAGACTTTGCAAATGTCATCGACAATTTTGCTAACAGAAAAGCAAAAAAAATAACATTTTGGAATGTTGTAATTGAAGTTTTACTTCAAAAATAAACATCGTGTTTTAATTTATTTCCGTATACGTCATTTTGACTTTATGTAGTATTTCTTGTTTGCCGCCCAATAATTCGGCGGCAAACTCAGGGACCACCTTGGGTGGCAAAAGCTCTAGCTACACCACTGAGTCAGAGTGAGCCAAATCTGGGGGGGGGGGGGGGATGTTCCAACAATTCATAGTGCAGATCCCTTAATTTTCCCATTGCCAAAACACCTTTGTGGGCAGCTGCATTGTATTGATGAAAGATGATTTTTTTTTTCCTTCTGCAAACTGGATCTTTTCTCACGAATTTTTTCATCTAGTCTGATTAAAAGAATGGAATAATATTCCCCGGTTATTGTTTTATCCTTTTCAAGATAATTAATAAAAAAAATGCCTTTAGCATCCCAAAACACTGATGTCGTGACCTTTCCTGCTGATGGAACCGACCTTGTCTTCTTTGGCGCTGAACAACTCACTTCTCTGTACTGTTTTGACTGCTGTTTGGATTCTGGTGTGCAATGGTGAATCCAAGTCTCATCCATAGTAATAAATCAAAGCACAAAATAAATTAATTTTATCCTTGTTAAAATGCTCCAAGCACTTCAGAGATTTTCATGCGAGTGCATTTTTGATCTGCTGCGAGCAAGGGCAGCTCCCATATTTTTTCATACGCAAATTCTTCATGCAAAATATATCCTACACATTCTTTTGAAATGCCTATAGTCTCAGCAATTCACGCACTTCGACTTGCCAGTCATCCAATACCATATCGTTCACTTCATCAATGATTTCTGGTGTTGTTACATGTTTTGGACGTCCTTCACATGGATCATCTTCAAGGCTGGTACGGCCACGTTTAAACTCGGCAGCCCATTTCTTAATTGTCAGAAATGAAGGAGAAGAGTGCCCATAAACTTTTATGAACTTCAAATGAATTTCTTTTGGCATTAAACCTTCTTTTACAAAAACCACACAATACTCAATTTTATCCATTTCAAGGGATACAGACAACACTTTTGCTTCAGACAGCAGTATAAAACAATTTGACATGGATGCTTAGGACTGATGTACCAACTTAGAAAAAAAAAATCTCTTGCCAATACTGTTGTCATCTATGGTCGAGGCCGTGAACTTTTTCAGACCACCCTCGTATATATTTGTGGGGATATATTGAAGGAGGTGGAGGAAGTAAAAGATCTAGGTGCCATGGTGGATAGGATCTAAAATTTAGAGGACACATTGCTAAAATTGTGATTTTAGCAATACAGAATTGTGAATCGTCATTGATATGGTTTTAAAATGGATAGAGGTTTTTATATAGGAAGTAGTATAACAAGTGGGGGGTAAGAGTGTTTGCTGTGTTGATAATTTACAGCATGGGGAATCTGTAGCATCTAATGTAGGTCTTAGGAAGGGGAGAGGGGAATTGGAAATGAAGACTTATATAAGCTGACTGTGCATAAATGCATCATCAATGAAATAAAAAAAAATAAGGATTGAGCAGGTGGAAATGGATTGGATACATACTGAGAATGGACAACAGAGAGATTCCCAGAGTGTTTTGACATAGATCTCAGAAAGAAAATGGAAAAGGGAAAGACCTAAATTAACTTGGCAGAGAATAACAGAAAAGGAATGAAGAGTGGCCGGCTGGAAGAGTTGGAGAGAAGCCAAACTGGTGGCTCAGGACAGAGGTATCTGGAAAAAATGGATCTTGGCCATATGTGCCATGAGGAGAAAATGTAAGTATATATCTGGAGGAGGAGGGGGGGGGGAAAGAAGGTGATGAGTAAGTGTAAGAAATGAGTTTTTTGAATGGAGAGTGGTAGGAGCATGGAATGCATTGCAGTTCTCATTCTCATGTGATAACCTTTATATGTGCAAATCACCAAAACATTTAGAATATCTACTTCTCTACTCTAAACTCTGATGTCAAACCATTCTTCAATGGAGTTTTGACAGTTTTGTTAACTTTATTACTTTCAGAAATTCTCTTCTGTTTAGATGTTGTTTTACTGCTTGTGTTTTCTACGGATATTTTTATAGTTGCTGTTAATTAGAATTGGTATTGGTAATTCTGTCACTCTCCTCCAAATCTGATGAAACACATAAAACCCATGTTTGGGGCATACAGCTATTCAACACCTCTTCATGAAGAGGTGTATGAGAGAGCAAAATAAAGAAGGATAAGAAGAGAGGGTATGGAAACTCCATGTTAAGAGAAGTATACTTGAGATTGACAAAATTGTGATTCACTGGAAACAATGGTTAAGGAATTTAGCAATTCTGTCAGAGAGAGTGTAGAGAGGAAAAGTGAAAGAGATGATTATTTTGGTAGGCACAAATGATCTTGAAGGTTACAAATGCTGTATATGTGAAATGATACGAAAGAGTTTCTAGAGTGAATAAGAAGAATGAGAGTAGATTTAACGAGTCTACTGCCATAAATGATACAGGTGATCTCAGAAGAATGGCTTTGATTGATAATTAGCTAAGGCATAGATTTGTGCAAAAGGAAAGGTGTAGTGCCTGTGGATATGTGGATTGAAGTCACTGACAAAGGCACTTATATACAACTGATGGCCTGTATTTGAATGGATTCAAAATTAGGTATCTTGTGAAAGTATTGTTCAGTGAGAGTTTGGAAGTGCAGCATCAGGAAAACTTAGAGCATTTAAGGGAGACACAGACAGGTATCTTAGACTTGAGTGAGTGTGAGAATGATCACATAATGTTGTATGTAGCTTCTCAGGTTTATAGCTGCCCTGGTGTTGTACTACCAAGAGTTGTCTTGGTGTTGCACCACCTCCAGACAGGACCGGTCTTCTCTATAAAGGGGCCCGGGTGCAAGAAACCTGTTGGGGCCCTAAAATATTTTTCAAAGGTAAAAATTGAAGGATTCGAAATAAACGTATTGTAAAACCTCTTACCTGCAAATGATTTTGGCACAAGAAAAAAAAAAAAAAACATTATAAATATAATACGTTTCCGCAAATGTGTACCGACTATGCATACTCGATCGTGGGGCCCGGGTGCATTGCACTCACTACAACCCCGAGATGGCTGGCCCTGCCTCCAGACTTCAACTACGTTCAGGCGCAAACTTGACATAGAACTTTTGATATTCCGATGCCGAAATTAAATTGTGATTATTACAAATGAGAAAATTTTGTATATTTTGTCATTTATATTATTTCCTGATAATTATAAATCATTAAATTATATGATATTGGGAAAATTAATGTTTAAAAAACAGTGTCATCGTACAAAAGCAATATCAGAATAAAATGTTTCGACAGGGGCGCGCCAAAGGTATTTGTCGCCCCTAATACTGCATTGTATAATCCAAATTAGATATTAGCTACATAAATAAAATGTCGCCCTGTCAATGTCGCCCCCCCCTTGCACCCTCGGGTTGGCGCGACCCTGCATATGCGCCTTTTCTTATTGTAAAAAATATTCGTATTGGAATGTAATTTCGTTTTGAGTACATGTAATTACTTTGAAGGAGAATAAAAATATTATTATTATTACGGGCAACTCCAGGGAGTCAGACTCATCGAGGGAGGCCCCAAACATCATGTCCATCACAACTATTCGACATTCACACAGTTACCTAAACGTTATGAAATATATACATTATGCCATTTCTGTGAGAAATATTAAAAAGTGAAAATATAGTGATATAAAATTATCGTACATGTGTTTAGTACAGAATTGTAAAGTTTCAATGTAGATCAAAGATGCGTATAACTTTTGTGACTATAAATATATTCCGTTTTCTGTGATTTTCCAGTTTAGTTATCATAAACTTCGTATTTGATATAACCAGAACAATAATGCATGCACAAGTTACGCGGTGGTAGCGCATGAACAATGACTGACGAATTGTTCGATTGTTTAAAACTAAACTGTTAATTAAACAGAATACAATTGACAAAAACAGTCGCATAACATTTTCTAGTGCGATTTTATCGTTTTGAGGGAAAATCAAATTCTTCAGGGTCTTCAGCAGTCAGCAAGATGGCCTCACAAAACATCTCAGACGTTCCAGAGTTTGAGCTGCCACCCTCTTCAGCAGTCAGCAAGATGGCCTCACAAAACATCTCAGACGTTCCAGAGTTTGAGCTGCCACCCTCTTCAGCAGTCAGCAAGATGTCCTCACAAAACATCTCAGACGTTCCAGAGTTTGAGCTGCCACCCTCTTCAGCAGTCAGCAAGATGTCCTCACAAAACATCTCAGACGTTCCAGAGTTTGAGCTGCCACCCTCTTCAGCAGTCAGCAAGATGTCCTCACAAAACATCTCAGACGTTCCAGAGTTTGAGCTGCCACCCTCTTCAGCAGTCAGCAAGATGTCCTCACAAAACATCTTAGACGTTCCAGAGTTTGAGCTGCCACCCTCTTCAGCAGTCAGCAAGATGTCCTCACAAAACATCTTAGACGTTCCAGAGTTTCAGCTGCCACCTTCAATGGGTTCAGAATCAAATGCACTACCTGCAATAAAAGATCTTCTTGTTTTGGCTATAAAAACAGGCAAAGGAGAAAAACTGAAACATATCGATGAATTAGTTTGTTCTCAAGTTAATATGGACCCAAAAACTGTTAAAGAAACCATCAGAAAGAATTTGAAAAAAGCAAGAAGCCAAGGCACTATCAGCTATACGAAAAATGGATATGTTCTGCAGGATAAGGAAGTCACTCCACCAAAAAAGATAAAACTTGAACAGCGCATAAGAAATATTGTCTCCGAAATTTCAGTTACATTAATAGAAGCAGCTGCTGAGGAAGCAAAAGAGAAAATTACAAAAAAAAAAAAAAAGTAAACTGATGCATGTAAACTCAAAAATTTTTTGATGCAGATATAATTAGTAACACTAGGATTTTCATTAATGAAAATAAAAATTATTACTAAAAATTATTGTTATTATCATTTATAAATTCAAATCTTCTAATAAGGTGATAGCGCTAGATTTCCTGAAAGCCGTATTGTGATATAATGTACTTTTTCTAAATAGTTCTGTAGTCTAGTGTGTGTATTTTTCAAGAATTTTTGAGATAACTGGTAGGTTAGCTATCGGTGTGTAGTTCTGTGCAGTAGCGCACTCAGAATTTAATCTTGGGGGGGGGGGGATTTGAATAGAGATTTCAGAATACACGTTACGCATTGCATACGACCTATGACAGCATCTGAAATGATCGCTAATTCATAAGTAGTATAGAAGAGATACGACACAACATAAATTTAAAAAAAAAAAAAGAATTTTAATTAGGAAAAGATTTTTGGAAAATTTTATAGTTTTTTCCCTTTTTCTTTTTTTTTTTTTTTGGAGGGGGGGAGCAGTCATATTTTATTTATTGTAATTAAAAATAATTAAAAAGTTATAGTACTATAACCTTCTGTGAGCAGGAGTTACATAAAAAAAAACCTAAATCACTCTTATTTTGAAAATGAGTTTATTTTACTAATATTCCTTGAGCATTTCTGGTTGAATATCATCTGCTCCAGCAGCCTTTCCACATATCATGCAATCAGGAATACATATCCATACTTGAAGTAGAAAAAGCCATCAAAAACCTGATATGTGAAAAGACAGCTGGAGCAGATGATATTCAACCAGAAATGCTCACGTACAGAGGTATCAAAGTTTTAGAGGCTGCACTGCATAATTCAGAAGGCTTGATTAGATGGCCTAATTCCAGATGATTAGAATAGAGCTCTTATAGTACCAATCTATAAGAAGGAAAAAAAGAAAACTGAATATGTGAGAATTATAGGTTTCCCTATTCAGTATTCTTGATAAGGCTTATGCAATTATGCAGTACAGTAACAAGAGTATGAAGCACCTGTGGCAAGTGTCTAACTTGCACTCCCCCCAAACCCAAAAATGACAAAAAATTTGAAAAATTTTAATGTAACAAGTTAAGTTTTACTAAATGCAATATGATAAATACTTACTATTTATCATATTGTATCATTTATCAATTACACCTTTATGGCATTCGTATAGTGAAGGTATGTAAGTTCTTTTCTCTAAGCTTTGATATCTTCCAGGTCTACCTACTCACTGATGAGACCTCAAAAAAGGTTGAAACCGGTCTGGGTAGCGACCTCTCCTCATAATGTAATGACAGTATTACATCTCCTAGGAGCTGTGTTTTACATTATGAGAGAATATCAAGAATAGTGAGGGAGCTTGCTCCACCTTTACTTCGAATTGCCTTCGCCGATAGTTTTTTGACATGAAACTTATAGATAATAGCTATCGATCTTTAGTTTCGCTTACTGGCTATAAAACAACAAAGGATGTTTATCCCCTTATTTTCTATATTAAGGTGCCAGAAAACTAGCCATTTGGCTTTTTATCTTTACTGAATTGCAGTGTGTTGCAGAATGTGTGCGTCTAAAGCGGCTTATTGCCGAAATTTAAAAATGCAATATAAAATAGCAGACTTTTATATCTACTTATTTTTATGTTTTGCACTCCATACCACGGGCGCCTCTTTCGCCATGCCCTCGTTACGGCACTGCAATTATACTTGAAAAATGGCTAAGAAGGATTGTGAAAGGGAAGCTTGGTGGAGAACAAGCTAGATTCAGACTAAATAAAAGCTGCCAGGATCAGTTTAAGACAAATAGATGAGAAATCATGGAAATAGAACAAGGATTTGTATTTATGTTTTGTTGATCTGGAAAAGGCATATGACAAGGTGTCAAGAAGAGAGTTCAGAATGGTACAGATATATGGTGTCAATGGGGCATTATATCAAGCAATACAAAAGTCTCTATTTAAGCTGAAAGTCAGTAGTTAGAATTGAAGGATGTAACATTATCTTCACTGTTATTCATCATCTATATGAATCACATTATGAAGGAAAGCAGTATTACACCTGATGTGGGAGTGATGGTCAACAGTAGACTGAAGTTTGGACGGCATATTGCAAGTGTTGCAAAGACAGCACATTGTAGTGCTAATATGATAAGAAGTACTCTAAACATGTAGAAATAAGGAAGTAGTTGTGCCACTGTATAAAGTAAACAAGACCACACTTGGACTACTGTACTCAAATTTGGTCAACTGGTTTTCAGTGTGATATAGAAACACTGGACAGGGTACACAGATGAGTGACTAAGGCAATACCATGACTTTGGAATGCTGGCTATGAAGAGAGTTTGAAGGGTGGATTGCAGAGTTTGATGAATAGGAGAAAAAGAGGTGATATGATAGACATTTAAGTTAGTGAGAGGATTTATTGGATTAACCCAGATTTGATGATAAAAAGCGTAAAAAGCAAGAGGAGGTAAAAACCAAAGGCCATCCCTGGAAGTTATATAAGAATGTGGTGAAGAGGGGTATGAGGAGTAGGTTTTTTACATGGAGAATTGTTAGTGAATGGAATGCATTACCAGAAAGTGTTCTTAATGAAAAGGAGTGTTAAGAATTTTAAGATTCGGCATGATAAATATGTTGTCAGTTGAATGAACCTCCCATGATGGGTCTGCCAACTCCATGGAGGTTGCAGTAATAATAATATCAAAATTGGCAATGTTAATCTTAGCTCTTTGCTTTACGCAGATGATGTTATACTTCTGAATAAATCCAGTGATTACACGATTCCCTGACTAAATGCTGTCCTGGTTGGCCGAGTGGTTAGCGTATCCGTTTTCCAGCCAAAAGGCTGCAGGTTCAAATTCCATCATGAGCATGGATGTTTGTGATTGTCTTTGAAAATACTAGGGGTAGTGGGCAGTAGATGGCATTGGTGTAGTTGCAGTTCATTGTAGTTGGTGAAGAAAGAGTTGTAGGGTAGGTGTACTCCTTTGAAGAGTCTTATGTGACACTTCCAGGCGTCACATAATAATAATAAATTAAATAACTGTGGTAATAAATTGCGTATGAAAATCAGCAATAAAAAAAGACGATGAAAATAGACAGAAATATTGAAAACCTGAACTTTATCTTAAATGATGAACCTATAGAACAAGTAAAACATCTCAGCAATTTAGGCATAATTTTTAGTGAAAATAGTAAATTGAATACAGTACGGGAAATACAGACAACAGAATTAATACAGCTGATATGATAGGAAGTCAGCTGAATAAATTCATATGGAATAAGAAAGAAATTAGTCAAAACGGTGTTCAAACCAATTTTAACTTATGGATCTGAGAGCTGGGTTAGAAATAAAACACTTGACCAAAGACTGGAGGCCACCGATGTGAGAGTTCCAAGAAAGATTAAGGGAGTGAACAGATAACATCAATGGCAATATCACTTTCTTAGGAAAAAGGAGTAAATAGGTGGCAATTTCCTTAGGATATTAGGAAAGAACTTGACATTGTTATCATTTAGAAATGTGTTAACAGAACTAATCTCTGGTGTATGGTCATTTAAACAGAATGGAAGAGGAAAGATAGCAAAACAAGTGTTCTTTGCTAGGAAAAAGACCCATAGGAAGACCAAAATTTACGTGGATTGATAAACTAAAAAGTACCTTAAAAGAGAAATATAAGATCTGATAATGTCGGAGTCTTGACAGATAACAGATTAATTTGGAGAAAAATTGTTGATAGGAAATTAGTAATGATGTAACTTTTCATGTAGTACTATTATAATATCCTGTACACCCCATATGGGTACATGTCAGGAATTTGATGATGATGGAATCAATTTTAATGCATTGGCTATAAAGCATACCATGTAGCTACTTGCATCTCCAAGTACAATTTTCTAGGAATGTGATTACCAGATGAAATAAATGTGTTTCTCAAGAGATGCTGGTCACGTTAATCAGGATTCTAATCCTGTTTGATCTTATCTGGGGCTTAACATTGCATGTGGACTTTTATTTCTTCAGCTCATTGCTAACTATGGACTTTAGAATGTGCAACAGTATGGACAGATAACTTTTCCAAATAACAGCCAATTGTTATTTGGACAAATAGAGAAAGAGATGTAGAGGTGTTTGTTGTGGTAAATTAGCTATAAAAATGTATTTAATGCCACAAAGTTCACTCTACAGTTATGTTTCACCAGAACAGATAGCACTATGCATGTGTGGAGTTTTTTTATGATTTGTAAAAATTTACAGTTAAAGAGTAGTTGTGAATAATTCTGTTGAAGTATTTATTTCTGCAAGTAGGTTTCTTGAAGATAGTAAAAGTGATCCTTCTGTTGGTCTAGATCAGCGGTCGACAACCAGCGGCTCCGAAGTCGCATGCGATTGTTTTCATTATTAAACAATCTATTTTTGAATAATGCAAAATGAATGTTATTTATTAAATTAGAAACTAAAAACCATAAATATAGCATTTGCAATAAATTAAAGACATTTTACATTTAATCAAAGATATTTTACAACTGAAAATAGCATACATGCGATGCTTAAAAATTTAATACTTTCATGTTTGAACTCGTACACGATAATCCTTCTTTACATTCGTCTTGGATTATCATGGATAATGCAAGAATTCATAAACCCACTGATTTGGCAAATATTTGTTTTAATTATTCATGCCAATTAAAATTACTTTCACCATATTCGTACATGCTTAATCCCATAGAAAACATTTTTTCGAAGATAAAATCTTATGTGAGAGAGCGTTTGTCTTCAGGAATGGAACGAAATAATCTTCCTGATTTGATTCATGATGCAGTAGTAAGAATTACTACGATGAACTGTGTTAATTATTTTATGAATATGATGAGAAATATAACACTTGCAATACAAAATCATGAGTTTTAATTAAATAATTAAACTTAAGTTATGTTTTTTGTTGTTTTAATTTATTAAACCAAATGCATCCGCATGCAGCCCCCAGACCACTGGTCGCTCATCATTGCGCGTGGCTCCCTAAATTTTTTTTTTAACAGATATAATTTTAAAAATGGCTCTTCACTCCAAAAAGGTTGCCGACCACTGGCCTAGATGTATGGTAATCTCTGAACTAACACTGTATTACTGTTTTAATTTCAGTGAACTGAATTGTAGGTTTTTTTTTTTTTCCCCATCATTTTTTCTGTCAGTGAATCTAAATCCCACTGTGGATGGGATTTAGATTCACTGACAAAGTATATACTTTGTCCAAGATAATTGGCATCAGACTCAAACAGCAAAGATTTCACTAAACTGTTTTGGTCTATTCAAAGTTTCGTCTACCTACTTCTGTTTCTTATTCTCTTATTATTCCCAATAGGACTACTAACATGTAACATAACATAGTGGTGAACTATAAGGGGCTTGCACAAGCCCTTTGTTAAATTTTTCTCAAATTTGCAAGCCCCTTGTTCTTCTTGTTTAATAATCTTGTAGAACTAGAAAATACCACTGCGGAATGTATACATGCTATTATAATTGCTACTTTAAATTCATGTGGATTTTCTGATAACTATTTAAAAAATCATCTCATTTCATTTTGTTCTGATGGAGCTAGTGTAATGTTAGGAAACAAATCAAGTGTTGCTCTCAAGCTTGTACAAACATTTCCCAACATTGTGATTTGGCATTGCATCGCTCATCATTTACAATTAGCATTAGACGATTCGATAAAAAAAACATTAAAGAAATAAATCATTTGGAAATATTTATGGATAAATTATATGCTTTTTATCACCAATCACCAAAAAATCAATGAGAATTAAATATGATTGCAAAAGTTGGTATCAAAATTTTAAAGATCGGCCGTGTGTTTGGACCACGATGGGCAGCTTGCAATTTACGAACGGCTCTTGCTGTGTGGAGAAATTACCAGCTTTATGCAAGCATTTTGCACTGAACGATAAATATAAGGGCTTTTTAAACTGACTTCTCACTTTGGAATTTTTAAAAGATCTAGCATTAATGATTGATATTCTACAGGAATTATCATATCTGGCAGAAGCTCTGCAAAGTCGCAATATAAGTATTATAAGGGCTAAGTTGCTAACTTATCCTCCCCCCTTTTTTTTTGCTCGATCATGCGAGCCCTTTGTTAAAATTTCCATAGCTCACCAATTGAACATAAGCCTCTTCCAACCTCATGTTGGAGGCTTAATGGATTGTATATAGCACTGGGAAAGGATTAAAACAGAATTTAATTCTTCCTATATTTCGTCTCAGTCACTGAGACATCTTCAGGGATTACAAAAAAACTAATGTAACATGTACACAAATCACATACAATACTAGGTCCAACCACATGGGTGACACTAAAGTCCTAACTAGGTGGAGCGCCCTTTAAGAGCGGTTGTAGGTGGCCTGGAATGTTGCATTAAGCTTCCTAAGATTTGGGAAACACTTATCATTTAGAGGTCCCACCTTACATTCCAGGCCACCTACAACTGCCCTTAGAGGACACTCCACCTAGTTAGGACTTAGTATTGTATGCGATTTGTTTACATGTTACATTAGTTTTTTTTGTAATCCCTGAAGATATCTCAGTGACTGAGATGAAATATAGGAAGAATTAAATTCTGTTTTAATCCTTTCCGAGTGCTTCCAACATGATGTCCTCACAGCACTTAAGCCTCTACACACCTTTTCCAACCAAATGTCAATCCCTCCATGATGCAGCCTGGAAAAAATTTTGCTCTGACAATTGAGTACTGGCAGTATAACCATAACATCCAGAATGGAGGAAATACCACTCCCAATGCAAGCCTTGGAGGGATATTCATGTTAATGCAGTCAGACTGATAATTTGGCTGGTTGAGTCCTGATTGCACCTCCAGTCTCCAAGGTTGTGGGTATGATTCCCAAAGTGGTAGAGATATCTGCGATTCCTAAATATTTTCTTTCTCTGATGCAAGACTGCCACCCTGCTTGCAGAAAGCTTGAACTATCTTGAAAAAGAGTATTATGTTTGGCCTCAAGAGCATAGAAGCCATATTATCCAACCCTTAGCTTGTCAATGGTATTAAACATATAGGTTTACAACATTTTATGGATGTTGTAAACCTATCTGTTTACAAATAGTCAAAAAAATTATCATAAAAAATATGATAGATTTCAATCTAACCGAATTTAATGATTTTTGGCTGAAAAATCATTCACCATAATTTCCAAGATGTTAACCACAATCACAACAAGATCTCTTATGTAACTTAGGACTTGTACACATAACATTTAAAGTATTTGTAGATTGTGTATTTATTCCTGCACAGAATTAATATTCCATGCAATTAAATTTTTTTTTTAATTACATGGAACTTTGTTTGACAAAGGAAGACTTAAAAAAAACCTAAATCTGTAGGATAATAATGCAAATGTATTTAAAATATTATGCAAGTAATAAATTGTAAACAAAAAAAGAAAAATCTGCTATGCATGTATTTTGATCTCATTTTCATACCAAGGCAAAATGGTATGAAGTCATTAGCCTCTATATACCAGTAAACAGCTGTGAACTGACTTCATGCACAAACTTTGTTTGCTTACACTTGGATAAAGGACGAAACCAAGAATATAATTTCTTGGCATCGTT
The DNA here is from genome assembly GCF_054136105.1 of Typopeltis vanoorti. NCBI lineage: Eukaryota > Metazoa > Arthropoda > Arachnida > Uropygi > Thelyphonidae > Typopeltis > Typopeltis vanoorti. The sequence goes on from NC_143568.1 coordinate 110,496,377, forward strand.
AATTTATAGTTAAACCAAGTGGGAAAACTTTCAACATCTCTAATCCAGAGTATTTTAGTAATAAGTTGTGACACCTTTTGACTACTTGTATATGGAAATATGACTTCTGCATTACTTCAACTTTACGATCACTTGAGGGGAGGGAGGATTCTGCTTTTGACTTTTGATGAGAATAGATGTACTATTTTAGAGTGAGCCTGATTGGTTTCATACAAGGTTTTTCAGGAATTTCACACTGCACTGGCACAGTTTGATTCCTACTGTCTCCTCCTCTGCATGAAACATGCAAGAGGTTCAATGGCCAGCAGGCCCCACCCACTATGAGGACCAGTGGTGGATTTATGGTATATTAGGGAGGTAGGATTTCAATCTTTGGCCAAGTGAGTTCTTGACACTCCTTTCCTTATTTAGAAAGACGCTAAAAGTTTAAAATTTTGATGGTAGACCACTGTGGTCTACAGGATTTTTTTTTTTTTTTGTTGGCAGGCCCCTAACCCTGCGGGATTATATTAGTAAGCCAACAGGCATACTTCACTCTGAAGTCTTCCACCAGGAGACCCCACCCTGATATGGAGAACAAAAGGAGCAGATCCAGATCCTTGATAAGCAGCAATCCCTAGATGTACTAAAGCTCATAATGGACAAGCTTGAATCTGATTGGCTGGGTTTTATAAAGTAGTACATTCAAACTAATGACCAGGATGGAGAGGAGGAGATATCACAAGGAGAATTCGTTACTGTTCTGTCACCAAAATCCCCCAGTCAAAACAACTCACAGGGGGAGCACTCTAATAAAAGACGAGACACAGAACTGCAGAGGACCAGATGGATGAAGACTCACCAACACCAGATGTTCCGAGGAATACAGAAAAGGTTCCACCTGTTATATTAAGGGACAAGAACAAATGGACTTCTGTCTCATCAGCCCTTAGGGAACAAAAAATCTCATATGCCTGGGCTAAAAACCAAGATGGAGTCAAAATCCAGCCAGCCTCAGTTACTGACTGTAGACAAATGAGAAAGCTAATGGATAACAAAAGTCTTCCTTTTTTTTTATTCCCTTAATTCTAAAAGTCTTCCTTATCACACATTTGCTTTACCCAGTGAAAAGAATCTCAAGGTGGTATTTCGTGGGGTAACCGAAGGTGTCACCTCTGAAGAAATCACTGCTGACCTTTTGAGTCAGGGCCTGACCCCAGTCAAAGTGAGCAGGATGCTCAGGTCAGATAAGTAGCCAATGCCACTAGTGCTGATAGAGATTGACAAGACACAGAAAAATATATATGAACATAATATATATAAATATATTATGAAAAAATATATATATTCTGAGGCCACTATCTGTGGCCTCAGAATCTCCACTGAGCTAAGGAAAAAGTCATCAGCTGGGCAGTGCCAAAGGTTTGGCCATGCCCAAAAACTTTGCAAGGCCAACTTCAGGTGTTTAAAATGCGGCGAGGGCCACCAGACCATCATTTGCACCAAGCCAAGATCCAAGAAGCCAGCTAAATGTGCCAACTGTGGAGGACCTCACCCTGCAAACAACAAGGGATGCATTGCACACCCAAATAACTCTACAGCAATGCTCAAGGCAGCCATGCAGATTGCACCCCGGTCCAAACAATCTCCAATTCGACAACTCGGGAAAGCAAACAAGCTGCAGCAATGACCAAAACTTATGCCACAGCCGCACGAACTAAGGCTATTCCATCCCATGATCAAACAAGCTCTAATCTAACTTCAGTATTAACAGCCTCATTAGCTACCATGTTACAAGAATTCAGTATGACAAATCCTTCACCATCCTCCACAAAAAGATTCCTACTAGGTACCCACTCAATTTTGACAGCCCTTAATAATGAATAAAAGAAAATACCAGCCTAACTCCCTCATGATCACTGCATGGAATGCCAATGGACTGAGCAACAAAATTCTGGAATTGCAGCTCACTCAGAGACACAATCATGATATTGTATTAGTAAATGCAACACATCTCAGGCCAGCTAACAACCCTAAATTACGGAGCTACATAATGTACAAAACAGACACTCACCACCAGTGGAGGAGGTACAGCAGTTTACATTAAAAACTACCTAAGCCACACTGTCCTGACCAATCCACAAACCAAGAATCTAGAGATAACAGACATTGAAGTTCATACTAACAATGCTGGCAGTATCAAAATCTATGATGTATACAATCCACCCAGCATCCCTTTACTGGTATCTGACTTGGATTCCATTCTCGGCGCCACAGACTCCATCATCATGGCTGGTGACTTTAACGTCAAGCATACAGCTTGGTATAGTTCCACAATCAATGATAAAGGTCGTACCCTAAACCATTACTCAACACAAAATTCTATTGTCATAGCTGGACCCACAGATCCCACCCATCACAGCCCAACTGGAAGCTCAGATGTACTTGACATTGTCATCCTCGGAACCATTGGATACGAGTATTAATTGGAAACATTAAATGAACTCTCTTTCGACCACGACCCCATTATGCTTAAACTCTGTTCACAAGAGCAATTCTCTCCTCCACACTCTTTCATATCTTGGGACAAGCTCTCGAGAATTCTCCCAGAGCACATTGGCCTAGTCCCTATTATTCGTAATAAAGAGGAGATAGACCTTGCTGTAAACAATCTAACCAGTCAAATCAAAAATGCAATATCATCAGTCATGCAAAGCACGGTCTTTCACCTTAGCAGTCGGATCCCTGAAGAAATCATGGACCTAATCAGGTTAAAAAACAAAGCGAGAAAGAGGTACCATAATATGAGAGCTCCTCAAGATAAAACAACTCTAAATAATTTAAACAAACAAGTTCATGAAGCCCTGTGAAAACATCGTAACCAGGATTGGGAAACTAAGCTGACGAGCTTAAACACATAGGACAAATCCATCTGGAAATTCTTCATAGCTCTATCCACCAAAAGGCAAAATATACCTCCAATTCAGACTAATAAGGGAGTATACCTCCAATTGAAAAAGCAGAAGCTCTAGCAGACAGCCTGGAAACTCAATGTAATCCCTCTTACGAAAACCTGAATATCAATCTTCTCTACATGAATCACTGCCAAGTCAAGCAGGTGTTAAAACAAAAGGATAACTCAGAACCCATCACACCCACCTCTCCAGCAGAAATTATAAACATCATAACCCATCTGAACAATAACAAGGCCCAGATGGCATCACAAACAGAATAATCAAACTACTCCCCAGAAGAACCATTGTCCAGCTAGTCAACATAATCAATGCCATTCTCAGACTTAAGCATTTTCCTAGAGGTTGGGAAAACGGCAGACATCATGCCAATAAAAAAGACTGGAAAGGACTCTAAACTCCCTGAAAGCTACAGACCTATCAGTGTTCTATCCAGCCTTGGAAAGGTGGCAGAAAAAGTCATCCTCACAAGGCTTCAAACAGCAACAGATAAGCTAGGAATTATTCCAGACGAGCAGTTCGGTTTCATAACAAATACACCGACTGGTGGAACACATTACAAAAGGTTTCAGCTGGAACCTCCACACAACTGCAGTCTTTATAGATGCTGCGAAGGCTTTTGACAAGGTGTGGCATCAGGGTCTCTCTACAAACTCATCAAATTCAATGTGCCATTTAACCTTGTAAAAATAACTAACATATCTGAAAGATAGATTCATACAAGTCAAAATAAATGAAACTCTATCAACCAGATGCAGGATCTTGGCAGGAGTGCCACAGGGCTCACTTCTGGTCCCCCCTGCTGTTTTCTATCTAGATGGCTGATATCCCCAAAAACCCTAATTCAACAATCACTGCGTTGTATGCAGATGATACTGCATTATTAGCAAGATCTCTCAGCCCCAAACGAGCTATCAGAAGACTTCAAAGCAGTATTCATACATTGGAGAAATGGCTGATGGACTGGAGGATCCAAGCAAACTCACAGAAGAGTTCAGCCATACTGTTCACTAGGAAGAAGTTTCAGACCAATGAAGACATACATCTGCTAGGAGTCAAGATTCCATGGCAGAGCGAAGTCAAATATCTCTGTGTGATGCTTGACAAAAAACTTCAGTTCACCAGTCACATAAAACACATGAGTTCAAAAAAATCGAAAGTAATCACACAACTCTACCTCATGATCAACAGAAGAAGCAAACTGGATACTCTGAACAAACTACTCATATACAAGATGGTAATATGCCCGGTCATCACTTATGCATCTCCTGCATGGAGCCACACCTCGCATACAAATATTCAAAAACTGCAGAGGATACAGAATAAATGCCTGAGAATGATTCTGGATGCCTCATGGTTCATTAGAAACACTCAGATTCACAGAGAAGTCAACATTCCCTATATCACATCCTTCCTTCATGATCTAGCAGAAAAGTTCTTCGCCAAGACAAGCAATCATCCAAGCCTGCTGATCAGGCAAGCTTCAGATTACAATGAAGCAGAATTCTGCAAATACAAAAGACCCAAGTCAATTCTATGCTCAGCTAATCTCACTGATCATCCAGGGTGAGCTTATTGCTCAATAACTCTCCACTCAAAGAACTTCCCTCTCAGACAAAGGGGAATATGAAAAGCATATATGCTTCACCCATCAAGCCAGTAACGTTCTGTGTTTACGAATCACTTCTGGATCTAGATCTCACTGATGGTACATCAATAAAAATTGAAATTGATCTGGATAGTGGCCTTTCCCATAATGCACAGTGTTATACTGTCTGTAAGGACATGCACCTTGCATTACGAGATACTAAGACAAATGATGTGAAGTCATTAGCCTCTACATGCAAGTGGTCCAGTCATGAAGTTACTTCATTTGCAAATTTTTTATTTGCTTACACAATAAAGGAAAAAACCAAGAATATAATTTCTTGGCATCTTTAATTTATGATATTTTCATTATAAAAAGGTACTATATAATAAGCATATTCATTGGATTTCCTTGAAATATATACAATTTATGAAATGTGCTTTATGTATCCAACTTCTTGGGATATCAAGAAGTAAAAAAAAAAACAATAAATTAATAAATAAAAAAAAAAAACAGTGAAAATTATAGAAATCTTTTAGACCTTTGGATTTTGAAGTGGATCTCAATTTAAAAATTGAGATCCACTTGAATGTCACCTAATGAAGGAGGGCATGATTTTATCCGTTTATAATTTTACCAAATACGCCATTTCAACTTTGTCATGAACTGTTATTCAATTTAGGGTGGCAAAAGTATGAGCTATAAATTGTCAAATCCTGTTATGTACCAAATTAAATATAGTACTACAGAAAAGCATACTACTTAATAATAATAATAATAAAACTATATTTCCATCTTTTACAGAGGTATGGAGGTGCATCTTTATCTGGCACTTTGTTTTTGGGTATTCAAAGTGATTCCTTCTGATATTAACAAAAGACGCTTGAAAGGCCAATAAGCAATGAACAGCAATTGACTGAACAAAACTGCTCTGTTAAAAAAAAATTTCTCAGGACAAGGTGGGCGTCTTCTGTAGGTCAAAGTGAAAACTATTATACATTTTCCTACTCAAAGTAAAGATAGGTAAATTAGGTAAGTGTGAATATTAAAAAAAAAACATGAGTATCAGCAGGATGATGGAGCCCATATCGTTCCTTATCTATAAATAAGATGCCACTCTGTTTTCAATGGGATATTCCCTACAGGACAAATTGAACAAAGCAGACATACAGTGGATGTTATGGCACATCTTACAGATCCCAAATAAACTCCACAAATTCCAAGTTAGGGCACTGGATCTCTGTTTGTTCTGTAACATCCCAGGTACCTTGGAACATACCTATCCAACCAGTCCTGTCAATAAAGGGATCATCATGTGAATAATATGAACTGCCTCTAGCACCTGTAACCAGTGGTGAGCTATAAGGGGCTCGCCCAAGCCCTTTGTTAAATTTTTTTTCAAATTTGTGAGCCCCATGTTCTTCTTGTTTACTTTTTTATTTTTTCAAAAAAAAAAAAAAAAAAAAAAAAACCCCTCCCAAAACACAATTTTTTGAAATATATTAAGCGACAAACTCATACGGTAACCTGACAAAGTGATTTTATTAAATAAATATTATAGTTACTGTTACTACCATTTTACAAAAAAGAATTCATTTTTGATAATCGCATGATGCCCCTTGATTGGTACCATTGATTATCACTTGAAGTATAAAAACAAAGAGAAATATACCGTACTTCAATATTATTGTGTTTAGATAGTATTTATTTATTATTTATAGTTTGTCATAAAAACTTCTATCGCAAACAAAAGAAATTTATTTTGTTTATAAAAAAATATGTGCGATTACAAAAGATTTTATTCTTATTACATTTTGATAGTAAAAAATGTTTTTCTTATGTAAGATAATTTAATACAGATGATTGTGTGCAAATATTTCATGTTTAGATCATAAAATATTGGTTTAAAAATGATAGCCTTTACAGGTTGTCCCTTCATACTTTTTGATTGGCATTTGTACACAAGCTGTATTAATAAACGTTTCTGTGTGAAATATACTTTTTTTTGCTCGACAATGTGAGCCCTTTGTTAAAATTTCCATAGCTCACCACTGCCTGTAACCACCCACACAGCCATGAAAACTATTGATACCTACTCCACACAGAACAGAGAAGATACATAATATGCAACTTTCTTTTCATTGCAGCAAAAGCTATCATATACAGTTTTTATCTAAGGAACAAAAAGGAAAGCCAGAATCTCTCAGCTGCTGAATCTGAGCAACATCTCATGTGCAGTCTATGCAGGAAGCTAAACAGCTGCTTGCTACTGGAATATCATCACCACTGAGAACAAGGAATTCTAAACCAATTCAATGCAGACTGGAACCCAAATGATACCCTTAGGCTGACTGGAGATGATACAATCCTCCTTATGGAGAAGAAAAACTGCAGTGTGCATGGACCATAAAAAATTACGTACCATACACCCACAGATGCAAGACCCTTCAACACTTGTTAGAAGAAGGAGAATCCATTCCGATATTAGGGTAATCAATGCGTTTCATGGAATGAGTGTTTATTATTATGTCAGAAAATTAGCTTTTCTTTTATGAAAATTCTAGTTCTTAAAGTGGTAACTATTTTGCTTGTACAACAGTTGGAAAATTTATGTATAAAGCATGTGATTCGCATGTTAGTGACCAATTCGTACATCCTTTATTTCTTTATCCCCTTCAACATCAATTGACTATTCTTGGTACGTTGCCAAGCTCAGTTCTATGAAGTGTTGGTGTACAACAGTTGCAGACACGAGAACTACAGTGCCTCTTCCACTTTCAAAACTGTACCACCTTCTATGATAATGTGAAAATGCTTATCCTTCTGTCTTGTGCCTGTTGCTTATGTTTTTGTATGTAAATGACACAATGAATTTTGCATAACTACTAAATTACCTGACAGAAAAATGTGGATTCAAAATTTATTGGCTGAATGGGTCCAAAAATTATTGGCAGTCCAGTCTTTTATCAAACAGTAAATAAAGTTAATCTTAATAAAAAAACCAGTTCCTATCAATTAACAACTGATTTATATGAATGCAAATTATATATATATATATATATATATATATATATATATATATAAATTATTATAAAAAATTTTTAATTAAGCATTTTAGTTTTGAAGAAACCAAAAATTAACTTTACATCAGTATTTCTTTTATAATAAAAGTCAACAAAACATGCATCCAAGTCTGAGTGTATGTGGTCATACACCTGTTTGGTAACCAAAATAACCACAATCAACTTATAAATATAATAAACCATCGCTACTAGCATCCAGTTTTAACAGAAAACAGTTATTTCAGAATCAGTTAACAATTAAATAAGCTAAACATATAAAATGTTAAATATATTAATGTTCATTTCAGAGTTGTGCTTTATTTTACAATGCAAAATATTAATATCACTATCTCTTCATATTAAAAAAAGTTACAATTAATGTTTCTTATTATAATGGATAATAGGAAATTGATAACCTCAGTATAACAACTGAACATGCAATTTCTTTCTACAAAATATAGTGCATGTACTATCATAAATATTATGCAGTTATAATGGAGCCATTTAATATTATAAATAATTTTATTAATGGTATCTCTGCTATCATTCTATGAAATTGTTGTCATTGCACATGAACTTGATTACAAATTACCTAAACACTCACTTCTGTGATTTAAATATAAAGGTCTCTGCTAGAAGAAAAAAAAAATTAAATGCCAATTTATATCAAGTGAATTACCCTACTTGTGTGCAAAAAATGTTAAGATAATATTGTGTAACATACTAAAATAATATATTAATACTGTTAAAACATTTTGTGTATGTTAAAGAAGCAACTGGTATATATATATATATATATATATATATATATATATATATATGACTAAATGGTATAATTTAAAAATGCTTCAACTCATCAAAACAAAAAAGGAGAAAAGTAGGTACTAGGTATAAGTTCTGTAATACATTTCTTCCCGCCCCAATATACACATATAGATCAAAAGTTTGCTTTTGAAACTAGCAATTACTGCCGATAATTGTGGTATATAATAGCATAAAGTAATACTGCTGTTGCCAGAGCTGCCGATAATGACCATTTTGATTTTGGCACTAACGTCATAACTAATCCAACCATTACTGACATGATTTCACTACACCGCCTGCGAACTGTTCTTGGCCTTCCAATTCTAACTTGATATGGTATTTCTTTCTGCAGTTGGGCTGGAGGACAGGATTCAAACAAATGCCGACTGTTTGTCACCAATGTCTCAAGAGGCAAATCATCAGGCATATTGGACAACAGATAGTGTATACTTGCCATATCACATTCTTCTTGAAAAATATCCTGTTCACGATACAAAACTAATGCTGCTGCTGTATACATAGGCATCCATGAATGACTAATTAGGAAAAAATCAAACAGTCGAACCACATCGCTGTATTTATTTAACACATGGCCAAACCATGTGATTAGCCAACTAAGGCAAAACATTACACCAACTTCTGAATTCATTAAAAAATGATACAGTCTTGGGTTTTCCCTGCGTATTAGGGGGTATAAGTAACTTAATATCTCTGTTGAGGGTACCATAGTTTCATGCATAAAGTCTTTAAGATGTGTTGTTGAAAGTTTATCAACTACTGTAAACGCAATTTCTTCTCCTAGTACAAGTAGGAATGTCACACATATATCATGATATCCTTGATAGTAATGAAGCGTGGAGTGTTTCATTAAAACTCGCATTATAAGCAATATTAATTGATCTTGCATTGCAAGACGCTGCTTTTCTTCGATGCTAGGAGGAAATCTTTTAAGCGATCTATTAACATCTAATACTACTTGGGTGTAGTAAGGGTGACTCTCAACTTCCTTCATAGTGGGCCTTGGAGATGTTTCGAATATGCTAATACCAACCAATTTTGGCCAAACTTTCTTTCTAGTGACATCATTCACTAAGCCCCATTTTTCCCAAACTGCTTCTCTAAGCAACTCATAATCATCGAGTTTTAAAGCTTCATGTATCATCTTAATTTTCTGTTGCTTTAACATGCGTTCCTCTCTTTCCGATTCAACATCCACACAATTCATGTTGACTTTTATTTTGCTTTACGAAACAGCGGAATGAATTTTTTTCTATATCGCATGAATTCGAGACTTGCTTTATTTGTGAATTCTTAGTATGTGAATATGTTTTTAAAATATACTTGTCAATATCCAATAGGAATTCCCACAGTTACTCACATTTTGCAGATGCAGTGAAATCCATAAAACGTTACGGTATCACGTGTTCCAAATATCGTTATCATTTCTGCAACCACAAACTGTTTACACAATTATGAAACACTATCGCTTAACCAATAAGAAACTTTAAATTACATTTCACATATATATCCGAAACACCAAAGTTCGGCTAACGCACTTCCAATTGCTCCACACTACACTGCTCTGATCTCGTTTTATTTTTGATCAATACTACTCCAGCGCCATTTAGCATTTTAGAAAATCAGAACTATTTCTCTGTAAACATTTTGTGAGACACCATTTTATTATTAAAATATACATGCGCATCAAAATATAATGAATTAATTTTAATAACCTAATATTTAATAACATAAAACATGAATAAACAGGCATCTTCAGTAACGTTATGCCTGACAAAGCAACAACAGTAGATATTTTTAATCACTGAACAACAGAGAAAACAAAGAAAATAACAAAAGAAACAACATAACAAAAGAAACAACGCAATTTACAGACAAAAATTACTAGTTGTGGTGGTGTTGGAGGTGGGCAGTAGATGGCGTAGATTCGTAGTATAGGCAAGGTGTAGAGACAGTTGAAGATGTCCTCCCGCGATGAGTCTTCGGACTCCTTGGAGGTATCAGGAATAATAATAATAATAATAATAATAATAATAATAATAATAATAATAATAATAATAACCATGATGAAAGGTTCTTTCTGTCTTTATTTATTTATTGTAACAAAATTCACTCACGAAAATTTGCATATCTATGGACTTTTTCAAATGAAGGTGAGTTAGCCGATCTCCTATGGTGATAGCAAAGTATTTTTTTTTTCCTCACGAAACTCGGGTTTTTCATCTCGCGTACAAGCAAATCCGACATGAGAACACACGCCTTTACAGACAAAAAATACTGTTGTTGGTGGTGATGGGCGGTAGATGACAGTAGTGTTGTTGTGTATTGTGAGAATTAAGAACAAATTTGTTCTCTTTTTTTTATTCTTCTTATTTCTTAATTTTATTGGAGAATTAAGTAGTAGGGAAGACTGTGAGATGTGTGTAGCAGAGTACAATAGCGTACCCTACTTCTGTCTTGGAGCCTCCCTTATGCAGTGGATTTTTTCCCCTCTTTCCACTCTGTTGGTAATTTACCAGAACTGAGGCTTAAATTAAACAGCTTGATCTGGGGTGCTGCTAATTCTCTTGCATATTTTCATAACACATGGACCGACATGCCATCTAATTTTATGGAAATGTTAGCAGTATGGTTCTGTAATATACTAAGCACCTCTATTTCGTCTATCTCTAGACTCTCGTCAGGATGGTACACTTTTGCAAAATGATCACTAAGCAACCCAACTATTTGATTTACTTCTGTAATTTCCTTACTATCAACAGTTTTTAAAGTAATCTTTCCGTGGTTATTCTTCCTTTTACTTGTCACATAGCGAAAGAACACCTTAGGATTTCTTTTGATCTCATCAGCTAGCTTCCTGTCATAATTAGCTTTGGCTTTTCTTAGCATACAGGTCACTCTCTTGTCTGTACTTTGTACTGCTCATGTGTATACTGATCACCTTTTCTTTATACTTCCTCCACACCCTTTTCTTTACCTACAACTACTGCTTAATAATAAGCACTATTTATTCATCCATCTTACTACTACTTGATTTCTCTTCCTGACTCTGGGAATACAGTGTGATACTGTTTTCTTTAAGCACTCTTTGACAATCTCCCACGCACCATCATCCCTCCCTATCAAATTCTCATGTCATAGCACTGCTGAAAGTGGTCTTCTCAGCTCGTCATAATCACCAGCCTTGTAATTCCACGTATATCTCTTCTTAAGGAAGCATTCAGCACTGCTTACAATCTCCCAGGGCAAGACCACAAGTGGAGACAGTATTACTAAATTGGTTATTGATATGTTCTCCGATGCTATGACCAGATCGAACACTCTCAAACCTCTTGTTCCTTCCATTACATGATGTCTCATGTAGTTATCTCTTAACAGCTGTATAAACTCCATTTTCTACCTTCCTTGTGATGACCACTTCTTCTCCAAATCTATGTTCCCATAGTTAAAATTTCCTATAATAATTATTCAACCTTCACTCATCATGCTAATTTGCCAATGAATACCAGTACAGTCTCCTTATACCCCTTGGATTATAGCAGCAACCGATTACATATTTCATCTTGTTGATCTCTATCTCACACCAAATAGCTTCAAATGAACTACACTCTGTGTGCCTGTCATAGTTATATCCATTTTTGGCTTCAACTTATCATCTATCAAATAGCGCAAACCTCCCAGCATTCTGCCCCTCTGTCCTCCCTGAAAACACTATATCCTTTACATTCTATACCTATAACTATACCATTCTTAGTTAACCAAGTCTCATTAATTCCTATTTTTTTGACCAAGTTGTACTAAGTAATGACAAAAATTCTTCACACTCATTCCGAATACTTCGAGCATTAGTACATAAACTGCCTCCCTTCTGCCCATAATCTCCCTGTGTGTGAATTAGCACACCCTGTATACTGTTAACTTTCTCCGAACAATTAATCCCAAATTCACAGCGATTATTGACCTTAGTGCTATTAACAGCTGACTCACCAGTCTCCTTGGTATCCCATTTCCCCGTTTTTGACCATTTAATCTATCCTTTATCAATAAATGTTCTAAATGCCAAGAGCCCAAACTATTTAGATGCAAATCATCTCTCTTAAAATACTCCCTTTTAACAAACGCATCCCAGACCTTCATAAAATGAATATTCAGTTTCATTTTTTTGCAAAAGCTTTTAGACAGTCTTGACACCATTCAATTTTCTATAATCCTACTTCTGTTTAGTTCACCACTGGCGAATATTTGTAGCACTCTCGTGATTTTTTCACTCTCTCTCTTTGCATTCATTGCTATCATTAAGTCTTTCAAATCCTGTCTCACAGAAAATCTTTTGTTACCTAGATCATTCGTTCCTACAACTTCAATAATCTCACTCACTCTCTCTGTAACTTCATAACCTCAGTTATACCCCAAATCTTTGACACAGGATAACACTCTTTATTGACTACCATCTTATACACCCTTAATTATAGATTCCTATAGACAGCACAATATCTTTTTGCTCACACACACACACACACACACACACACACACACACACACACACACACACACACACACACACACACACACACACACACACACACACACACACACACACACACACACACACACACACACACACGGGTAGGGGTGATTCATAACACAGTGATGCTTCTGGATTTTACAAAGGCATTTGACAGGCTACCACATAATAAACTGGTGTATAAGTGTTAAGGCAAATGGAATTGGAAAATCAGTTGTTGATTGGACAGACTGGCTTTCTAATCGATATCAATTCTGGGCCACTGCTGTTCAATTTGTTTGTTAATGATATTGCGAGTGGTCTGCAAGCTGATTTTCAGCTGTTTGCGGATGATAATAAGCTGGGAAAAGTTATTAGGAATGATGATGTACTGGTGCTTCAGAGTGATTTGGATAAAGTGGCTATGTGAGCAGACAATTGGGGATGTCAATTTAACACCTGTAAATGTAAGATTTTGCACTTTGGATCTCAAAGAAGTAGAGCTGCATATCATATTGAAGGCGTTGTATTACATGAGGTGGCGGAAGCGTGTGATCTTGGGATACTGGTAGATAAAGTTCAAGAGACATATTGCAAAAATAATAAAAACAGCACAAAGCAATGCCAGTATACTAAGAAGAAGAGCACTGACAAGTAGAGATAAGGACGTGGTCATTCCGCTGTACAAGGCTTTGATTAGACTACATCTGAACTACTGCGCATCGATTTGGTCATCTGCGTACCTAGGTGAGAAGCAAGCTGTGGGAAAAGTTCAGAGGCGGATCACAAAAGCAATATCAGGGTTGTGGAATACTGACTATGAAGACAGGTTGAAAGATTGTAGATTACAGACGCAAGTCAGTAGGCGGAAGAGGGCCGATATGATTGAGACATAAAAATTGCTAAGGGATATTTTTAGAGGGTTGAAAGAGAGAAGGGGATAGAGACAAGAGGTCATTCTTGGAACTTGTATAAAGGTCTGCTGCATAAGAGAGTGCGGCAACTTTTTTGCATGGAGAGCAGTTGGTGAGTGGAATTTATTGCCATATGAGAGTGAGTGCGCAAACATTGAACCAATTTAAGATGAGGTATGGTAAACATTATCTCTTTTAGAATGCATCTTACTATAGCCTCCCTTGATGAGTCTTCACTCCAGGAGGTGTTTGTAAATAATAATAATAATAATAATAATAATAATAATAATAATAATAATAATAATAATAATAATAGATACAGCAGAGAAAGAGGGGGGGATGAGCAATTAGTAATAGGTGGGTTCAAACTGAACTGCAAATTTCGAGGTAACTGGTTACAAAATGCGTTGACGGCTGTTGAGAAAAAGGGCAGAACTATGAATGAAAGTTAGAATGAACACTGCCAATAGTTATTAGCTGAAAAGTTATAGAAGTTAATGGTTTCCATTGGCTAGGGAACACAGCGATCCAGTAAGAGAGGAGTCTTAAAAAGCCTAATTGCTCTGTGTTGAACTGAGATTTTGCAAGACATTATTCACTGATGTACGAATTTCGAACATATACAGTGTAAGCTGTCATTGAGGTCAAAATACCATCCTCAGGAAAAAAGAAGTCCAGCTTTTTTGGATACTAAAGCAGTTATTAATACTATATATTTATGTCAGGAAACTGTAACTGTCACTTCAAAAAAAGAGATGTCTTCTTAATAGGAGACGATGCAATCAAATGTAAGATAAGGTTAGAATGATTACTTTTTCTGAAATAGAAGATAACTGGAATTTAGATGGATTAAAACTAACTGTAATCCGTACTGAAGAATGGCATGGACATCGCTATTTAGAGTGTTCACAGTAAATCTTTTTTACGATTCTCTTGTGTCTGTGCGTACTTTACAATTCTTCGAAAATGAAAAATGTCATGTCAAGCAGTGTCATCTGGGAATCTTTAGCAGGACTGAAAGAAAATAACTGATCTGTCGAAGAGAGAAGGTGAGTGAATGTACAAAAGCTTTGGAATATTTTCTATTGATGGGAAATTTGGAAGATTAAAAGCGTCGACACTCCTATTAATTGAGCAATCAAAAAGGAAACTTGCCACCAAAATGGCATTTAAAAATTTAATGACATTAAACAACAGTTGCAGTTATAAGTTTGGCTCAACTTGATTAAATTCATTTGGAATATCAGTCACTAACCGGATTTCTCTATAACATAAAATTTCCATAATATTTGTCTAATGATGGGTGACATCAGTTATAATATTTCTTGTAGAGTGATTATAATGATCCATACTAGGGATGGCTGATGAAACAATAAGTTTTAGAAATCGCAGGATTTAACTGCTAATCACCCATATTATTTTGTAGAACTCTGAGGTGGGACCAATTTTCCTGTAACCACGACCGAGGTCAGATCGCAACTGATTGGGAATAGCACCCCTGTTTCAGAGAGAAGATAATCGGAGATATCGGTCACCAGCAGCGGTTTTAGCCCCTGGCTTTCTTTCGCTCTATCTCCTGGATGCTGTCTGTGACTATTGGAATTGGTTCCATTCTGTGAGCAATGGAACGACTCATATGCAACCATCTATCTGCCTCATCCTGACTTTGGCTGGTCTCTAACCTTACGATGGTTCGCCACCTGAATTCATCGGTTATCTTGCAGCCATATCCAAGCATTTGGCTATCAAAAATCCCTTTTTGTTCTCACTCAGACACGAAATTAAAAACCATTCCAAAAAGCTCGCTTTTGTGCCGTAGCTCATTTGCATATATCGTAAGAGCGGTTCTCATTTGTATGATAACCAGACTCACCTTCACTTTTAACATAAATCACTTGATTTTCGTAAAATCTTTCCTACTGATTTATCGTGATTTTTCTCTTTGTTTTTAATTTATGGAAACCAGTATTTTGTGAATGCTATTTTAGAAAATCCCATGGATTCAGTGGAAAGTCAGATACAATTTATTAATAATGTTCGAAGCTAACTGGTCAAGTGTTGATATAATACACCAACACCTTTACTAGATTGGCCGTGTCACCCATACTTCTGATATTCATCGTTCAGAAGATATTTCTTGGAAGTGAAGGAGAGCAAAAGAACAAGAAAACAGCAAGGACTGCGATTATCATTGAGGAGAGATAGGCAGCTTTAAGGAGAATCACAAAGCGAATAGGAAATCAAGTGCAATCAACATGTTCAATCAACGTTCAAATGACATTGACATCTTAGTATATGGAAGTCATTTTGCCTCTTTAATAGATCTTGATACAACTACCTGCACTACTGTGCACAGATTTAGTCTCTTGGATTCCAAAGAGATAAAGAAACTGTGGAATGGTTGCAAAGAAGAGTTACAACGATGATATTAAGATTATGGAATCTGGATTATGAAGACAGATTGAGATTATGTGGACTGCAGACAATAGTAGACAGCGGGAAACGGGTTTATACCATAGTGGTCCATAAACCGTTGATAGGACAACATAGCATATCGGCTCATAAAATGTTTCACTATATGAATGGTGGAGAGAGGACAAGGGGGGGGGGTAATCCGTGGAAGTTTGTGTGCAGTTAATAAAGTATGATAAAGTATGAGGTAGATTTTCTCTAATAGAACTGTGAGTGAGTGGAACAGAGTTCTTGCTGAAATGTGAGTGCATCTCAGTGTCGCACCAAGGGGAGGATTAACGGGACTCCCTCCCCAAAAAAAAAGCAAAGGGAAAAAAACACTACGAAATTTTCCAAAAATCTTTTCCTAATTAAAATTCATTTTTTTATTTATGTTGTGTCGTCTTCTATTTCTATACTACTTATGAATTAGCGGTCACATAAGGTGGGAATACCCTATAGCTCTCGGGAACCAGGGCCGCTGTGAACGCAAGGCGAAGTAGTGCTCGCGCGGACCGAGTGCTACTTCGTTTGCCCGAGCCAGGCCAGAGGAGATCACGGGTATCATGGATTAGCGATCACTGCAGATGCTCAGTCATAGGTCGTATGCAATTGGTAGTGTGTATATTTTCAAATCGTCTACTCAACTCCTCCCCCCCCAAAAAAAAATTAAATCCTAAGTGCGCTACTGGTGCATCTAGTATTAGTGAGTTAGGAGAAAGCATAACAGCTTATGCGGCTGATATATGGTCGCTTTCGATAAGTGCTAGACACATTGGAGTTTAATAATAATAATAATAATAATAATAATAATAATAATAATAATAATAATAATAATAATAATAATAATAATAATGACTGGAAAGTTTTGTCTGAAGATGGGTTCGAATGGAAAGAAGCCTTTCGAAAGTCAAATGCAAATATCTTCATAGTCATGGAATTCTAAAATTTTCCTTGTGTGTCACAAAGACTAAGAAGTGGAAAATGAGGAAAGAGCATGAAATTCCAGGTGTAAAATGCTCCTATTATCAGATTTTTCTGAAATGCACTTCACGACTGTGGAAAATCGTCATACACGTGTCGATGGTGCGAAAATTATAAACTGTGAATTTAATAATAACCAGTAACCAGCAGGGCCGCCCCTTGGAATTTTGCTGCCCCGTGCTGAAGCATATTTTGCCGCCCCTTCCCTCTTATTTTTTTTATAGTTTATACCAATTTTACCTCTCCCCCCCCCCCCCAAATTTTTTTTTCTTATAGTTTATGCAATTTTACCGCCCCAAAAAAACTTGTCGCCCCGTGCAATTGCACGTCTTGCACCGTCGGTAGAGTCGGCCCTGGTAACCAGACTTAGATTGGTTGGTTGGGTGGTAATCTCTTCTAACACTTAGTTAACTCGTGTCACATTGACGCTGAAGGGTTGATTTTCCTCACGTGATCTGATTTTTCCTTCACTAGCATAATCTGATTTCAAACATCCCTGTTCAGTCCCGACGTGTAGGTTGTTTTCAGCACAAGGGGGCCTAATCAAAAGGCGACATTTTGATCGATTACATGTATAAAAAAATTTATTTTAACGGCACCATTTAAGAAATCTCAGAATTATATCTATAATGTCAGTATGATGTATCCGGCCTGTATTCGTTTAGACATAGCAGTGGTTGCACGCGTCTGGTATTGTAATTGTGTTATTTTATCTTGCGTGATCTTACGTATATTTGAATCGACTGTTTTTCGATAGAAGACTGCGAATATAATCCTAAGAGTAAGTGATATTTACTGTATTCGATATCTTAAAATTCGTTTCTTTTTCTTCAGCTTATTCTTTTGCACACTCATTTGTTTTCACTAAACGTCTTATATCATTCTGCATATTCCCCATTTCATTTTTAATATTTACATTTAATATTTTAATTCATATTTAAATAACTCTTTCTTCAAATCTTGCATTCCGACAATTTCCCTCTGTCACTTCCGTAGTCTCCCATCTCTCGTCCTGCCGCGACTTACTTCCGTTTCCTCATTCATACTTCCTTTCGCTTCTTCATTCTTGCGTTCTTTCACTCCCTCAGTCTCATTAGTTTTCGTTCCGTTTCTTTCGTGTGCGCTAAAATTTCATATTTCATTCCTTCAGTCTTTTGCGCGTTTATATAGCACTTAATACAAATTCTCAGTCTCTCCAGAAACACATCTTTCATATTTCGCCACACAAGCACACACACACACACACACACACACACACACACACACACACACACACACACACACACACACACACACACACACACACACACACACACACACACACACACAAAGTAAGTCACGTTTGCACCTGCAAGTAGTGCAAGTCTGGGTGTGACCTGCACGTAGTGCAAGTCTTAGGCAACTCGTGGTAAAGGTGGATTATTTGGGAATTGGAATACTTGGGGAATGGATTAAAACCAGGTTTATATTTATATACATATAAAATAGCTTGGTATCGTTAACGTATATTATACCCAAGGTAAAAAACTTTCTACATCTATCTCTCATCCTGAGATTTTTAATTAATAAGGTCAAAGCACCTGGTGGCAACTTGTTTAGGTAAAATTTATAAGCTCTGTATTACTTAAACCTTGGCATTTTACCCGTGTGGTGGCCAGGATAATTATCGCCCCATTGTAGCTCATGCGTATCATACGAGGAGACTAAAATGGGTACCCTGGGAGGGTAATGGATGGCAACGCTGTAGCCAATAAAGTTGTTGAGGCTCAGACCTGAGGCTCGGCTATTGCTGTTACCCTCCTGCCATGATCAGAGCTTTATATAGCTCAATAACACCTTATCCTTACACTGTCCTCTATAGATAATGGGGAAGATAAAAAGCATTTTTGCTTTGCTCCTTTAAACCTTGGCATTTCTTAAGCCTGGCTCCTACTGACGAGACCTCAATAAAGGTCGAAACCGGTTTGGATAGTGGCCCTTGCCTTTAATGTATAGCATCATATATCTCTGCTAGGGGATGTGTTTTGCATTAAGAGTAAATAAATACCAAGAATAGTGATTAAAGTCTGTTTGCTTACTTGGGAAATAGGATTAAAAACCAAATTTTATTTAAAATTGCTTGGTATCTATTCAGGGGCACGCCAAGGGTATTTGCCGCCCCTAATACTGCATTGTATAATCCAAATTAGATATTAGCTACATAAAATTCCGCCCTATCAATGTTGCCGCCCGGGTGCGATGCCCCTTGCCCTCTCGGGTTGGCGCGGCCCTGTATGTATATATTATATTACATTCACGACATCGAACCATTTTTGAAAAATCGACGTCGTTAACGGCATTTAATTTTTGCGTCGCTCGCGTAGTTGACTGCCTCATCCGTATTGTCGTTGTGTTCTGTTCAAGGCAAGATTCAAAAAGTCAATAACAAATTAACAAGGCTAATAACGCAAAGACACACTAAATCATCAAAAATAAACAATGGTATTTTCCCATTGAACTTTACCCACCTTTACAATGAGTTGCCCTGGTGTTGTACCATCTTTAGACTTGAACTTTGTTTCAGGCGCAAACTTAATTGTTTGCATACTTGGGATTAGGAGTTAAAATAACCAAGTTTATTTATAAAATAACTTGGTTATCCTAATATACAATATCCCCAAGTTAAAAACTTTATTACATCTATATCTCATCCGGAGATTTTTATTAAAAATAAAAACACCTTGTTGCAACTTTTATAGGTAAAGTTGATAAGGCTCCGTATTACTATAATCTCCATGCCCATTCAGGGCGAGCAAACTGCTCGTAAATTTTACCCTCACTGTAACCACGACAGATAGCGGGGAATATGAAAAGCATTTTGCTTCACCCTTAAAGACATAAATGTCAATTGTCAATTGTCAACCTTGGTATGGTTTTTTGAGGTCGCGAAGGCAAATGGTGGCTCGCGTTTTAGTTCAGTGCGATAGTTTTGAATGATAAATGATATATATAGAGGTAAGTGTTCTTCATTTTCTGAGGATTTTTAAGGTGAAATATTTGCTACCGATGCTGGTAGATCGATTTGATCTACGGGATATATTTATATATAGAGTAACATTTTATTGCTGGTAGACACTTAAGAGTGTCTACGGGATTTGCTAGTGGACCCTCAAAAGTCCACAGGATTGTCTCTACCTGCGCTCGGGGCACCTGAGGGATCTCTACTCTTTCTCCATCTGTGTCTCAGCACATTTTAAACTCTCGAAATGGCAAAACTTCTGAATGAGGCCAGGTTTGAGGAAGTTTATAGGGAATTCCTCAGACTGGGAAAGCTACTGAGTGATAATTGGCCGGGAAAAGTTAAACTGTATGATACGTTTCCCCCCGAATGTGTCTCCGACGATGTCGCTGAAGATCATTTAGAGTCGATGCCTTCTACTCCTTCAGACTCTGCAGAAGTGCGTGCTCGCAAAGTTGTCGCTGAAGATCATTTAGAATCGATCCCTTCTACTCCTTCAGATTTTATAGAAGTGCGTGCTCGCAAAAAGCGAAGAACAACAGAAGAACCGCACAATGATAATACTGTAATGGAACAGGATTCTCAGGGTCCGGACGCCGCTACTTCTCCCAAAGAAAAGGTGCCTCCGGTCATCCTTAGAGAAAAGCAAAAGTGGGCAGCCTTACGATCCACAATATCCAATATGCATATTGGCTTCATTAAGGCCAAAAACACGGATGAAGGCATAAAGATCCAGCCAGCAACAGTGACAGACTATAGAAGGTTGACCAAGGAACTGGACGACAGAGGCATCCAGTATCATACCTTTGCGCTCAGTTCGGAAAAAAATTTAAAAGTAGTCCTTCGTGGTGTCTGTGAAGACATTGACACAGCAGAAATTGCTGCTGACCTAAATTCTCAGGATCTGCCTCCAGTCAAGGTCAGCAGAATGTACAAAACAGACAAAACTCCCATGCCATTAGTCCTTGTTGAGATTCACAAAATATATAAGGATATCTACAACTTAAAAACAGTCTGTGGTCTCATCGTCACACCGGAACCACTCCATAAAAGATCATCTTCTGGGCAGTGCCACAGGTGCCAAAAGTTTGGCCATGCCCAAAATCCATGCAGAGCTGAATATAAATGCTTAAAATGTGGAGACAGCCACCCAACCAATATCTGCACTAAGCCTAGGACCACCTCAGCCAAATGTGCCAACTGCAGTGGCCTTCATCCGGCGAACTACAAAGGATGTACCCAGCACCCAAAGAACAGACGGATGGAGGCAATCAGTCAACCCTCCTCCTACAGTACAAGTACACCAGCGGCCCAGTCATCAAAACCGGAGACTCAGCGGCCACAGTCGGAGACCTCCAACCAAAAGCAAACAAGAACTTATGCCGATGTGACCCGCATAATTAAGCCAATCCCAGAGCAAAATCAACCAAGAGCACCCAAAAACCTAACAGCTATTATCACGGCCTCACTAGCAAACATGCTACAAAATTTTAGCCTATCAAACCCTGCTGAAACCTCCACTAAAAGATTTCTTCGTGAAACACAGGTCATCCTCACAGCTCTCATAAATGAATAGTAACAAACTCATTCCAGCATCTCTTCAAATAGTTGCTTGGAACGCAAATGGCCTCAAAAACAAAATCCTGGAACTCCGTGCCTTCACATCTAGGTATCAGCCAGATGTTATTCTAATCAGTGAAACTCATCTAAGACCCTCAGACAATCCTACAATAAGGGGCTATCACCTATACAGAAATGACAGACTACTCTATAGAGGCGGTGGCACTGCCATCTTCATTAAAAACTACATTAAGCACCACTCTGTGAGCATTCCTTCAAAAACTAACCTTGAGATCACAGGAGTGGAAGTATTCACCAGCTCCACTGGCAAACTGAAAATCTACTCAGCTTACAACCCTCCCCAAAAATCTCTACTTCACTCTGATCTAAATGCCATCTTAGGCATCAGAGGGCCCACCATTATTGCCGGGGATCTGAATTCCAAGCATCCTGCGTGGAATTGTTCAACCACAAACAAGAATGGTTGCATCCTTCTCAATTACTTAGGATCAAGCAACGCTGTTGTGGCAGGCCCCACCGAACCAACTCATCTCAGTACGTTCGGCACTTCTGACATCCTGGATATAGCTATCCTGGAGGATATCAAACTTCAGTATAGTATCATATCTATGGATGAACTATCATCTGATCACAATCCAATTCTAATACAGCTGGGAAATCAGGAATTCCTGTGTCCTCCTTCTCACTCCTACATTGTATGGGAAAGACTGTCTGCAGCACTCAAGGATTATATTGGACCTGTTCCTCACATATGCACAAAAGAAGAAGTAGAAACTGCAGTTACAAATCTCACACAACAAATTAACTCTGCTATAAAGGTAGCTTCCTCCTACAAATCTGCCCGCAAGCCAGATCGTTTGCCTGAAGATATCATGAACTTAATCAGAGACAAAAACAGAGCTCGAAAAAGATTCCGTAACACGTGTGCACCACAAGATAAAACAAATCTAAACAGACTAAACGGGGCAGTAAGAGATGCACTGAAAGCTCATAGAGACCATGTATGGGATGAAAAGTTATCCTCCATTTCACCTAGTGATCACTCCATCTGGGGACTACTGAAAAATACCAAAAACAAAGGCAGATCCCTTCCCCCAATATTAACTGATCAGGCCTTGCTCACACAGATGTGGACAAAGCAGAGGTTATAGCGCACAGCTTGGAAGAGCAATGCAGGCCTTCGTATGAAAACCTCGACTTTGACCACATACACAAGATTCACAGCAAGGTCAGACACTCACTCAATCTTCCTATCACCAGCACAGACCATATTGCATCAACATCACCTGCTGAGATATATAACATTATTAAAAATTTAAAGAACAGAAAAGCTCCTGGACCAGACGGCATTACTAATCGTGTGATTAAACTTCTGCCCCGGAGGGCAGTAGTGTACCTGACCAGTATAATAAATGCAATGTTAAGATTTCACTATTTTCCTTCCACCTGGAAACTGGCTGACGTAATTCCCATACATAAACCAGGCAAAGACTCACACCTACCCCAAAATTATCGTCCAATCAGTCTCATCTCAAATCTGGGTAAGGTTGCAGAGGTCATCCTCTCACGACTTCAGACCTCAATAAATGACCTAAACATCCTTCCAAAAGAACAGTTTGGTTTTAGGCAACACCACAGTACTACCCAGCAAATCCACAGAATTGTTGAATACATCACAACCAGCTACAACTGGCGCCAGTGCACAGGTGCTGTTTTCCTAGACTTATCCAAAGCATTTGACAAAATCTGGCATTTTGGACTCCTGCACAAGCTTATCTCAGCTGGCATCTCACCTAAAATGGTTCATTTAATCCACTCATATCTTCAAAATAGATTAATGCAAGTAAAAATCAACGGTTCTACATCCTCCCAGCGCCACATCTTTGCTGGAGTGCCGCAGGGATCTCTACTGGCTCCATTACTGTTCTCTATATACATGTCAGACATCCCACACAATCCGATGACTTCCATTTTGGCCCTGTATGCGGACGACACGGCAATACTAACCAGATCTCTCAAACCCCATTTCGTTACCAAAAAGCTTCAAGAAAACATTCTAAAGCTGGAGGGTTGGTTCTCTAAATGGAGATTGGAAGTCAACCCCCAGAAAAGCTCAGCCGTTCTTTTCTCAAAAAGGCCAATGTCTCCTGTAGGAGATGTGTTACTATTCAATACTAAAATTCCTTGGCAGATAAAAATAAATTACCTGGGTGTGATTCTCGACAAAAAGCTATCTTTCAATCAGCACACTAAGTCTGCGTGCACAAAGGCATCTAAAGCCATAGCTCAGATCTATCCGCTAATTAATAGAAATAGCAAGCTCAGCAAGAGAATCAAATTGCAACCATACCAGATGACAATTCGTCCTATAATCACCTATGCCTCTCCGGCCTGGAGCCACACCTCTAATGCTAACATTATCAAAATACAGCGAGTGCAGAACAAGTGCTTGAGAATGATTCTGAACGCCCTGTGGTATGTTAGAAACAATCAACTCCACAGAGACACAAATATTCTCTATATTTTCTCTTTTAGCATCCAAGTTTTTCCTAAAGACGTCCACACATCCCAACGATTTGGTTCAACAAGCTACAGCATACGATCCAACGGACATATTCAAATATAGAAGACCAAAAGCTATATTGGCCTCCTCTAGTGATGCATAATCTCCATGCCCAATCAGGGCATGCATTCTGCTCATAAATTTTACCTTCACTGTAACCACAACAGATAGCGGGGAATATGAAAAGCATCTTGCTTCACCCCTAAAGTCATAAATGTCAATTGTCAATTGTCAACCTTGGTATTTAGGGTCTAGCTACTCACTGAGGAGACCTCAAATAAAGGTTGAACTTTAGACTTGAACTTTGTTTCAGGCGCAAACTTAATTGTTTGCATACTTGGGATTAGGAGTTAAAATAACCAAGTTTATTTATAAAATAACTTGGTTATCCTAATTATCCTAATATACAATATCCCCAAGTTAAAAACTTTATTACATATATTACATATATATATATATATATATATATATATATATGTGTGTGTGTGTGTGTGTGATCACATGAGAAAAAAGATGGCGTCTCGCATAGTAGTCTCGCATGACGGTTGTTGTTGTGAAGAATGTTTTTTGATATCAGTGGTGATTAGTGAGTTTTAGATATTGTGAATCTGCTTTGTTTACAGAATAAAAGGTAAGAATTTAACTTTTGATACAATTTTCTGGCCCTAGCCCGTTCTATACGCCATCATACCTTTCCGAAATATATCTTAATATTTCGTACACAAGAATGGAGAATGTAAACGATATCAAGGACGCCATTCAACAGCTAAACAAAGATATGTCACTTGACATTCTCAAATTCATCCTTAAGAAATTTGATACAGACTACCCTGGCTGCTTGAATCTCTTTACTCAAGTAAATGACACTGAAGATGATGATTTAGACATAGAAGAGGACATTACACCTGTTCTACCTACAAAGTCTCCCCGACAGCTCGATTGTTCTCATGAGGAACAATCTAATAAAAGACGAAGAACATCGGGAGGTGAACTGGAAGATAATGTATCAACTCAACAAAATCAGATCTCCCAAGACAGAAAAGAAAAGGTCCCTCCAGTTATCCTTCGAGACAAAAACAAATGGACCTCAGTCTCAAGATCCCTAGGAGATCATAATATCAATTTTTCCTGGGCAAGAAATACGGAAGAGGGTGTAAAGATCCACCCTACCACTGTCACCGATTATCGCTTGATGACCAAATTGTTTGACAACTCCAAACTGCCCTTCCACACCTTTGCGCTAGCAAGCGAGAAGAACTTAAAGGTAGTTCTAAGAGGAGTGGCTGAAGGCATCTCAACTGATGAGATTACAGCTGACCTCATCAATCAAGGACTGACTCCAACCAAAGTCACTAGAATGTTGAGATCAGATAAAACACCAATGCCACTGGTGTTGGTCGAAATCTCTAATACACAAAAAAGCATCTATGAATTAACGGACATCTGTAAGCTTAAAATCACAACCGAACCTCTAAGGAAGAAGGCATCGGCAGGGCAGTGCCACAGATGCCAGAGGTTCGGGCATGCCCAAAAACTGTGCAGAGCTGCATATAGATGCCTAAAATGCGGTGAGGGTCATCAAACCAACTCCTGCACCAAACCCAGGTCAACACCTGCCTGTTGTGCCAACTGTAGAGGACCACACCCCTCTAATTACAAGGGTTGCCTTTTCCATCCAAAAAACCGTGGATCATTAAGAAGTAACCACGCTCCTCCAAGAAATGACACAATGCACATCCAAGAAGTCCGCCCTCCAGAACATATTACCTCACATTCAACATCACAGGAAGGCACTAGACCATCAACCATGTCCAAATCATATGCAGAAGCGGTAAGAACCCAGACTTCTTCATCACAAGAGCGAACAAGCTCTAATCTCACTTCAGCTTTAACCTCGTCACTTGCAACAATGCTGCATGAATTCAGCAAAGCAAGCACCTCACCATCCTCCAGAAAAAGATTCTACCTAGAAACCCAATCCATACTAACAGCTCTCTATAATGTTTAAAAAATTTAAACCAAATTCTCTCATGATAACAGCATGGAATGCCAATGGCTTAACAAACAAAATTCTCGAGCTGCAAGAATTTGCAAAAAGATACAATCCAGACATAATCCTGATCAGTGAATCCCACCTCAGACCATCAAACAATCCAAAACTAAGAGGTTATATTTTATACAGGACAGACAGACTTAACTCTAGTGGAGGTGGAACAGCTATCTTTATCAAAAATTATTTAAGCCACAACTCGCTGACCAACCCCCAAACTCTAAACCTTGAGGTGACGGGTGTGGAGGTGCACACAAATAACGCTGGCAAACTCAAAATCTACGCAGCGTACAATCCTCCCAGTATTCCACTATTGACAGCAGACTTAGACTCCATCCTCGGCTCCACAGATTCCATAATCATAGCTGGAGACCTTAACTCTAAACATACGGCTTGGTTCAGTTCGTCAATCAACACCAAAGGACGTACCTTATACAACTACACATTACTCAACTCATCAATAGTAGCTGGACCCACTGACCCCACCCACTACAGCCCATCAGGAAGTTCTGATGTATTAGACATAGTTATCCTCAGAAACATCAAATATCAATACCAGCTGGAGACAGTAGAAGAGCTTAACTCAGATCATAATCCCATCCTACTCAGGTTAGGACTTCAAGACCAACTCTCTCCCCATCATTCTTTCATACCATGGGACAAGCTCTCTAAGGTTCTTCCAATCCACATCGGTCCTCCCCCTGTCATTCGTAAAAAAGAAGAAATAGATCAAGCTGTAAACAACTTAACTAGGCAAATCAACACAGCAATAGCATCAGTCACTCAAACCACTGTCTTCCACGCTTCCAAGATCCCAGAAGAGATAATGGACCTGATTAGAGCCAAAAACAAGGCCAGAAAGCGATATCACAACACCAGAGCCCCGCAGGACAAAGCAACCTTAAACACTTTGAACAGACAGGTTCGAGAAGCCCTCCAGGTCCACAGAAACTCCAAATGGGAAACCAAACTGAAAGAAATCAACCCAGAAGATAACTCCATGTGGAAGTTTGTAAAATCTCTTCGTACCAAAAGACAACCACTTCCCCCTTTAAAGACCAATCTTGGAGTTGCACACACAGATGAAGAAAAAGCAGAAGCCCTAATTGACAATCTGGAAAATCAATGCAGCCCATCTTATGCAAACTTAAATATCAATCTTATTTACAAAGTCCATCGTAAAGTTAGAAATGCACTAAGTCAGCTTAAGGATGATTCAGAAACCATCATCCCCACATCTCCAACAGAAATAATAAATATCATTTCCCATCTGAAGAATAAAAAGGCCCCCGGCCCTGACGGCATTACCAATAGAATAATAAAGCTACTCCCACGGAAAGCCATAATTCATCTAGTTAATATTACCAATTCCATCTTAAGATTCCAATACTTTCCCTCTGATTGGAAAGTCGCGGACATTATACCTCTGAAAAAACCTGGTAATAACCCACAACTTCCCCAAAGCTACAGGCCCATCAGTCTTCTTTCCTGTCTTGGCAAAGTGACAGAAAAGATCATCCTATCAAGACTGCAAACAGCAGTGGACCAACAGAAAATAATCCCAAATGAACAATTTGGGTTTCGCAAAGCTCACAACACGGTGCAACAAATTCACCGACTAACAGAACATATCACTCATGGTTTTAACTGGCACCTTCATACTGCTGCTGTATTTTTGGATGTTGCCAAGGCTTTTGATAAGGTCTGGCATCAAGGCCTTATCTTCAAACTAATTGAAAACAATATCCCAATTAAACTAGTGAAACTCATATATTCATATATCAATGAAAGATACATGCAAGTAAAACTCAACGGAATTGTTTCTTCAAGGCGCAGAATCCAGGCGGGAGTACCTCAAGGTTCTCTTCTGGCCCCAATACTTTTCACAACTTACATGGCAGATGTTCCTCTCAACCCAAAAACTACTACGGCTCTTTATGCCGACGATACCGCTATTCTGGCCAGATCGCTCAGCCCTCACCTAGCAATCACTAGACTCCAAGGAAGTATCAATGAGCTAGCAAACTGGTTCACCAACTGGAGAATTCAAGTAAACCCCCTCAAAAGCTCAGCCATGATGTTTTCAAGAAGAAAGATCTGCAACAAAGAAGACATCCTGCTCTCTGGTCAAAAGATCCCATGGCATTCAGAGACCAAATATCTTGGAGTATTGATGGATAAGAAACTCCTTTTCAACAAACACATCAATCTCGTTTGTTCCAAATCTTCCAAAGTCATAGCTCAGCTCTACCCATTGATCAACCGCAAGAGCAAATTGAACCTACATAATAAATTGCTTCTTTACCGGATGGTAATACGTCCAGTCATCACCTACGCCTCACCAGCATGGAGTCACACTTCAAGATCAAACATTTCAAAATTGCAGAGAATCCAAAATAAATGCCTTAGGATGATCCTGGATGCACCGTGGTTCGTCAGAAATTCACAGATTCACCGAGAAACCGGCATTCCATACATCTCCTCCCTTCTTCGTGATCTTGCAGAAAAATTCTTCGTGAAGTCAAGTTCACATTCAAACCCACTAATCGTGCAAGCTGTCAATTACAATGAGACTGATTACTACAAACACAAAAGACCGAAGGCTATTCTTCTCTCAACTGATCATAGCTAACACTACTGCCCTCAGAGGGCGAGCTTAATTGCTCACAAATCTCCCATTCCCAAATAACTCTCATTACAGATAAAGGGGAATATGAAAAGCACTTGTGCTTCACCCATCCTGTCAGTAACGTCAATGGTCGTCAATGGTGTGATCACATCAGTTATATTTACTCGGTGAGTAGATATGTTCATGTTTCCTCACTCAAGCTTTCGACGTCGTACGAAGAACTTGCGTCATTTTATGAATGCTGAGCCTGAGGTGGCAGGCGTGCACCTTGTTTAACATATTATGTATCCAACTACTATTGAACTGTTCAGTTACGCCTAATCAAGTTTTTTACACTACTTACTGTCATGTTATTTCTGTATCTTTGTGTTCCTGTTAGTATATTCCGGTGGCGTTTCCGGTCATGCTTTCCTATGTGAACGCAGAAAACTTCGTTTTGCTTACTTGGGAAAAGGATTAAAACAAAGTATAAAATTCCTTGGTATCTTTAACGTGTGTGTGTGTGTGTATATATATATATTACTAATCTTGTCAAAGTGAAGCCTTCTAGGCAATTTTTGCAATATTTTGGCAATAATTAATACTTTTGCTAAACGTGAAATTGCTCATACTCCATTACTTAACGGTACTTCTTAATGACACAAGATAAAAACAAAGGAGTAGCTGTATTGGAGTAATAATTAATAAATAATTTTTTGTATTGATTAATATTATGGGATAGATATAGGCTTTTTATTATGCTACTTTGCAAAATTAGACACTGGATATTTTGTTTGCAAACCTCGATACACTTTTAGCTACAATTATAGATACCAGCAGAATAGACCTTTTATTAACCACTGCCAAATGGTGCTATCCTTGCAGTAAAACATGGTGCATCATGTTGATATTCAACTAGACAATTTCCAAAGAAACACAGCATGGGGAACACAAATTTATCTACTGTACAATGTCAACATTACTTTTTTTCCCCAGCAATCCTAGTCCAAGCTAGAAGAAGCATCCCCACTACTTCCCTACTTTATATATGCTGTAAATAATATTTTCCTAGGTAGTTGGAACATGCAATCTGTTTGAAGAGTGATGAATCTATTGGGATTTGTCACCCCATTCCACAATCTTACAATCATGGCAAGCTATGCCTATCACATTTATACTGTTTATGATGATCCCTATACACAATGGCTCTTCAATAGTATTTTGATATAAACCTCCACAACTGCAAATGCCCTAAAATCCTGATGAGGGAATCCATTGATACCTGACAGGAATATCCCAATATTCCTGTTTCAGCAATCATATCCCTCTGCTTGTTTCTTGGGTTACTTTCAAACTCTCTTCTTATGTTTCTATTAATCTCTCTCTCTCTCATTCTTCTTTGTCAGCATATATCTGACTGACTTTTTACATTATCAAATTCCCCCTCTGTTCTATCCCCTTCTGCCAACTTGTGTTTATTGGATTTCTTTTGGTCATCAAATTTTCATCTTTTAATGACCATCAGCCAGAGTGGACTGCAAATGCTCTAATCACACTACAATTACACTGACTGATGACTATTATAGAAGTCTAAGATAGCACATCATCAGAAGTCAACCATGCTTCATTTCGTGTATTATATGAGATACAGAGCTATAGTTATTTGGTGGAATGCATTCCTTTACCTTTTTATCTTGTTATTTCACTGGTAAACATCACTTGAGAAAAATAGATAGATATCTGTATAATTTTTGCAACAAAGTGTACATATCCCACCAAGACTGTCGCCAGATTAGATCGCGCCCTGAAGCAGACAATTAAATATCGCCCCTGATGGATTATAAGACAAAAATATATATAAGAAAATCTCCAATTGCTATTTTGTTTTTATTACAAGAGAAACATTAATGCAAAACGATTACACAATAATATTAATTAAATGTTTGCTCTATGGGGATATCGCACAATAAGCTCTTCTAAATTTAAATGGTAAGCTATGTCCACCTCTGTTGATATAGTTCCTAGACCAACCAATCTTTCTTGGTCATTGCTGTTCGCAAATAATTTTTAATCAGTTTAAGCTTGGAAAAACTTCTTTCGACACTTACTACGCTAACAGGAATTGTTAGTGTAGCGATGCCGCCTACTGCAATATGGCTGAACGAGCGAACTTATTAAGCCACGCTGTGAGGCAGGCTGCCTCTATGCTACACCCTGTCGATGGTACTGTATCCCATCCATAAAAATTTAATCATCTGTAGCATATTAGCAATGTATACAGACAAAGGTTTACATAATACAAGAATTCCCATTCTGAAGGCCATGCATAATTCAGAAGATCGCTTGGATGCTCAAACATATGCTGACTAATAGGGAGAGAAAAGTCATTATTCCTCT
Source organism: Typopeltis vanoorti (assembly GCF_054136105.1). Lineage (NCBI taxonomy): Eukaryota > Metazoa > Arthropoda > Arachnida > Uropygi > Thelyphonidae > Typopeltis > Typopeltis vanoorti. The sequence goes on from NC_143568.1 coordinate 110,527,850, forward strand.
TTATAAGGCTGATACATCCACATCTGGACTATTGTGCTAAGATTTGGTCCTCTCGGTTTCTTGGAGATGTGAAGGTGGTTGAGAGGATTCAGTGGCGAGTAACCAAGATGGTTGCAGGCTGGAATGTTCTGTATGAGAATAGATTGAAGATTTGTGGGTTACAAAAATTGGCATGACATGATAGACACATTCAAGCTGCTAAAAGGGTGTTATAGAATGGAACTTTTTCAGTATATGGCAGGTGGTGACAGAACAACAGGTTATCATTACAAGATGAGTAAATCTTTAGAGGTACCTGAGGCATAGTATATTTAATAATAAAAAGTATATTACTGTGGTTTTTATGTGTTTTATTGTTAAAGATGAGTAAAGTTTCAGTTAGCAAGAATGTAAGATCTAGATTGTTTTCTACAATGGTGGTGAATGAATGGAATGAGTTGCCTGAAGTAGTTGTCAGTTGTTCATTGGTTAATCAGTTTAAGGAGAGGTAGGATAGGCATCATCTCAATAATGGTTAGTTTCTTACTCCCATTGTGAAATTTTAGTTACATTGTGGGAGGTACGGTAACTATATTGTAAGCAATGTTTCTAGGTCTCCTGCAATGAGTCTTTGAACTCCATGGAGATACCTGTTAACAATAATAATTTTCTATTCAAACTCCCAACTTAAAAAAAAGGTGATATAAAATTATGAAATTTTTAATCCAGGATGGAAATAAATTATGATAATTCATGATGATAAAATTATGGAGACTACATTTTGGAGTAACAACTTTAATTTCCCAATGTCTCAACCTTCATAAGGTCATCATGCTGAAGTACACACACACACACACACACATATATACAGAGAAAAAGAAAGCTACATTACAATTTGCACAGTATGCTAAAACATCACTAATTTCATCAGGCATTAATGTACTAGCCTGACCCCTGGTGGTAAAAAAGCCTTATAAAAATGCTATTATTCATGTTTTTTTATGGCCAGAGATCAAATTTAGTCATACCTCGAATTAAAAATATATGCTACAGCATTAGTGGCTACATAATCAATATTTAAAATAAGGGCTGAAGTTGTAATTGTCAAATTCATGCCTACAGCAAGGTTTCCTCAACTAGAGTTCAATGGAACCCTAATGTTCTGTGAGATATGCTGTGTACACACATACATATATCATTTAATCTATAAATAAATAAACATAAAGATAAAATTTTTATGAAGGGGTTCCCTCAGATCCAAAATTATTTCAAGGGTTTCTCCAGGGTAAAAAGATTGAGAAAGGCTTGTCTCAAGTGACAACTAGAGTTCTAGAGTAAATGATTGCTGGAGAACCTACTGTTCCTAATTGTTGACTCATTAGAAACAAGTTATGTGGATTTAACATGCACAATCCATATTCTTGAGATTTTTAGGCCACTGTGGACTGCAGAAAATTGACGAGGGTAGGGATTTGGGGTAATAGTGGACAGAGAGTTGACGTTCAGAGGACACATTGCACAAGTTAGCAAAATACCTCAAAGGATTACTTGGATGTTGAAAAACACACTAACAAATTTATACATATATATGGGATTGGAGTAAAATAACCAAGTTTATAAAATTACTTGGTAACCCTTATATATATATATATGACAGAATGATCATTAACTCGGTTAACATACATAGTTTTATGAAAAAAATTGAATGACTAGCACCGAGATTTAAGCAAGCACGTGCTCTCCCAACAATGCAACAAACGAAAGAACAGCTTCAAATACAACTACAACGTTTTCATGCTAATCATGTATAGAGACTGTATGTTGTTCATAGTCTTTTAACCTTCAATGTTTAGTGTTTTTTCTTTCTTTTATAATGGCACCTGAAGAAGGCTGTTACAGGCCGAAACTAGTAGTGTTTTTATATTAAAACCTTTTTACTTAAATTTCGGTGCTAGTCATTAAATTTTTTTCATAAAACTATATATATATATATGTCCCACATGAGAGGTACAAGGTATAGCACATCATTGCCATGTGCGAGATGCAGATGAGGGCTAAGAAAGAAGAAACCTATTGACAGTGTTCTTTAAGAGCCATAGGTTGAAATTGTTGGGAAACACATTGTAGGGAAGACTTTTCTAAAGAACAGAAGTAGATGGAATAAATGAGGAAGAGGAGAAGAAGATTCAATGAATCTCAGCTATACTGTAAAGGGATGTTGGCCTGCTGCTGCTCTTGTTTTAACATGCTAAACAGTAAGTGGAGAAATAATGTCTGCTAATTCACTGGAGCAGTGACAATGGAAGTACCTGTAGAAGAGACATATAGCTAAAACACTGCATCTGTGACAATACCTTTGTTTTATCTACACGAGAGGAATAGAGGTTGAAGTGAGCCTGTGAGGGAAGGATCATCTACGAGCCAAATTGCTTTCCTCTGGAGAGCATTGCACATTTTCAAGATTTTAGGGGCACCACTCCAAATGTGTGAACAGTATTCTAAGGACAGCTGAATTTGGAATTTGTATAGGGTTAGTAGCTGGGTGAGTGTAAAGTAGCTTCTTGTGCAGAAAAGAATGACTAGTTTTTTAGAAGCTGAGGAAGCATTTGACATGATATTATTATTATTATTACCACACCAAGACCTCATGGAGTCAAAGACTCATCTGGGAGGTCCTTTTATCACACACACAGCTCATCATACCGTGTCGTAAACACACTCAAACTCCTTGTAGACACCACATTCTCAGGCAAGGCATTCCAATCATTCACAACTCTGCACAAAAAAAACCTGCCTCTCACTCCCCTACTCACACCCTCTTTATACAATTCCAGGGATGACCTCTGGTTCCCCCCTGATCTCCCACTATTCTCTGTAAAACTTCTCCAACATTGATCCTATAACAACCCCTTACCAACTTGTAGGTCTCTATCATATCTGCCCTCTTCCTCCTGTCCACCAGACTCTACAAATTACATCTTCTCAATCTTTCCTCATACTCGACATTCCAGAGGTCAGAAACTACCTTAGTCAGTCTCCTTTGGACCCTTTCCAACATCTCTTCATCCTTCTGAAAACTCGGTGACCATATCTGGACACAATAGTCCATGTGTGGCCTAATCAAAACCTTATACAACGGAACAAGAATTTCCCTACTTCTACACGTTAGTGTCCTCCGCATCATTCTCAGAAGTCTTTGTGTTGTCTTCACAATTTTGGCGATGTGTCCCCTAAATTTTAGATCCTTATCCACTATCACCCCCAGATCTCTTATTTATTCTACCTCCAGCAATATATTCTCACCAAGCATAAATTCTGCATCCCATCTTTGTTTTCCAAATTTTAAAATAAAATTCTAACCTTACATTTTGCAACATTGAACTCACATCCTCATTTCCATGCCCAATCACTTAATCTATTCAAGTCTTCCTGTAAGGCTACAACATCTTCACTACACTTCATGGTTTGTCCCAACTTTGCATCATCTGCAAACAACTGAATATCTCCATTCAAATCTTCACCTATATCATTAATATACAAGTTAAACAGCAATGGACCTAAAACAGACCCCTGAGGCACTCCACTAGTGACTTTCTTTTTCCTGGATATCGCTCCCCCATACACAATTTGTTGATACCTATCAGATAGCCAGTCTCCAATCCAATGCACCAATCTAATATCCAACCCCATCTGCTCTAGTTTGACTATCAACCTATCGGTACTCTATCAAAAGCCTTTGCGAAATCCAAGTATATTACTGTGTATCCTTTTCCTCTGTCCAAGGAAGCAGCCACTTTATTGTAATAAGTAAGTAGATCACTAAAACATGACCTACCTTTAGCAAATTCATGCTGTCCATCAAAGATAATACCATTGTTATCAACCCAACTCTGGATCCTAGTTTTCACAAGCTTCTCCAACAACTTAACCACAACACCTGACACACAGATAGGCCTATAGTTTGATGCTTGAGTTTGATCACCTCCTTTATGAAGTGGCACAATCTTGCCCTCCTTCCAGGAACTTGACCGAGTGCAAGACTCATATTAAAAAAATATGTCAAGACAGGTGTCAACTCCCTGCACATTCTTTCAGAATACGTGGTGATATATTATCAAGTCCCACAGCCTTATTAACATCTAGTTTACTCAACTCTCCATACACCTCTTGCTCACCTACAGTCAGTCTCTCCTCCCCATCATCAACTGCTCTAAATCCCTCCATGAAGTCACATTCACAAGATTGAAAGATCTTTATGAACTGCTCATTAAGTATCTTCACCACACATTCTGCATCAGCTGTCTTTATACCATTTTCTCCAGTCAATGTCATCCTTCCATAATTATTCTTTCTTTTGCTGGTTACATATCGAAAGAACTCCTTAGGATTCTTTTTGGCTTCATTCGCCAACTACTGTTCATACCTCTCTTTAGCTACCCTCACCAACCAAGTCACCCTACTTGCTTGGTCTTTATAGACCTCATGGAATTGGTTATTTTCACTTCTTTTATGCTGCCTCCACAATGCCCTTTTTCTCTGTATCGTATGCTTAATCTCTTTATTCATCCTTCTCACACCCACCTTATTTAACCTTCTCACCCTTGGAATACATTTAGACATTGCATCTACTAAACAGTTTTTCAAAATCCCCCAAGCTGCATTAATCTCTTTTCCAGCTAACTCCTCATTCCATGCTACACCCGCAAGCTGTCTTCTGAGCTCTTCTACCGTTTTCTCACGCCGGCAACCACCCAGGTAATCACCTCATGGTCACTGTCACCAATTGGTGGATGATTTGACACCTCATTTATAATTACTTCCTCTGATGAGATGACCAAATCCAAGACCCTCAATCCTCGTGCGCCCTCTGTTACATACTGTCTGAGGTAGTTATCCCTCAAAAATTCAAGAAACTTATTTTCTTTACTTCCAGTTGCTATCTCATCATTCCAGTCTATATTGCCATAATTAAAATCACCCTTTTCTTATTAACTTGGCTAATTTGATTATCATTTACATTTCATTATCACCACCATCCACATTACCTGGTCTATAACAACATCCCACCAAGTATTTGATTCCATTCACCTCTATCTCACACCATACTGCCTCAAAAGCACTGGTACTATTTCCCTCTTGCATCTCTACTTTATATGGACATAACTCTTTCTCTATCATCAATAGCACTCCCCCTCCCTTTTTACCCCTTCTGTCCTCACGAAACACATCATACCCTTCCATCTCTATTCCTGTCAGGATGTCATCCTCTTCCAACCATGTCTCACTTATTCCAACAATCTTTGGGTGAACAGACGCAATTAGTGCAACTATTTCATCCGCCTGGTTTCTTATACTTCTAGCATTGGTATACAAACACGACAGCTCATTTCTGGATCTATAGCTAGTTCCACTGATACCACTCACTCAATGTGATCTCTCTCTATGCTGGACTGGGGCCATTTCCCTTTCTGCTTTTTCATTTTAAAACTCTTCAATTCTGTTTCCTCTTGATCCTGGTCATCCCATTCCTTTCCTGCCTACACATGCTCACCTCATCTTGGAGCAAATTACTTTCTCTTGCTGTGTACCCCTGTCCACCCTGAGCCTCTCCGTTTCCCTGCTCCTCTTGCACACCAATTCTCTCATTTTCTATACTCATACCACTCACTTCCCTATTCATAACCACCTCTTCAATCTCTCCTGCTCTTCCACATCACTTCCCACTCGATCTGATTCATTCTCTCTATTCACTTCTCTACTTTCCAGCAGCAGTCTCTTCAAGCAACTCACACCATAACCACTCAAATGCCGTCCATCGCTCCCATACAGCTCACTTCATCCCTCAAACTCATTCCACACATTAACAAACTGTACTCCCATCTCCTCACACATTTCAGCCAGCATATCATTCATGATCCTTGCTCTCCGCCTCATTTCACCACAATCATACCTAGGCAACATGCTAACTACCCTTCCTGTCACATTATTCTCTTTTATCCTTCTAAGCAGCCTCCTGATATCCATTCTGACACAATCTTTGTCCTCTCTCAAATCATTCATACCTATTAATACTATTAACTCTTTTGCTCGCTCCTGCCTCATATCCAATGCCTCAATCACTCTACTCATTTTAGCGCCTGGAAAACATACCTTGTGCATTCTATCCTCCAGCACACCTTTAATAATGGAGTTGCCATACAATGCCACTCGCTCATCTTTCGTTAACTCTTTCATGCCATCATTATTTATTTTAATAGTTTTTACCCGAATTTTCTTAATTTCATTCCGCATCCATTTCATTTCTTGTCTCATCCAATCCAACTTCCGAATCTCACAACACATTCTCTCTATCATTCAATCTTTCTAACTCTCAACCCCCTCTTCTCACTTTCACTCTCATTCATCCTTCTTTGTTTCCGTACTTTCGGTCCAACATGCATCCAACTTTCGTTATCATTCTTCCCATTTTCACACTCATTCATCATTCATATGTTTGTGCAAAGAGAGGTTGGAGGTAAATATCAGTCCAGAAAGAGAGTTCATCCTGTCTGGTGATGTGTGTATTACTGAGGATGAAGGAAGATGAGCTAAGATACCTTTTGTGAGAGAAAAGGCAGGACTATGTTTTGGCAACATTGAAGGTCACTAGGTTATCCTTGCCCCAATTGAAGGATGGTATGAAGATCAGTGTTTAAGGCACTGGTTGCAGATGATCTTGATGTAAGGGATGGCTGGGAACTACATAATTTGTCAAAGGAGTAGGATGAATGAAGAGTGCTATCAGCAAAACTGTGGATAGGATATGTAGTGATTGAGAGTAGGTCATTTATGTACGAGGGTGGTCTGAAAAGTTCTCGGCCTAACAATGAAAAAACAAATTTATAATTTCAAAATTATTTTTATTTTTCAATATAATCTCCTTTAAGACTAATACATTTATTTCAGTGATGCTCCAGTGCCATTATCCCGTCCCTGTAGTGGTTCTCAGTAAGACCTGCAAAATACCCCTCTACAGCTGCAATCATCTCTTGATTCAAAGAAAAATGCTAACCAGTTAGGAAGAGTTTTAGTTCTGGGAAGAGATAGAAGTCAGAGGGAGCCAAATCTGGGGAATAGGTTGGATGTTCCAACAATTCATAGTGCAGATCTCTTAATTTGCCCATTGCCAAAACACCTTTTGTGGGCAGATGCATTGTCCTGATGAAAGATGATTTTTTTCTTCTGCAAACTGGATCAATTTTTGTGGATTGTGGTTAAAAGATCGGAATAACATTCCCGTTATTGTTTTACCCTTTTCAAGATAATTAATGCCATGACCTTTCCTGCTGATGGAACTGACTTTGTCTTCTTTGGTGCTGAACAACCAGCTTCTGTCCACTGTTTGGATTCTGGTGTGTAATAGTGAATCCAAGTCTCATCCATAGTAATAAATCAATGCACAAAATCAGTTTTATTCTTCTTAAAAAATGCTCCAAGCACTATTATTATAATTACGGCTATTATAGCCTGTTTTTGTTTAGGAGTGTCCCTTATTTTAAATACATTGGCTATTATTACTCAAAAAAGGAGTATATATATTTTAGGGCATTATGGGTGAGTATAGAAGGCAATTATAGCAGAATAAAAGAGGTGGAAAAATTTTGTACATACCTTGTTTGGATTCCAGGATGTCTTCTAATTTCATGATCCTGCTTAAGGTTGTTTATAAAGAGGAGGGGGGGGAGGAAGGGAGCGTGGGGGTGTGTTTTGACGTGGGAAAATAAATTTGGAAACCCGGGTTATGTATTAATAATATATATATATTATTGTGTTTAGGGACGCATTTTGTGTGTGTGTGTGGGGGGGGGTTAATGGGGTGCAGACTGTTTCGGTCGACTGACCATCGTTGGAACTTTTTCGGAATGAGTGTAGGGCTATGTCAAGACTGCAAGTTGAATCTGACAAATAAGGGCATTTGTTGTCGCTAAATGGCCGGAGGCATGGCTTAATTTGTAAGTTCTGGATCGTCCAACATTCGGAAATTAGGTAGGGCGGTGGACATTGATCGAATTTTCATTGCATTTTATGGCGATAGTTTCGGATATTCTAAGCATTGTTTTGTTGTCTTGTTTGTCTATGATTCAGAGATTTTCATGTGAGTGCATTTTTGATCTGCTGTGAGCAAGCACGGCACCCATCTTGTGCAAAGCTTTTTCATTTGCAATTCTTCATGCAAAATATATTCTACACGTTCTTCTGAAATGCCTATAGTCTCAGCAATTTCATGCACTTTGACTCTTCAGTCATCCAATACCATATCGTGCACTTGATCAATGATTTTTGGTGTCCATTTGCTGCCTGTATCCATTTCAAGGGATACAGACAGCACTTTTGCTTCAAATAGCTGTAGAAAACAAACTACTTAATAGAATGACTTGCAATTTCACATGGATGCTTATGACTGATGTACTAACTTAGAAAAAAAAAAATTGCTGATAGTGTTGCCATCTATGGTCGAGGCCGAGAATCTTTCAGACCACCCTCGTATAAGAGGGTAGTCGAGAGAACAATGGAGCCCCGATGCACTTTTGTATTGGTGACACACACACACACACACACTGAACGACCAGAGAGGGTGCTGGCTATCTAGTTACCGAGGGTGGCAGGTAGACTGAAGGAAGGCAACTTGCAAAGCAGACTTTGATGTCAAACACGATTGAAAGCTCTGGAAACGTCAAGGGTAACAGTACGCATTTCTCTGAACCTTTCCATGTCATGAATCCAGTGGTAAGTGATGAAGGCTGATATCAGCCATGAATCTGAATTGGCAGAATCCACAATGGGGGTTGCTGATTAACTGGTGAGCTTCTACATAGTGTGAAGAAGTTGACCATTGATAACTTTCTCCATTATTTTGGAGAGGACTGAGGTTATGGAAATTGGTCTGTAGTTAGATGGTAGGCTTTTGTCTCCCTTTTTTGGAATGGGTTGAATATATACATTTGTCTAATATTCTTGTCTACTGAAAGGCCACAGGAGGCTTACAGAAGGAAGTTATTTGCCTTTGTTGTCTATGTAGGAGTGGGAGGAAAAGAGTGATGCTAGGCCAGCTTTTTCTTTGAGTGCTGTAACAGTAGTGCCATCTGGATGTGAGAGAGGTGGGAGCACAGGTGAGCAGAAGTCGTGTCCAATGGATTGAAGTATTGAGTATGAAGCTTGAATTCTTGATGCAAGCCACTTGAAGTAAGTAAACACAAGGAGATTATTATCCATCAAGAGGTGGTAGAAAGGATCGAGAAAAGAATGACCAAGCTACTGACAGGGCTTTGGAATTCCCTATGAGAATAGGTTGAAGGTGTGTAGGTTGCAAAGTTGATAGGTGGAAAATAGTTACCATCATAGAAACTTATAAATTACTAAAGGAGTTCTATAAGACTGGTACAAAAGATATTTTTCAATACATGACAGAGAACTACAATTCACACATGGAAGTTGTGTGAGGGTACTCAGTAAGGGAGTATGGACTAGATTTTTTGCTTGGAGAGTGATGAATGAGTAGAATGGATTGCTAGAGGTTGTTGTGAGTATTCCAACAATGAATGAGTTTAAGAAGTATGATTGATTATTGTGTAAATAGTGGTTAGTGTGGATCTCTCACAACGAGTCTTCTGACTCCAAAAGTTGAGTATTTTTAACTATAGCAATGGTTTATAAAAAATACTACTGATTATTTATAATTCATGCTGAAGAGCTAGCTAATTAGAGCAAATATTCATCGCAGTTTTTCAGGGTGCTAATGACAATTTTTGTGTTCGGTGGTGATAAGAGTATGTATATGCACTTACCAATAGGGCTTATGTAGACGATGAAGGATAGACTGCCTAGAAACAAAGCAACCAGAGCATAGCATGCGGACAAAGTCATGAAATTCTCTCCTATCACACGAGTAGTGTGATAGGAGAGAATAACAAGCGAAATATGAATGAGAAAATAAGAGTCAGGAGTGTGGAAGGCTTGAATGACTGTGAAGTTTTTGGAGATGGTCTTGATTGGGAGAATGAATGGCAAGTAAGAGTGACTAACTTGCAGAGAAGGATAGATGAGCTGAAAGAGGAGGTGGAATGTCTTGTGAACAAGATGAGAAGTATGAAAGATGAGATTAGGAGAATGGAAGAGATGAATGTAAGGCCAATCAGAGTAGGAGTGAGAGAGAGTTTTGGGAATGATAAAAGAGGAGAGAATAGAAACAGTAGGGGAGAGAGGGAATTTTTTATTTATTCATATGGAGTTCCCCCCGTCCCTATTGGGGTGAGTTGAGCCCCCTCATGGGGTGTTAAGTATTTATGTTGGTTTGCCTGCTTGCGGGATGAAAAATCCCAGATAAACTGGGGGGGACCCTGCTGTTCACGCCCAAGACTGGCTAACTTGGTTATGGCTGAGGAAGATCCTTAAGCTCCTCACGTCAGCGACGGGAATTGAACCCAGGACACTCCTTTCCCAGGCATATGGTTGCGAAGCGCAAAGCCACTAGGCTAACTGCATGGACAGAGAGGGAATGAGAGAGAGAGGTAGGGGAATGCTAGAAGAGGAGAGAATAGGAGCAGTAGAAGAGAGGGAATGAGAGAGGTATGGGAATGATAGAAGAGGAGAGAATAGAAACAGTAGAAGAGAGGGAGTAAGAGAGAGAGTTATGGGAATGATAGAAGTGGGGAGAATGGAACAGAGAGAGGAAATGAGAAGAATGCAAGGGAGTGCTGGAACCAGGGATAGAGTGATGCCAGGACAGAAGAAGAATTGCATCACATTTATGCAAAGAGCACGCATGTCAAAATTGACTAATAAATTATCTTCGTTGAGTGTGATGTTTCTAGTTTTGTCTACACTAGTTTCTTGTCAAAGTGATATTAGGGCTCTCAATATCTTCAAACTATTGGCCAAAACAGCATGTTATTCTTGTGTATTTTAAGAAAATTCAATTCTCTTGGGTAGTGAGCATGATGTAGCAGTTTTTTTTAACAGTGCCTAACAGCCATGAAGTGACGAGCTTAAGTCTATGGTTTTCTTTTTAATTCAGTTACTTAGATTATATTATATTTAACAAACTGATAGTTGTTGTTGTAGGTAAGTTGTCTGGTTTAACACACATGGAGCATTACCTTTCTTGGCTTTTTAATCACCATACCCCAATTTGTTTTGTACGATTTAACAGTTTAAGTAATTCTATTTCGGTGAGGTTAGTTACTGCTTTGGTATTATTTAAAATGTTGGAAGTCTCCAATTGTATTTTATCGACTATATTAGTTGGGAGAAATTTTATAATCATTTTGATAAGGTATATAAAATCAAATTGTTGAACTGTTTTTGGTGTTGCAGCAAAGTTGAAGCCTTATGAATGTTTCTTGTAGGTGGTTGGTTGCTCTTCATATCACCTTTCTGCAGGCAGCTGTGTCTAGATATAAATAAAAGACACGGCTTCTTAAACCAAATTAAGAACATCGCTCTTAGCAAAGGCAGATTTAGTAGTCAGTTTGATGTATCTGCCCTTTCCATAAATGTTCCAATTAATGATGCAGTTCCTCTTTTTACAGAAAATATGCTGCTCAATATCACAGCCTTCTTTGACCACATACATTCTGGTTATTTCATGTAGTAAAATCCTTTTTACCTACAAAAAAATAAAAAATACTAACCATGCACTTGCCAGTATATTATTACATGGGAGATTTTGAGCAATGCATTCCAGATTCCTCTACTGAATTCAAAACTCAAAGTCTAGCTCCGATATGTTGATAATTTCATTATTTGGCCCCACAGCTGCTAAACTTTCCACAGGCAGTTTATCACAAGACTATAAATACCAGCCAATACCAACATACTCTTACCATTGTCCAAAACAACTGAAATGTCATTAGCATCCTCAAAACAGAGCAATAAATATCTGCTACAATGAGCAAGCTGTTAAGCATGAATTGCAAATTATTGGCAGTATTTTTATAAACAATGGCTGTAGCAAAAATACTATAAACAAAATTCTTCACAAGATTACACCTCAAAATAAAACAGATTAGAGTTTTACTATAGCATTCCATATATTTATTAAAGAGATATCAGAAACATAAACAGAATACTACACAAATACGACCTGTAAATCCCCTACAAAATTAAAGAACTTCCTACAGGTATTTCCTTCCTTACTGGAGAGTACCTAATCCAATGCACCTGTAACTTGTCATATATAGATGAAACACGACACAGTTTTCTTTTTCTAAGGTAAACTGAATCCTGGGGTGTTGATTATTTAGATGTATTAAGAAAATGCAGAGCGAATCCAGGCCATGTGGCCAAATGGAGAACACATCACCTACATAGTGTAGACAAACAGTAGGTTTATGTGGGGCAGCGTTTAAAGGCTTTTTCTTCAAAGGTCTCCATGAAGAAGTTGGTCACGGGGTGGAGAACCTATCGCTCTCTCCTCTATTTGTAAAATTTTCCTTGCCAAACAAAATAGCCCAAATTCATGGTGAACTGGAACAGGACTTGGGAGGAAATGTGGCTTGGATGAGATCTAAGGTGTCTTTGAGTGGGACATTAGTGAATAAGGAGTCGTCATCAAAACAGACCCTTGTGTCAGTGTGAGGTTTTCTATACTGGCTTTAAAGTGGGCTGAGTTTTGTGTGAAGGTGTGTTGCCAGTATATATTGTTGTGTGAGCACTTTGGCTAATTTGTATGTGGTGGCGAATCCAATGCTGTAACTAGGCAGGTGCAATGTGTAACAGGCACAGGGCCCAGAAATGGGGTATCAAAAAAAGTCTTTCCTTTTTGAATTTACTATGGTGGAGCATGGTGGTCTTCTTCCACAAGATCTCTCAAAGTACCCTGTTTGGGTAGATAAGCAAATGGTTGCTTATCTACCCAAACAGGGTACTTTATATACTCCAGGCACTGAGAGAGGAGGGAGCTGATCTTTGGTAGAACGGATAAGGGTAGCAAGTTTCTGGTGGGGCTTAAAAACTGTGTAGAGGTTGTATATTTTTATGATGTACCATGGATGTAGGGGATGGTGATGGCATTTCTGAAATCCTTCTGAAGTGACGGGGGATGAACTGATTATTTTTCTAATTCTGTAATTATTGTAACCATTGGAAAGGAAGGTATTGGGTATGTGGTTGAGTTTGTTTGAAAGAGAGACTGGAACAAAGATTATAAATATTGATAGGAGTGGTGGTGGGAAAGTTTGTCAATGTATCTGCCTATGTGAGTTAGTTTTCTATATATATATATACATATACACACACACATACAGTGGAGGAAAGGTTACTATTAGGAAGCCATGTTACTAAGGTGTTAGGAAGAGTAAACTATTATTTTCCTTTTCCATCATAAACTGGATTCTTGGACTTGAAGTGACTGAGGAATGAGTCTGGGCGATGAGGCCAAATAGAGAACACATCATCTACATATCTTAGTCAGATAGAAGTTTGAGAGGGGCAAAGGAAAAGAGATCTAAGATATCAGAAGGAAACACATTTTTTGAGTGTTCAGGTGTCATTTAAGGGAATATGGTAAACATGGAGATGATGCCAAAGCTTATCAATATATATATATATATGTATTATTTATATTTTCAATCAAGGTTTTAAAAGGGCTAGTTTTTTTTTTATATAGGATGTGGTAAGTTCAGTGAGGGGGGGGGAGGGAGATAAGAGAATTAGCCAGCTGTTTTGACAATTTGTAGTATGGAGCACCTGTTGCATATGCTATAGGTCTTGGGAGGGGGGGGTGAGAACGGAAGGGTTAGGGTCTTTTTGTCATGTCCGGTGGCCAGGAAGATACTTTTATAAGTAAATTTTTTAACATGTGCTTTTGTGACCATCCATTTGGAAGAATACAAATCATACATCTACAATCATGACTACGGTCAATCTATCCTTGCAGACCATGTATTGGATACAACTGGAAGAAAACCACCATGCTCCACCATAGTAAATTCAAAAAGGAAAGACTATTATTAGAATCTGTGGCAGCACTCAGAAATCAACAGAATTTAAATAAATATGAATGCATAAAACTTCTCAAAATTCAGGAAACAATAATTGTCAGAGGCCCAACTTTACATCCTAGGCCACCTACAAATGCCCATCGAGGACACACCACCTAGATAGGACTTGAGTCACCCACATTTCATTTAGTATTGTGTTGTCTTTGTGTGTGTTAGAAGAGTTATTTGTGATCCCTGAAGATGTCTCAGTGCTGAAACGAAATATTGGAAGTATTAAAATTAGTTCTTAATCCTTTTCTAATACTATAAATATTCCATTAAACCTCCGACATGATGTCCTTCCAGCACTTAAGCCTTAACATGCAAATGATAAATAAATCCAGCATAAGTCTGCAAGATTCCCTAACTAATTTGAATATTGAATACCTGTTGTAATAAATTTGGTATGAAAATCAGCAATAAAAAGACAAAGAAAATGAAAATAGAAACATTGAAAATATCAACTATATCCTGAATGATGAACCTATAGAACAAGTAAAACTATTTGTTTTACTTGTTTTAGCTATTTAGGCACAATATTTAGTGAAGATGGTCAATTAAATATGGAAATACACAACAGACTTAGTAAAGCTGGTAGAAAGTCTGCTGAATAAATTTATATGGAATAAGAAAGAAGTTAGTCAAAACACTAAATTAGCTGTATACAAGACAGCGCTCAAACCAATTATAACTTATGGATCTGAGAGCTAGGTTAGAAATAAAACCCTTGAACAAAGAGACCAGAGATATGAGAGTCCTGAGAAAGATTAGGGTGTGAATACATGGCATCAGTGGCAATATCATATTAAATTAAAAATGAGGATATTAGGAAAGAACTTGACATTGTTAACATCCAGGAATGTGCTTGCAGAGTTAATCAGTGGTATGGTCACTTAAACAAAATGGGAAAGGAAAGATTAGCAAAACAAGTGTCTCTGCCAGGTTGGTAAGAAAAAGACCAAGATGTAGATGGATTGATACAATAAAAAGTGCTTTAAAAGAGAGAAATATAAGATCTGATAATATTGGAGTCTTGACAGATAATAGATTAATTTGGAGGAAATTTATTGATTGGAAGTAATGGTGTAACTTTTTCCTGTAGTACTCTCATAATTATCCTGTACATTCCCTGAGGATACATATCAGGAATTTGTTGATAATTAATATTTTAGTATACATTGGCTGAAAAATAATAATTAATGGTATTGCAAATTTAATATGCACTTCACATCCATGGAAACCTCCTATATATATGTGAAGGCTGATTGAGTGGTTAACTGGAAAGGAATGTATTCCTTACATCATACTAAAACCTGGTGTGAATACAAATTTAATGGAGCCTGTGAAATTCTTAAACATCCTAATCTCAACAAAAAATAACGGTAAAAATCAAGAACATGGATAGGATGTACAACTTTTAGAGATAGTTGAAGTTTTTTTTTTTGCTTTCCTAGCTTTAAAGTTATAGGATTATAAGAACAAGAAGATAATTTTTAGTCTATTATAACTTACATGTAACCTGTTTCCAACAAGGTTATAATAATTAGAACAGCAGGTTTACTCCTGGTTAGCTGAGGTTAATGTACCTGCTCTCCAACCAACACGCTGCAAGGTCCAAATCCAGACAATCTGGGATATTTTTAAATGTTTTTTTTATTGTTTCAGGTGGAAGATGAATTTATTGCCAGTGTGAGACCAATGCCTGAAATGGCTTGAAAAAGTTCCATGTTTGATCTTTAGAGCAGGTTTTATGTTCAGGATTATATTAAAAATAAAAAAAATATATATATATATATAATAATAATAATAAAAATTGGATTGCTTGAGGGAAGACGCACCAAATATATCCAAAAAGTGAAGTGTGTTCTGGTTTTCCATTTCACTGTTGAATTGCATGTGCTTCTGTTGTCTCTTAAGCTTAAGGTGGTTGAGAAAGGTGTTTCAAGTTCCATGGGACCAACAAAAATAATAATAACAAAAATATTGTCAAAATATCTGCACCAAACTTCAGGTTTTAATGTAAAGAAGTGTAGAGCATGCTATTCATAAGCTTGCAAATATAAGTTGGTAATAGGAAGGGATAGTAGTGGGTTTCTGACCATACCTTCCTTTTGCAGATAAAAAATTTTTTCCACATGAAGCACATCCTCAAATGTAATATCGTGGATTCTGGTTAATTGGGCCACATTGAGAATAGCTTAATCTGACCCAATTAAGCAGCTGCTCTAATTAAATGAAGGTGCATATCAAGAGTTTAAAAGGTGTATGTACATAAGACAAAGTACAAGTTAAGATGAGTTTTTCTTTTATTACACAGCAAAATTGCTAACTTACAAACTTAAAAAATTAGCTTTAATTAAAGTAAAATATTTTCATTTATATATGTATTAAACATGCAGTTCTTAGTAGTCAATGGCATTATAGGAATTGTTTGTTTGATTACAATTAAGCAAAATTAATGCAGGTCATCTTATACAGGTGTAAGACTGCCTTCAAGAATTTGAGTCATAATCCAGTAATTTTCTAGGGTACTGGGTAGTCACTCGTTCAAGCTCAGGCATATCATCCTCATCACTTTCTTGTTCTTCTCATGTCCTCTGATGTTTTGCTGCAATTTCCTCCGGAAAATGTTCATTTTTATTATAGAATTGGAGACTGCCATCAATGGATGCAAACTGTTCATAATTTCTGATGTAATTCACATCTAATGGGACATCATTTTCACTATCGACCACATTTGGCATGTCCATGACTGAATGCTTAAAACCACAGTGAAACTTGTTGCTTATTCCTCATCAACTATTGGCCACAAACTGTATTGCTCTCAAAAGACTAACGTTTACAAAATTGATCTGCTTAGCAAGTGTCAAGAACAAGAAAAAGTTTCGATTTCCATTGCAATGTTTAAAAAAATTCAGATGTCATCCATACATTTTTTGTTTTGCATGTAGTGAACTGGTAAACTCTCCATTCTAATCCCTTTAAAGCATCAAGGTCTGGTGCTTTTTCTAATACCTAACAGTTTTTGTTCACCAGTCCTGACATATTTGAATACCATAACACTATTATAGTATAAATATTCATTGATCTAATCGGTATAGCAATGGTTATAACACAGGGAACCATCCAATGTCGCATGATAAAATAGCTGTTTAATCAGCATTGCAGATATCATCAATAAATTTTTGAAGCAAGATTATATAATTTTTCTAACACTCCTTGTGGTATAGGTTACTGATTGGTGCAATTAATAAATGAAGCAAATATTTGTTACACTCTCATTCTGTTCTTCCAGACTTGTCCCTGATTAACTAGAATCTACTACACTTAGTATGTCCTCAAAATCAGAGCAATAACAATTTAATCGTAAGAACAAGCATGAATTACAAATTGTTAGCAATATTTTTCTAAACAATAACTATAGCAAAAATGATATTAATAAAATTCTTCACGTGACTACACCTAAATATAAATATAGATAATAGTAAAATCATAGCTATTCCATGCATTACAGAATTATAAAAAACAAAACAGAATGCTATGCAAAAGTACAACCATAATGCCACCATTAAACCTTCCTCCCCATCTTAGCCTACCCTGGAAGAGTACCAAATTCCATTCACCTGCCATTTACAGTTCAAACAAGATGAAATCCAGAAAAAGGATAAGGAAAACTGAGCCTTTTCAATAATGTCTTGGACACCCTATAAAAATTAATTGGAAAGGCATGTGTTCCTAAAATCACACCAAAACTTTGTATGAATACATATTTAAAGTAGCCTAAGGAAATTCTAATCAATCATCCTCACCTCAACAGTAATGATGACCTAAAATCTCAAGAATATGATGGGTGGCACACATTCAGTCAACTTTTGTTTCAAACAGGTCACAAATTAGGACTGTAGGTCTCCATCAATCCCCTAGTAAATAATTTGATAACCTGGGCACTTATTTCATAGCATTGACTGGGCTTTTTAACACGTTCATTGCCAAGTTGAAAATTGGAATTTCGTGTGGTGGCCAAATTTTTTTTATTTAGTTAGCGAACGTCCACACGATAACGCGTGATTGGCCGTTTGGTGAGAACTCACATTACGCGATATCGCATAATTGGCAATGAATGTGTTAATTTGAGGATATGACCAAATGAGTAAAATTTAGGATATCATATGAGCTGTAGTACAACTTGTTTCTCTGTGTGTGTGTGTGTCTGCTAAAAAATTTGCAATGCACTTTATTCCACATAGGTAGTAGGCAAAGCCATTTTAGCCCTATTTAACTTTGGAGACTGAGGGGGGAGGGGCAGCCAGTCTCCACTGTAGCCAATCAGAGATGGCTGATCCAAGACAATCACTAATTTTAAATGGTATTTGGTGAAGAGAAGAAAAGTGCTGCCATCTTGTGGTCTAACACAGCATATCCTTGTCTAAAAAGTATTATTTGCAGTTGATTGTCCTTAGTTTATGGATCAAAAAAACTCACTTACCTATGATAGAGACTAACTTGGGAACCAGTCATAGTGGTTCAGCAAAGATCAGATTCTGGCATGAAGTATGAAAAGATATTGCATGCCTCTTGCCAAAATCTGATATATTATACTGATCACCGTATAAGTATAATACAATATTCTACATGTTATATAACACTGTCACTGAAACACCAGAAAATGTTATTGTTTGGTTACTCATTATTATTATTATTAATTAGCATGTTTATTCTTCTTGTATTCACATGGTGTTTCAATGGGTCATTTCAAATGGCATAAGTCAGTCAACTTTAGGCACAAATTCTTGGCAAAGCAAGCAAGCAGGAGGTAGAACTTCCCAATTAATTATAAAAATCATTCTTCTTGTTGCCTCTGATACAATGGTATAGTGAGAAACTTGTAATGAGATCAATGGTTCATTTTCCCCCTCTCTGTGCATGTGAAATTAGTATTTACACTTTTTTTTCTTCTGAGAAAAAAATTAAACAGAATAACATTAATTTTTTCCCTTTTAATTTCAGTTTCCAACTGTTTTAAATAATAGTGGTTCCTAATTACTGGATAACAACCCAACTCCAAGCTGAGAGGTGATAATCCTCTAAAATACTCATCTAGTTAAACTAATGGGAAATGCTATATCAGTAACTTTTAAAAGTTACTGATATAGGAACTATAATATTTGAATACAGTCTACTCTCATCATTATAATAAAATAGCAAAAAGTCTGGACTAGAGTAGTGTTAGACTAAAGGAAATTTGCCACAACAAACTAACCACTATAAAAAGTTCTTACAAGTATGATACAGTGAGAGTCAAGTGTAGTGGATTTTGTTAACTACTGAGTGGTAAAGAAATTATTTTTCTAAGAAAAGCTTCAAAAGGATATTTTAAGCATTTTTATTAGAATACATAACAAATGTTACAAACTTTACCAAAGTTTATAGAAAACTCAATCATACTGCTTTCAGTATACTGGATGTACAATTATGCATTTTTAAGAAAATTATTTCTTGTGCAAGAAAGCAAACTACTTAATCATCTTTTTTTAAAAAAAATACATCAGAAGGGCAAAACACTCAATTTTATGAGTTTGAACATACAAAATGATGCAATAAGTAGAGTCCTTTAATATTTAATTACGGAACAGAAACTTAATACAAATTTTGATCATATGGAATAACTAGCAGCAAAATTTTTCCTTAAGCAAGAGTTAAATTGTTAGCATCATTATTATTAATGACGTTCCATTTATAATGCAAATATGAATACATTTTAAAAGCTTACATAGTAAGTAAATAAAATACTTTTGGTTTACCACATATGTATGAATAACAAATGCAGAGGAATAAAAAAGTATATGTATTAACAAATTGTTTAAAATGAGCATGTAAAATATAAAATGGACTCTCCAAATCCATTACTCTGTATTCCAAAAATAATTATAAAATGTTTAAAAAAATTTAACAGTGTGTTGAAGTTTTGCAAATAAACATTTCCAAATAAAAAGAATGACTATTTGAAATGCATGATTAACTCCAGTCCACCTTCAGCATCTGTTATAAACTCTGGTAGAGACTATATCATCCACTGTACAAATCTGTGAAAGAAAGATTATATTATTATCATCAAACATATTAACATTTTGAAAGAAATTATGAAGACAGAACATTAATGAAAGAGTAAGATGTCAGGAGTACTCTTATTAGAATACTTTTATTCAGATTAAACTAAACATCAACATGCTTCTCTGTCAATTACCTGACAGTATCATCATTAATAACTATAAAAAAAAAAAAAAAACAGTTATGGATTTAAACAAA
The DNA here is from genome assembly GCF_054136105.1 of Typopeltis vanoorti. Taxonomy (NCBI): domain Eukaryota; kingdom Metazoa; phylum Arthropoda; class Arachnida; order Uropygi; family Thelyphonidae; genus Typopeltis; species Typopeltis vanoorti. Next base: position 110,548,153 of record NC_143568.1, read on the forward strand.
ATATCTCAGAGCTGAGAACTGATACAAGTAAACATGTTCGTTACAGGCATTTTCTAAGCAAGGCAAAGTTACCCTCAGTTACCAAGGAGGCTCACTCTATGCTACCCCTAGTCTTCTGCTCAAAAGATGACAGAAAAATTCTAAATAACTAGGAGACAATAAGTGGAATGCCATCCAGTCCTGATAGTATCCCTTTCAAACACTACGGAGAAAGTCATAAATACGGATTCCACCACTTTCAATTCACAGATCTTTTAGCCTTTGCCATCCACCTTTAGACTCAAGACATTGAAAAAAATTAAGAAAATCTTATGTGGTCATGCTTGACATTTTTAAAGCATATAATCAGGTTTTGTAAAGAGGCTTACTCAGTGAAGTACTATCCTATGGTCTCCCTTCCACCTTTTGCAGCTGGATTGCCAGCTTTCCTACTATTTGTTCACTACAATCAGTGCAAAATGGTGGACTTTTAATTTTCTCAGATTTCCTCACCAATGCAGAAGTAGCTCAGAGCTCTGTGCTTTCTCCTACTCTCTTCCTCCTGCATATAAATGACCAGCTTTTATTGATTTCAAATCCCATCCATAGAGCTGCTGATGACAGTACATTCCATTCCTTCTTTTCGTTCAACAAACCTCGATCTCCCTGCCATATTTCAGTAGAGTAAGGACAACCTTGTACACTTCGATACCACCAAAACTCATTCTCCTCTCTGCCAAGCAAATCTCAGCTAAACTCACCCAACATGGAATACCACTCTCACAGATCCACTCCAATCTCTTTTTCACAGACATTCAGTTTCTACCTTATACCTATTTTAGAGATTTTCATGGACAGTGCTCTGCTAAACTGATCACTCATTCCTCTGCTTTCTACCAAAACAGGAAGAACAAGAGCAGCTGCTGGTCAACACTCATTTTACAGTCAGGCTCCAAATTTGATGAACCAACTTCTCTGCCTCCTTTTTCATTCCATCTACCATTGTAGATGTTCATTTTGCTGCCAACCTGGCAGAGAACACATTTTGCTAATCTTTTTTCGCCCATTCTGTTTAAGTGACCATACCACCTGAGATTAGCTCTGCTAACGCATTCCTGGATGCTGACAATGTCAAGTTCTTTCCTAATATCCTCGTTTTTAATATGATATTGCTATTGATGCCATCTGTTCATGCCTATATTCTTTCTCAGGACTCTCATATCTGTGGTCTCTAGTCAAGTGTTTTACTTCTGACCCAGCTCTCAGATCCATAAGTTAAAACTGGTTTGAACACTGTATGTATACAGCTAATTTAGTGTTCTGACTAATTTCTCTCTTATTCCATATGAATTTATTCAATTGACTTCCCACCATACCAGCTTTGCTGATTCTGTTGTCTATTTCTATATTTAATTTACCATCTTCACTAAAAATTGTGCCTAAGTAGCTGAAATGTTTTACTTGTTCCACAGGTTCTCCATTCACAACATAGTTGACATTTTCAATGATTCTGGTTTATTTTCATATATACTCATGATAGCTTTTAGAATATTATTTGGTATTTGTCTTTCTTTTAATATGTTAAATAAAATACTTAACTTTATCAAATGCTATTTCAAAGTCAATAAATATAATATGTATTTCTAAATTGTAATCTCTTCTTTTCTCTATTATTAATTTTAGGCAAAAGGCTGGGTCTATACATGATAGTCCTTTTCTAAATCCATTTTGTACTTCTGAAATAAAGCTTTCAGAATATTTTATTAGTTTGTTATTTAAAATTCTGCTATATATTTTGTAATGAGAATTTAGAATCCTTATACTTCTATAATTTTTAGGGTCATCTCTACTGCTTTTTTTTAAAGATAGGGATCACTATTACTTTTTTCCCTTCTATTGGTGGATTGCTTGTTGAATAGATTTTATTTAAAAATAATAAGTCTTTCTTTGAACCTTATTCCTGCATATTTATATAATTCTGAACCTAATTTATCTTCTCCAGGTGATTTTTCATTTCTTTCAGGCTGATTTCTAATTCTTCTTTAGTTATTTCATTTTCATTATATGTTTGCCAGTTATCTTTTTTAAAATATTTATTTGTTCACAATTCTGTATAGAAATTCTTCTAATTTCAATTCAGTATTTAATTTTATGCTTTCTTTAGTATTTGTACTTAAATGTTTCAAAATCATGTTTATATAAAACAAATTTGTTCCATGATTCTCCAAGTCTTTTTCTGACTTCTCTTTTACCTATGGCTCTTATTCTTTTATATTCTATTTCATCTTCTAATCTTTTACTGCTTAACCATTTAAGATATGCTTTTTTTTTTTCATTTTCATTATTTTTTTGATTGTATTGTCTCATATCTTCATTTTTTTTTTATATTGAATTTTTTGGTCTTTCCTAAGCTTTCATTTGCTGCTGTATTTAGTATCGTTTTTATATTAAGCCATTCTATTTCTTCATTTCATTTTATCTAAATACTGGTTAATTCTTTGTTCATATAGCCATTGTATATTTGAGTCATTTAATAATCTAGTTTTTATAAACAAATGTTTTAAATTTTCTTTCTGTTCTTGTTATTTGTAACCATTTATGTGGTAATCTTAATTTTATTTTAACAAGGAAGTGATCACTACTTATTTCGTATCCTCTGTTAACTCGAACATCTAAAGATAATTTTGATGTCTTTTCATTTAACATAAAGTAATGTAATTGATTTCCATCCATTTGCTGCCCAAGTATATTTATGTATATATATATGTTTATAGAAAGAATTCATTATTTTAAAGGTTATTATATTATAAACTACAAAGGCGATCAATATAGGAATATATGTTCTCCATATATTCCTATATTATTATTAATTTTCTTGCATTTAAGTCTGCTAATATTACATTCTTATTTACTTTATTATATATATTTTGTAATTGATTAATTTAAGATAATATAAAATTCAATATTATCCTCTTCCCTTCCTTCTTTTGAAGCATATAAGCTAATTATTGTTAAATAACCTCTATCTATTTTTATTCTAGCTAGCTTTCACTCCATATATTTATATTTTAACTGTTTTGAAAGGGAATTATGAATCCAAATAATAACACCTGCTTGTGCTCTTTGGTCTCTGTCCACTCCACTATATATTACATTAAAATTTTCAGTTCTCATGGATTCTTTTAATTTCTTTTTTGTTTCAGTGATTACTGGTATTTTAAAATTTCTTTCATTTAATATTTGATCTAATTCAATTTCTTTATACACTAATCCTCTTATGTTCCAGTTTGCTATATGTATTATATTTTGTCTTTTCCATTTTCGTTTTACCTTTTCCATAGATTCATTTCAATTACCTTTCTGTGTTGGCTTAAAAGTAAATAATGTTCTCCATGTCAGGTGACTAGCCTGGCAATGGAACAGTCCAGTGGTAGGGCTGCTACGTTAAAGCTTCTGGACTAGTCTTCTTCAAAATTTAAACCTGTAGAGGAATAGAGTATTTTGAAGGGGAAAGAGTAGATTTTAGAGGGAACATAGATATCGGCCAGAAATGGAAAGATCCTATAGTCCTCGAGTACTCTTATAGCATAAGGGTCATAAAATAAGAGTTAGCTGATAAGGCCTTATAGGAAAGATTAAAGTGAGTGGATCTTCCTCAAAGTAAAGGAAGAAGGGGATAGATCCAGCTAGGGGACCATGGGAGTGCCACTTCCTTACAATGAAGATGATTGCCCAGGGGATGCACTCTCTAGAGGTTACAGGATCTCCCAAAAGAGTTTGGTATTATAACAGTGCTAAATGGAGGACAGCCTCCATGACTTCTTTGCCTCATTACCATAGTTTAACTATTGTTTCCGGCCTTCCAACCCAAACATATACACTGAACGTATCACCAAAGTAAACCTTACCAGTATGGAAACATACATTCTCCACACTACTCTGAGCCGCCATCCCCTAACTAAATCCTGGTTCTCCAAAAGATGTGCTAAGGTTGTGCAAATAAAAAAATCAAGCATACCACAACTGGCTCACATCAAAAGCTCCATCCTCCTTTAGTGCTTATACTCAAGCCTGAAATAGCTGCAAGAAAACTATCAATGCTTCCAAAACAGAGTTTTAAAGAGCAAAAAGCAGGAAACTTGCAACCTGTCCAAACGGCAGTTGAGCCTTTTGGTCTCTTGCCAAAGCAATTGGTCATAACTTTTGCCCAACACTATTCCCACCCCTATCATACCCAGATGACTGCATAATTACCCACAGAAAAAGCCAATCTCCTGGCTTCACACTTTACCTCCAATGCATGCATAACTGACAATGGTATACTCCTCCCACCCCAACCATTCCAGATGCCCAATATACAATGCCCCTATATCCTTTTGCCAGAAAGAGATCAGAAAAATATTGTCCAAATTACACACAAAAATGTCTCCTAGCTCTGATGGCATTCCTCCAATTGTCCTGAAGGTCAGTGCACCAGAACTGACTCCTATCCTATGTCACCTGTATATAGTCTCTTACTCCATTGGTATCTATCCCACAGCTTGGAAATTGGTCTATATTCAACCCTTCTCAAAAAGGGAATGGGTTGAATATCTTATTAAAGTATCTCACTCATATCAGTCCTATCTAAAGTAATGGAGAGAACCATCATTACCCAGCTCCTACACTACCTCAAAAGGCACCCAGCTAATAAACATCCACCAGTGTGCATTCCGTCGCTGCTGATCAACAGGAGATCTACTCACATATATCACCCATCTCTGGACATATGCCATGGAGAAGTTTGGTGAATTTCAAGTGGTTGCACTTGATATGTCAAAAGCTTTTGACTGGGTCTGGTTTAGGACTTCTGCAACTGGATTGCCAGCTTTTTGTCTGGATGCACATTGTATGATGGTGGATGGTTTCTTGTTATATCTCAATCTATGTTTTTTTTGTTTATATTTTATGTAACTTCCCTTTATCTATATTCACCGATCTTCTTCTTTCGAGATATCACCAAAATTTCTACTAATATCTGAGTTATTGCTCCCCGTAGTATCCCTAATATTTATATTTATGCTGCGCCTTTTGGGATATTTAGTTTAGGATATTACATACATAAACAGGGAGAAAGAACTCAAATATCTGAAAGTGTAACTATTGCAGTCGTGACACTTAACTCAATTCATTAAACTTCTCATTTCTTAACAATAATTCTCCGCGTGATTAGGCACGAATGTTTCTAAGCGGTGCATTGGATTAGCAATATCAGACAACTCTTTTATCATTAAACAAAAGGTTTATTAAGTTTCTAAACATGGTACATTACAAATACTGAACTAAAATACTACACACTAAAAATTAGCTTAACACAATTAGTTGGGCTATGATCCGACAAAGGTTACTACGATCATGCCGCCACAACAATTCAAAACAAAAAAATCACTTAACATGGACAAATTAGATTACTGCACACTATCAGATTATTCAACTTCAAGTACACTAACAAAATCATTTACTACTCTAACACATACTTATGACAATTCCAATTTTCTACACATTTCATTAGGCATTCAAATTTCTCAGGCTACTTAATTACTTAATTCACACTAATCAAACTCAAGTAGACTAACAAAACCGTTCTCTTTACTAACACATAACTATGTCATTAAACTTTCTTATACAATATAGTAGGCACTCAAGATTCATAGGACAATTAATTACTCACAAATTATCAACACTAGCTAGCTTGCTTTTAACACTCTCTATCAAATTCTAAAGTCCTATTATAATTTCTCCCTAATCACTTCAACAGCTCCGTATTATGACAATGGTACCTATCACAAACAACTTCTAGTTAACATAATACAAAATTCACAATACCTTTCTTTAGCTTCACTTATGGGCCTTTACCTTCTACTGAACGAACTTGCTTGCTATAACTTCTTGCAATTCAGGGCTGCATAAACATATGCGTGATCGACTGTGCTTTCCGAAACGAGGACATCGATATCTTCACAGCTTCCTATGACTCTATGGCATATTTCGCTTTCTACATAGGAATATGGGAATAGCTTTCCCGCTCACCTTTGTTTCCTTGTTGTGGCATGAGGATATAGGCCATATCTCTCCACTCAGGAACACCGTGAATTCCACTGGAAAACCAAACCAAAACCACCGCGACTATCCAAACGTTTCTTCTCCTCTGGCAAAAAGGCCGTGTGTGTGTGTGTGTGTGTGTGTGTGTGTGTGTGGGGTTACCAACCCTTTTATATCTGCTCCCCTAACGGCACCCTTTCTTACTACTTTTCCCCCGCCTCCTACTTGTTTTTCGTCTATCTACCAATTGGGTAGCATTTTGCCGCCATACGTCATTTTGATCGGCAACTCGTAACGAAGTTTCAATCCGGGTATCGGCCCTAAGTGATATTCCATTGTTTCTCTTGTTAGCCTCTATCTTAACCCCCTTTCAAACCTTTTCTCAGAATTCTACTTAATACTTTATCTGTAGCCTCTCTCATAGCGTATTTCATGACTCATCCTTTTCAACTTATGTACTTAACTCTTTCATTCTTAATCGCATTACAACATTAATTCTTAGTTAACTACTTATTTAATTAAATTCCTTATTCTAAGACCTGATACAAATACTAATACTTTCCTTCTTTTGTCTATGTTAACTTAACAATAAACTTTACATTTTATTCAATTTATACTGGATGCAAGAATATTCCTTCAATTAATTCATTTTCTTATGTAGGAGTTTTAATTTATGTTATTTGTTCTTCATGTTACACCATGATAACTGAGAATACTATATTCTCAAGATATCAGGTGTAACATTCTTATCCTCTCACCAACCCTCTTTCTTTTATATATAATGAATTACTTCAGTTGACCTCTAACTCAATACACAGTTTTGCAGATGACAGCACATTACACTCCTCCCTTTCATTTGATAAATCTTACTCTGTACAACTCACCTCAACCCACACATCAACTACCACTGTCCTCAATTCTAATCTCCAAGCCAATGAGGGTTTAGATAATTTCATCAATTTCAATGCTAGTATAACCCAGTTCTGTCTTATTTCTCACACAAAAGAACCATTTTTGACAACACTCAAATTTCCAGACAAGATAAGATTTCTCTTCTTGGAATCACCATGACATCCTGAACAATCCTAGCTATTGAATACTGCTCTCACATTTGGAGTGGGGGACCCTTAAGAGCTCCCTCAAAATTCTTGACTCAATACAGAGGAGAGCAATTAGATCGATTAATAACCCATCTCTTATCGACTCGCTCCTCCCACTTTCACATAGGCATTTATGTTTCTTTTCCTCCTCCTTCATCCCTGCTAAATGCTGTATTGTGGAACAGTCATTCCCCAGTTTGTGTTCCCAAGGAATACAATATACAGTCTTAAAAATCAAATGTAAATGAGTTTCTTCTTTCCCAACCCACTACCCATACAAGGTACTAACATACTATAGGTTGATTAACCAACCTCTCATGTGTGGACTCAACATAAAAAATAAATAAATAGATAAAAATATAAAAAAAATTCATCAGGTACTCTGCGAGAATACAAAAAATAATGTAACATAATAAAGCTAAGCTATGTGAAAATGTAGCTAAAAATTAATGACAAAATACAGAGGATAAATACCAGAAACTAAGAAAATAGAAACATGGAAGATATCAACTGCATTCTTAATGGAGACCCTATCAACATCGCAATCAGAAATCACAATCAAGAAAACAGCTTTCTTTGGTATGCTACTGGATGAATGCCTCTCCATCCTTCTTCCATTTTGGCTAATCTTATGCATCTCTCCACTATAAATGTCCATAATATCTGTTTATCTCATTATTCCATCTTACCACTACCTCTGTATGGAGAGAACCATCAATCAAGAGAGACACCAAGAACTGGTTTCCAATAACCATTTCTTGATGTCTCTTGTTGTCAGACATTCTCATCATATGTCCAGTCTAGCACTATTTATTGCCTTTTATTAATGCAATGTTCATTATCTTTGTTTGCTTCCTTATCCAAGTATTATTCTTTTTATCTAATCTTGTTATTCCCAAAATGGGGTGCTTAAGGGTCAAAGCTGTATAACTGAGAGGAGACCTCCACATAGCCTTTAAAGGAATGTGGAGAACCGACCAGAGCTTCTGACCTAATGTCCAATCCTCACCTCCTCGTGGTGCACCCTGTTGGGTATCTACTTTGATACTGAACGAACGAGGATGGGCTGGCAATTTGGGATTTAGCCGACCAAATTGTAATCTTATTGGTTAAACCAAAATAAAAAATGATGGTACAACATGACAAAATTTCATGCCGGCTGGGGCGTCGCCCGGTTAAACAAGGCCTCCGTTGTTTTCGCCAGGTAACCAGGGCGAACAGCGAAAAGTCAGCTACTGGAACAAATCTGAAAACAAACCCCAACTCAATATCACCAGAGTTAAAGATCGGTACTATCAATGTAAGAAGCCTGAATGGCAAAGAAATGGAGCTAGCTGAGGAATTAGATAAGTACCAGATCGACATAATAGGGGTGACTGAAACAAAAAAGACCAAAACTGGTGAGATCTTTCTGAGCAATAAATACAAAATGTTATATTCAGGCAATGACAATCAAGGAAAAGAAGGAGTAGCCATAGTATTCAACACAAAATACGAGGCTAATCTTCTTGAATGGCAGTCAGTCTCAAGTAGAGTAATGTGGGCAAATATTAGAATGGGGAACTGGACAATGAGACTTATTTGTGCCTATGGTCCCACAGAAGGTTCTACTAAGGTAGAAGTGGAGGAATTTTTTGAGGCTTTAGAAAAAGCAACGGACACAATGAAAAAGGAAAAGTTGGTCCTTGTTGGAGATCTAAATAGCAGAGTAGGAAATGACTGTGAGACATACAAAAATATTTTGGGAAAATTTGGAGAAAAGAGCAAAGCTAATAATAATGGCAAATATCTGTTGGATTTCTGCTCAGGACATGGACTGGTTATTACTAACACCACGTTCCAACATAAAAATGTGCACAAATTCACATGGAGAGAAGAGGCTAGGAATAAGAAAAGTCTCATTGACTATGTTATTGTTGATAGTGATGTTTTCTCCCTGGTGCAGAAGTAAAACACTTGACCAAAGACTAGAGACCGCAGATATGAGAGTCCTGAGAAAGATTAAAGGCGTGAACAGATGGCATCAATGGCAATATCATATTAAAAATGAAAGAACTTGACATTGTCAGCATCCAGGAATGCGTTAGCAGAGCTAATCTCAGATGGTATGGTCACTTAAATAGAATGGGAGAGGAAAGATTAGCAAAACAAGTGTTCTCTGCCAGGTTGGCAGGAAAACGACATTGATACGGTACAAAGTGCCTTAGACGATAGAAATATAAGATCTGATAATGTTGGAGTCTTGACAAGTAACAGACTGATTTGGAGGAAAATTGTAGATAGGAAGTTAGTAATGATGTAATTTTTTCATGTAGTACTGTCATATCCTGTACACCCCTGGAGGGTACATGGCAGGAATCTGATGATGATGATTCCCAAATGATGTAATTTTTTCATGTAGTACTGTCATATCCTGTACACCCCTGGAGGGTACATGGCAGGAATCTGATGATGATGATTCCCAAAATGGCTCTTTCCATTTTTCAGTGTTTCTTTCAGTTTCTCTTACCATAGGTTATTGCTAGGAGTTATATTTAAATTGCCATTAAATATATCTCTATAAAGATTAAAAATGATCAGCTGTGTGTATGATAAAGGGATTTCCTAGATGAGTCTTTGACTCCATGGGCCTTAGGATAATAATATTAATTAAATGATGTCAAAAATCTATGACCTATCTCCTTGCTTTGTTCCATTAAGCTCTTTGAAAGAATTCTCCTTAAAAGAATTTCACCATTCATTGAAAGAGCACTCCCGATGGACAGGGGCATGTCAGTAGTGTCCGGCGCCTGTGTGCAAAACTTTAGTTGATGGCCCTGTACCCCTCCCCCCAATAAAAAACACTTTATAAAAATGTTATTTTAATATTTGATGCTAATAAAGTGAGTATTTCATTTTGAATTTTATCTCCTAAATAGGAGGGCATATTTTTAAAGTCAGGATCGTTAGCTACACGTCACGTGTGTTCTGATATAAAAGGATCAAACTTTTCTAACATCTCAGTGCATTTTAAAAAATTGTCATTGTTGCGATCGTAAAGTTTATTACTTTTACCACGAAGAGCTAGATTTTGTTTGCCTAAAAACTGTACTACAAAAATTATTCTTTTTATAACTTTATATCAACATTTCCTTTCATTATCTAAAACTGTTTTGTTGCAAATGATCAATACAAGTTTTATTTTTTAAGGATGTAATTAATTCTGTACATTTTTTGTAATTGTTCAAATGATTTAAATTTTTTTCATGACGATTCGGGTACATTGCAAGATGTTGTCTATATTCTGCTGTTATCAGCAGAATATAGAATAAAGTTAAAAACTGCAGCAGATTTTCTTATATATGTTTAGAGCAAATGCGAGTGTGAACAAGATTAAACAAATTCAAACGCGTGTCATCCTGTAAACAATAAACTCACGCAACTTCAAGTTTTTACTTGTTTACGCTAAACTACTTGTTAGAACTTCAAGAATAATAACAAATAAGTGACTATAAATAATTTGTTTAAGACAAATCTATAAAATAGAATTAAAATTGAAACAAAAATGTAATTTATTTTGATATAATTAATGAATAATTTTTTTTAAGTACAGTATTTCCTCCTTGCCTGAAATCTTTGGTGCCTGTGTGCATTGCACACATTGCACTTATTGCCAGTGCACCTCTGCCGATGGAACAAGCCTGCATCAGGGCGAGGAAGAAGTTGCTGTGACCAGATCCTGTCCCTGACAACACAGATTGAAGAAGGCATCCAGAAGAAAAATCCAGAGCCACATTCATTGACCTACCATCAGCTTACACCACAGTCTGGATCAGAGGCTTCCTCCTAAAACTACGAAATATTATAAGGTGCAAAAAAACCTTTCAACTTTTTGAATCCATTCTCTCCAACAGAAAGATCCAGGTCCATATTCGTGGAAAAAAAAAGAGCAGGCCCAAATTCCTTCACAACGGTCTCCCACAGGGCTTTGTGTTAACCCCTTTACTCTTTAACATCTACGTGTATGACTTACCACATACCAGCTCAAGCTATGCTGATGACCTAGCAATCCAACATCAATCTACCTCCTTTGCCAACCTGGAATCAACCTTGAACACAGATCTGAGCATCCTGGAAGAGTACTTCAAGCAGTGGTACTTAAAGCCAAATCCAACAAAAACTGTGTCCACAGTATTTCACCTGAACAATGCAGAGGCAAATTGACACCTCAACCTTTCTTTCTGTGGAAAAATGGTAGCACACGAGCCTCACCCAAAATACCTTGGAGTGAGCCTGGACAGAAGCCTAACCTATAAAAGGTACATCACCAACCTGTCCAACAAAATTAAAACGAGAAACAATATTATTTCAAGGCTTGCTGGAAAACCTGGGGTTGTGGTGCAGAAGTCCTAAGGTCATCTGCACTAGCCCTTGTTCTCTGCAGCAGAATATTGTGCCCCTGCTGGGAAAGAAGTGCACACACTAAAATTATAGACACTCAGCTAAACTCTACCATGCACACAATTAGTGGGACAGTGAGAAGCACCCCTCCCTCCTGGTTGCCTGTCCTATCTAACATTGATCCACCAAACATACGGAGAAGACAAGCCTCGATTAAAGAATTTAATAAAGCAATGAGCAACCCACCCCTGTCCCAGACTCTCATAAATCCACCTAGTCTTAGCCTAAAATCTAGAAAGCCTTTCTTGTCCATGGACAAACTCTCTTTAGCTGCCCTGCCATTAACACCTAACATGTGGAGAGAATACTGGTCCAACAATCTCCCAACAAACAGCTTCCTGGTAGAAGATCCCTGTGCTCTGCAGCCTGGTTTTGCTCTTCCTAGGAAGATTTGGTCATCAATCAACAGGATCAGAACTAACCAGGGCAGATAGCTACCTCATACATAAATGAAAGCTGTTAGACCACCCTTATTGTGATTGTTCTCCCGTGGCTCAGACAATTACTCATATTGTGAATGACTGCCCAAGACGCCAATTCCACGGTGGTGGTGGTCTACAGGACATCCACAAGGTGATGGATGAGGCCTTGGATTGGCTTTCCAGACTGGATATTGACCCGTAGCTGTTCTGTATTCCTTTTGCCATAAGAATAAATAAATAAATAAAAGACAGATTGAAATAGTGAGCTTATACAAATACCTAGGACGAATCATTATAAACAACCATAAACTTGATAATGACATTTCAGTCTGTCTTTTATTTATTTATTATTATTATCCTAAGATCCTATGGAGTCAAAGACTCATCTAGGAGATCCCTTTGTCTACACACAGCTCATCCTACCACATTCTCAGACAAGGCATTACAATCATTCACAACCTGCATCTCGCTCTCTTCTTCACACCCACCTTATACAGCTTCCAAGGATGACCTCTTGTTCTCCTCTGATCTCCCACCATTTTATGAAAAACCTCTTCAACACTGATTCTATAACAACCAATTTGTACATCTCTATCATATCAGCCCTCATCCTTCTATCCACTAGACTCTGTAAATTGCATCTTCTCAATCTTTCGCCGTATTCAACATTCCAGAGATCAGAAACTACTTTAGTCAGTCACCTCTGGACCCTTTCCAACATCTCATCATCCTTTTGAAAACCAAGTGACCAAATCCCACAGCCTTAATAACATCAAGTTTGCTCAATTCCACATATATCTTGCTCACTTACAGTCTCTCCTCCTCAACTGCTCTCAAACTCTTGATGATGTCACATTCACAAGAATTTATGAACTGCCCATTAAATATATCAACTATATCTCCTACAGCAGTTGTTCTTATACCATTTTCTCCAATCAATGTCATCCTTCCATAATCATTCTTATTTTTTTTTGCATATCGAAAGAACTCCCAAGTTTTTTTTTTTTTTTTTTTGGCTTCATTAACTAACTACTGCTCATACTTCACTTTTGCTACCCTTGATAGTACAACACAATGAATTCTGGGAATGATGCAAAGAACACAGACTTGTAAGGAGATTCTTGTTCCATTATATAAGGCTCTGATTAGGTCACACATTTCTATTTGTTTTCTGAAGTATTTTCACTATACATTATTTTCTATTTGTTCATATTTATTTGCAGGCCTATCTCCAAACTTACTCCATTTAATTCAATGATCATGCATTCTAATTATTTTGATAATGTTGCTGTTAGTATATATCATCAGCAAATCGTGAAATATTTCAACTATTTAGGCATCATTTTTAATGAAGATGGTAAATTAAATATGGAGATAGATAATAGAATAAACAAAGCTGGTATGGTTGGGAAACATATGAATATATTTATAATGGAGTAAGAGAGAAACTAGACAAAACACAACTAGCAGTGAACAAGATTGACTTCAAACCAAATTTTCATCTATGTGAGAATCAAGTAAGAAATAAAAAAGTTGATCAAAGCAGAAGTCACAGATAAGAGTTCTGAGGGCAATGGGATGATAGTTTGATGGCCCACTTAAGGAACAGGCTGGACAAAGCTTGCTTCCATGTGGTTGGATAGATGTCATTAGGTAGTTATCAGTACCATATCTGGCACATTTTAATCATGGTTGGATAGATGTCATTAGGTAGTTATCAGTACCATATCTGGTACATTTTAATCAGTAGGCTTTATATGGAAGACTATCAAAGGCTCTGCTAAGGCCTTGATAAGACCTCACTTGGACTATTGTGTGAGGTCTGGTCTCCGTTGTGATTCTGATATATTGGAGAGAGAGAGAGTACAAAATAGAGTATTAAAAATGATATCAGGATTCTGGAATACTGATTGTGAAGACAGATTGAGAATTTGTAGGTTGCAGACACTAGCAAACAGGAGAAAGAGGGCTGATATGATTGAGACTTACAAACTTCTGAAAGGGTCATACAGGATTTCAATTGATAGAATTTTTCAATTTATGGAGGGTGGGGAAAGGACGAGAGGGCATCCTTGGAAGCTGAGAATGAAGGCCACCAAGAAGGGTATGAGGGCTAGATTTTTCTCTCAGAGGGTGGTGCGTGATTGGAATGGATTGCCACTGGATGTTGCGAGTGCAAGCAGTGTGAATGAATTCAAGTATGATAGCTGGTGCGTGTAGTATTTGGCCTCCCTCAATGAGTCTCTGACTCCCTGGAGGTCTCTCTTAATAATAATAATAATCACAGCCATTATTTTAGTCGGTTTCCCTCATGACTTCATCACAAAAAAAAAGTAAGCATATTTGTTGTACCTGATCTTTCCTTAATAAAATTATGCTATGCTTTGCTTAAGCGATTCCTATCAAGAATATTCTGGATGCAATTTCTAATTTTCTGTTACTCTGTAACAATAAGAAGATTCACTGGTCTATAATCTCTACTTTATGTAATAACTCATCCTTACATTGAAATAACCCTTGCAAACTTCTAATCTCAGCAATTCATTGAAGATACTGAAGATCAAAAGTAGAATAATTAAGCAATATGTCAGTTTACTGCCTACTCTACCTTTTATTCTGTATATGTCATTAAGTAAATTTTGTCCCTCAAGCAGTATTTTCTCTTCTAGCCAACAGTGTTCACATATACACTTGTAAAATATTTAAAATATTTATTAAATTCTTCTGCAGCCATAGACAACTCAAAATTGTTACAGAGGAAACATTTATGTTTAACACCTACTGTATGATGACTCCAGAATTGGCATCATAGAAAGCATTCATTTATCAGCAAAATGCTAATATTGAAGTCACACTTTTTTTTTTTTTTTTTTTTTTTTTAGAAAGAAAAAAATAAATACAAAATAAATAAATACAATAAATAAATAAATAAATACAAAATGTTATATTCAGGCAATGACAACCAAGGAAAAGAAGGAGTAGCCATAGTATTCAACACAAAATACGAGGCTAATCTTCTTGAATGGCAGTCAGTCTCAAGTAGAGTAATGTGGGCAAATATGAGAATGGGGAACTGGACAATGAGACTTATTTGTGCCTATGGTCCCACAGAAGGTTCTACTAAGGTAGAAGTGGAGGAATTTTTTGAGGCTTTAGAAAAAGCAACTGACACAATGAAAAATTGGTCCTTGTTGGGGATCTAAATAGTAGAGTAGGAAATGATTGTGAGACATACAAAAATGTTTTGGGAAAATTTGGAGAAAAGAGCAAAGCTAATAATAATGGCAAATATCTGTTGGATTTCTGCTCAGGACATGGACTGGTTATTACTAACACCATGTTCCAACATAAAAATGTGCACAAATTCACATGGAGAGAAGAGGCTAGGAATAAGAAAAGTCTCATTGACTATGTTATTGTTGATAGTGATGTTTTCTCCCTGGTGCAGGACACCAGAGTGTACAGAGGATTTGAAATTGGAAGTGATCACTATTTAGTCTTGAGCAGGATTAAATTGAATTTCATATTGAAAAGAATAACATGTAAGAAAGTTTTAAAGCGAATAAAAGTTGAGCAGCTCTCAGATGTGAACTGTAGACTAAAATACAGAAATATTATTGAAAAGAAAATGAAAGAGTTTGAGAACAGGAATCAAACCTTGGAGATTCAGTGGCAAACTCTGAAGGAAACATTGATTGATTCTGCCAGAGAGGCATGTGGTGAGGTTGTGTGCAAGGATAAAAAAATTAGAACTCCCTGGTGGACACAGGAAGTTAAAGAGGTAGTGAAGGAAAAGAAGAAAGCATATCAAAAGTTCCTGGCAAATAAGTCAGCTTTTACTCTTACAGAATACAGAGACAAATGTAAGAAAGCTAAACAGTGTGTAAAACTAGCTAAACAAAAGTCATGGGAGGACTTTGGCAAGAATATAGAAAATAAATATCAAGAAGGTGGCAAAATATTCTGGAGGTTGTTGAAGAAGCTTAGGAATGGAGGAAAGAGTGCTGTAAAAGGAATTAGAGATGATAAAGGTGAAATGAAAACAGGAGAAAAAGATATCCTTGAAGTATGGAGTAATTACTTTGAAAAACTGCTAAATGAAACAAGCAGTGATGACAGCACAGTGATAAAAAACACTGACCAGGCATGCAGTCAGGAATACATATCCATACTTGAAGTAGAAAAAGCCATCAAAGGCTTGAAATGTGGAAAGGCAGCAGGAGTTGATGATATTCGACGAGAAATGCTGAAGTATGGTGGTATAAGAGTCTTACAGTGGCTGCACTGCATAGTTCAGAAAGCCTGGACAGAGGGACGAATTCCCGATGATTGGAGTAGAGCTCTCATAGTACCTATATATAAAAAGGGAAATAAAACTGAATGTGAGAATTACAGAGGTATTTCCCTACTGAGTGTTCCTGGCAAGATCTATGCAAGTATACTTGAGAAACGGTTGAGAAGAATTGTGGAAGAAAAGCTTGGTGAAGAACAAGCTGGATTCAGGCCAAATAGAGGCTGTCAGGATCAGATCTTCACTTTACGACAAATAGTCGAGAAAGCATGGGAATATAACAAAGATCTGTATTTAAGTTTTGTTGATTTGGAAAAGGCATATGACAAGGTGCCAAGAGACAAGCTATTCAATACGCTGCAGTTATATGGTGTCAATGGGGCATTATATCAAGCAATACTTAGTCTTTATTTGAGTTGTGAGTCAGCAGTTAGAATTGAAGGAAGTACAGGAAGATGGTTTAATGTTAAATCTGGTGTGAGACAAGGATGCACATTATCCCCTCTGTTATTCATTATCTATATAGATCACATTATGAAGGAATGTGGTATTAAACCTGATATCAAAATTGGAGATGTTAATGTCAGCTCTTTGCTTTATGCGGATGATGTTATACTTCTAAATAAATCTGCTACAAGTCTGCAAGATTCTCTGACTAAATTGAATAGCTGTTGTAATAGATATGGTATGAAGGTCAGCAATAAAAAGACAAAGACAATGAAAATAGGCAGAATCATTGAAAATGTCAACTGTGTTGTGAATGGAGAACCTGTGGAACAAGTAAAACATTTCAACTACTTAGGCACAATTTTTACTGAAGATGGTAAACTAAATATAGAAATAGACAACAGAATCAGCAAAGCTGGTATGGTGGGAAGTCAATTGAATAAATTCATATGGAATAAGAAAGAAATTAGTCGGAACACTAAATTAGCTGTATACAAGACTGTGTTCAAACCAATTTTAACTTATGGATCTGAGAGCTGGGTCAGAAGTAAAACACTTGACCAAAGACTAGAGACCGCAGATATGAGAGTCCTGAGAAAGATTAGAGGCGTGAACAGATGGCATCAATGGCAATATCATATTAAAAATGAGGATATTAGGAAAGAACTTGACATTGTCAGCATCCAGGAATGCGTTAGCAGAGCTAATCTCAGATGGTATGGTCACTTAAATAGAATGGGAGAGGAAAGATTAGCAAAACAAGTGTTCTCTGCCAGGTTGGCAGCTAAACGACCCAGAGGAAGACCAAGATATAGGTGGATTGATACGGTACAAAGTGCCTTAGACGATAGAAATATAAGATCTGATAATGTTGGAGTCTTGACAAGTAACAGACTGATTTGGAGGAAAATTGTAGATAGGAAGTTAGTAATGATGTAATTTTTTCATGTAGTACTGTCATATCCTGTACACCCCTTGAGGGCACATGGCAGGAATTTGATGATGATGATGATGATGATGAGAAAAAAAAAATTTAAATGCTTGAAGTTCTTGAAAGTTCTCATAATGCTTTTCAATGTAACTGTGTAATTTTTTTAAAAATCAAACAATCAGAAACTAAGTATCATTTAAACAATGACAAGGATGTGTCATTTGCTACTGGGGTATTAGTGTAGAATAGATCATTCTGCCTGGAAATTTTTAAAAAGTTTCATAACAAGCAATTCCTTATATCTCCGGAGTACAACAGAAACACTGTTTTTTTTGTGCTCAGCATGATTTGTAAAGATACTGAACTTTGAAAATTGCACTCTTATAGATGTTGAATGGCAATGGAATCCCATGGATGGTGTTGTCTTCTTCTTCTGCACAAGCAACATAATAAAATGCTGAGGACTGAGGTTTGCTGTTCAGCTTTATGTAAAATGCGAAGAATGAAAAGCATGCAGAATAACTACAAATATATGTTTCTCTAAATAAAAGCATGAAATTATTTTCTATATATTACTGATCAATGAGAATGATTTGTAAATTAGACTTATAAAAAGTAATTTTCTTATGTTCAAATATGAAGAATATCTGTGTTATTTTACAGGGATCTGGCAGGGACTTTTTTTGATAGTTTATTACAGTAAATTGAATATAATAGTGTTTGTTATAGTGATGGCTGACTGTAGTTAGCATCTTCAGAAGGCATACAATTCCATTTAAAAAATGAGACAGAGGATAAGTCTTTGTGGCATGATAATTTATTTCCAATGAATCACTTGTGTAGGCTGTTTCCAACTCTGTCAATTACAGACAGAGTTGGAAACAGCCTACACAAGTGATTATATATATATATATATATATATATATATAAAACTGCCCAGACTATTTCTCTCTTTTGTCCAGCAAGAACTAAGTCATCTAGTATCATATGAAAGTGTATCCTAACCTTGCCAATAACAAACTTGCAGAGATAATGTATAATAAAGATATTGCTGACAACTCAGCCAGTGCTAACAAATTAGGATAATAAATCAAAAGATTTTCAATAAAATAAAACACTTACATCACTAACACTTTAAACAGTATCAGGAATAATGAAACAAAACTAAACAGAATAAAGTATTTGTAGCACTTACTGTCTTCATCTGATCTCCCTCAACTTCTCTGATAATGGTGACCTCTTTGTCTCCAAACTGCTTTTGTATCAACTTGTTACCCTCCAGAGTGATTACAGTCTGTAAAAACAAAATATATACCGTATCACTTATTGATCATGTTGGTACTAATACCATAAAAGATTTGTTTTTTTTTCCTTTTATGTTAGTTTTCTTCTGGAGTGAAGATGTGTTGAAATTATGGATTATTGTGAAGATCCCATTAAAACATTGCTTTATATAAAGGTTGTGCAATTTTTTATATAGCAACTTTTCATTTTTCAGTGGCATCAAGTTAATTTCCATGTTATGAAACTAAGTTATAAGTGATGTGAGCATATACTTTTTTTTGTTATAAAAAGTGTAGGAAAACTGACAGCTAAGCACTACTAAGAAATATTTAAAGGAAATCTATCTATCAGTAATCATTCTGACCATGATTCTGCAACAGAATTTTTTTTTTTCCAAGTGGCAAATGATTTTTATTGCAAGGTGTGAGACCATCACCCTGCTTTTTTGGAAGAGATTAAAATGGTTTGCAAGAACACCATGTAGTCTGGAAGCATATTTCCTGGATTAGCCACCCTCAGACCATCCACACTAACAATGTATAAGAATGCAACACAATAAACTGCAATGACATACAGTTTTAGTATTAAGTCCCAAGCTACCCATATAAAAATCTGAATACAAACAAGCTATTTAACATGTGTGTGTGCACACGTATGTATGCACACGCAGCAAACACTAAATATTATGTATCAAT
This sequence comes from Typopeltis vanoorti, assembly GCF_054136105.1. NCBI lineage: Eukaryota > Metazoa > Arthropoda > Arachnida > Uropygi > Thelyphonidae > Typopeltis > Typopeltis vanoorti. The sequence goes on from NC_143568.1 coordinate 110,567,823, forward strand.
GGATAAATTTAACTGCAGTTCATTTGTTTTTAGAGATTTATATCTTCACGACTTTAATGGTCCCTGTGATTCACAATAAAAAAAATAGAGAATTAGTTTAATACAAATTAAATAAAAGGCACAAACAAATAATTTGGATTGAACAACTCATTCCATCTTTAGTGTGGACTAAAACTAAGTTTGAATTACAGAAGGACAGCAGCTAGTATAATAAATGACTAGTGTGCAAGCAATGCATGTCAGTAGGATATGATCTATAAATACTCATACATGGCACTAACATTATAGGTTGATTAACCAAATTCTTATGTATGGGCTCATCTAAAAATAATAATAAATAATTATAAATAAAAATAAATCATTAAATTAATGCAAATGTTTCTGCATATTATAATACCATATTCCTATCTTTTCAGAAGTAATTCAGATTAACATTTGTAAATTTTTAGTCAAACACACACTCACATATGAAGTGAATATTAACTAATCAATTGGAAATGCTGTTCTGAAAGTCAGCATCCTTTTATGACTAAACTACATTTTGAAGCTTTACTTCTTTTATTCAACTTAAAAAGATGTGTGACAAAGTGCAAAGTTGTGCCATTTAATAAGCACTAATAACTCCTGACAATTTCTGTTTATGGCATAAATTCTTGTTCTATGAGTTTTAACAAAGGCTATTCTGCTTATAAAATTGCAGCAGAGGTCAGTTGTATTTATGCAACAGTTTAGAATACTAAATACATTTTATGAACACAGATGTGTGATACAGAGTGGCTTCCCAAAAAGAACAATACAATACCACAAGGACCATGTTCTCTGCCATGTCAGTCTAAGTCAAAGAATTTTGGTTAATCAATAAACCAATTAGTATCTCAGGAGTGGTAATTTATTCAGCTTTAGTAATTTATTCACATTCCAATAAGATGGCGGCAAATTTGAATAAAGGAAATGGTTACCGCATGATAATGATGGACTCTGCAAAGGCATCTGACAAAACACCAAATGGAAAACTATCACATAAGTTAGAGCAAATGAGAATGAATATGAAGCTCTTAGCATGGATAGAGATGTGGGTTACAGAGAGAGAGAGTAGTATATGATAGAATGCTTCAGGGCTCTGTACTAGGACCATTACTCTTTAATTTGTATATTTTAATGATATGGGAAGGGGGAATATTTAGTTCTTTGCTGACAATGCAAAATTGGAGAGGACAATAGCTGGTAAAGGTGACATAGATATCCTGCAAGATGATTTAAATAAATTAGAAGTGTAGGCAAAGAACAATGGTTGTCAATTTAAAATTGCAAAATGTAATATAATGCATTTCAGGATGAAAAGATCACATACTTTGTATCATACTGATCGTTTTTCTGAATTCCAGAAAATTGATGAGGCTAGGGATATGGGGGGGGGGGTGGACAGAGATATGAAGTCCAAAGGATATATTGCAACCATTGGCAAAATAGCGAAAGGATTACTTGGATGTTAAAGAACATACTGACAAGTAAAGATAGAGGTTGTATCCCTCTTTATAAGGCTATGATTCAGCTGCATCTTAACTAATGTGCATAGATTTGGTTTCCTGGGTAAGCAAACGTTTATGTCAACATGAAATATCTTCCTAACTGAACTAGTGTATATAGAAAGTACCTAACTTCTCATCAAGTTACCCTAGTAGTCATGAAGATATTTCAGGTGGAAAATTTTGTTTGCTCACCCTTGTGTGAAATAAGAATGAAAACAAGAATATAATGTCTTGTATAGCCTAGTTTAATTTCCTTCACAGTTAAAAAAAAAAAAAAAAAAAAATACAACTACAGTAATGCCCCCTCCATATGACACTTCGTTTTACAATGATACACTCAATGATTTTCAATGACCAATACCCATTTACATGATGCTGCTGCTGATGTGAATCAACTGATGCACAGGTTTTGTGGACTCAGTTTCTTTATAACTTCATTGCATTTTTGTTTTTTTTTTTTTGCTGTGTTGCTATGAATTATAAACTATTTATGACTTTTTTATTTTTGTTAATAATGGCAGAGAAAATTAAAGTAGGGGTACTATTGCTTCCAGTGAAAAGAAAGCCAACTTGTAAACTATTACATTAGACTCTAAGAAAATGATTAAATATAGTGACAAGGCACATTTTAGACTTATTAATGTTTGACTTTTTCATTTGCAAAAATTATTTTAAATTTTTTCATTTGCATAGGCTTGAAATAATGCTTTATTTAGTCAGTTACTTGCACATATGTGACTGATTAAAAAAAAAAAAAAAGATTCACTTTACAATGAAATTTGCTATACAGTGGTGTCTGGGCCTAGCATATCATATGATCAGGATATACTTGCATTTCTAACTGAGAGTAATGTAATAATATGATGATGCACCATTCTGCCTGCCTACCTACCTACATGTGTGTGGAAATATCACTTCTGTCACTGGTGTGACCTCAAAGGTCAAAAACTAGTCTAGGTAGGAATCTCCCATTAATACATAGCACTGTACATGCCTAAGAAAGGAATGGATTCAGAAGACTTATCATAGCAGGTCAAACTCTCATAGATAATATAACAGCTAGCCCTGAATGTTTTCAAAATTACAAAGCTAGAATGTTTTCAAACATTCAGTGCTGGAGTGTTTACCCACTATGGCAATGCATTCCACTCATTCACCACTTAAAATGCATAAAAATCTATGTTTCATTTCCTTGCTCATATGATCCTTATTCTTCAGTTTTCAGGGCCTACTGCTTGTTCTCCCATAATCTGATAGGCTCACTAACCTGTACATCATATCACCTCTTCTTCTAACTGCAGAGCTCAGTAGAGCATATTCTCTTCATCTGTCTTCATAGTCAACATTCCAGGGTTCTGAGGTAGCCTTAGTCACTCGCCTCTGCACTGCTAGTTTATCACACTCAGATATCCCAGTGTTCAGATCTGTGTACGGAGCAGATGTGGCCTAATTAGTGCCTTATACAGTGAAACTATCACCTCCTTAACGCCCCCCCCCCACTAGCCATCCTTACTGTAGCACCGGGCGACATTTAAAATTTTGAAATGTATCTCCTGGACTTCAGCTGCCAGATCCCTCACCTTCTCCAACTCCTCTTCTTTGGCCAAAGTGCATGCATGCGTGCATGACTTTATCCTGGTAACAATGGAATTGCCATTTCCCCTTGATATCTTCCCAAAGTACTAATCTATTAAAATCCTCTCTATCATGTAAGAGCATCCTGAATTTAGTATCATCCACAAAAAAACTGAAAATCTTCCCTCAAATTTTGGACTATATCATCGATATTTCAAGCATTCTATATACAAATAGTTGTTGCTGTAAAGACATTTCACATGCAAACTTTCATTAGCTCTCAAATAGGTGAACCATAAGGGTTAAAGTAAGAGTAGTTTTTTTGACTAGTATAATTTATTATGCTCTGCATAAGAAAACTATTTCTTTGTTTACTCCTATCTCACACTCTTTTACTATCTTTACTCCCAAATACATCTCACATGTTACATTTAGCAATTAAATATTAAAATTATGTATTTGTTAAGTTTTCATGCATAGTAATTTAATTATTGTACAGTAATAAAATTCTTGTAATTAACTCTCAAAAACCAAAGCCAATTTTCATTAATTAAAAATTGGCCTTCATTTTTGAGCATATTACAAGAAATAATTTTTGCATTCAAAAGAAACTCTTAAATAGAAAGCAAATTGTGAAATAACTTACCTTCACAACAGTATCATCCATTCGAGTTTCTTGAAATTCTTCTCCAAGTTTAAACTTGAGTTCAGTTGTCTTAAAGGTAGTTGAAGTAATAACTGACCAATTATCCCCATCCTTTTTAATTTCCACAACTGGCTTAGATGCTCCACCCAACTTCCGCATCACCATTCCTACACCTGGTCAGATTAAGACAATAAGTGAAATTCAAAATTCTGCATAATTAGAGTCAAACATATATTCTTATTTTTACCTTATAGATGCATGTATATATGTAACATGCTGAATTATTAAGGCAACAGTACTTGAGGGAAATGTATACAATTTTTCTGCAATGCACAAGACATTTGAAAAGTTGCTATGCAGAAAACTATTAAACAGATCAGGTTTAAAAAAAAAGAGTTAGTAAAATATATCCAAGGCAAAAATCTATGGCAAAGTGGTTTTGCCACCTGGCATTTGTCCAAGAAAGATATCAGAGTCTTATATCCATTAGGAAGAAATATGATTAAGCACTTTTTCAATAATGACTTTTTATGGCAATCTTGTCAGCAAAAGGTTACTATAATACATTTAGTTCTTAATGTCTGGGATTTGAATCCTCCAGTAAGCAGCGTATTGGTCATACATCAGGTGAAAAAATTTACTAAAGATTTTGACAATGGAATTCACACCTATAGCCAGGAAGGAGGATGGAGAGTAAGGATGCTTATTTGCTCAGTCAACTGGGCTAACCAGTCTTTGAGATAGATTTATTTTTTACTCAGAAATAGACAAATTGGCCTAGTTCTTCTTATTGCCCTCAAACTAAAAGATATAGAACTAACCAGAGTGACAGACGATTATCCACACTGCCTAGCTAGCAAAAAACTTTTACCTGAGACCATAACAGGACACTGGACCTAACACATACGGAAGGGAAAACAAACAGGTATATAAAACAACAAGAACAGTAGATACTGACAATATTATCTAAACATATCAGTTTTCTATCTAACATATAAACCTGATAAAATTTCTCACTTCAGTAGAAGTTTGTTAGAGTGCTATGCTGAACTTCCTGAAATGCTCCATTCTTATCTAATTGCAGCACTCTCAACATCTTTTAAGGGTCTAAACAGTTTATTTTTATGCAACTCCCACCCACAAAAGGTTTTGTAAATGAATAGTAAATTAGCCATGGTGAGTACCAGGCTATGATTTTTTTTTTTATTCTTTTTTACATGGTAAAAAAAAGAATTAAAAAAAAAAAGAAGTTTTTCCAAGCAGGTTAAGCATCCAATAAGTAGGGTGGGGGATCTCACACCGGGAAATGAAATTCATCTTCTACCTATAGACAATTAGAAACATCCATGTCAGGATTCAAACTAGAACCCAAGCTGGTTTGAGAGTGGATATACTAACCACTCATCCAGGCAAAAAAAAAAAAAAAAAAGTTGATAATTAGAAGACTGTGCTCTGACATTAATCGGTGAGAAAGCAACCACTTCCCAACTGTTCTTTTCAAGTGTATAATGTCAGATGTTCTGTGTAATGTCATGCACTGTTGAACTGAAGAATAAGGTTCTCCCCCACACACATTTTCATTAACTTCAGCATCTAAACACAGTTGCATTATGCGTTATCAGCAAATTTTCAGTATAATGTTCTTTAACTATACCAGTCAAGGGTACTGTTGTGGTCTTGTCATTTTGGGATGTAAGGTTTGACGTCAATTCTTCATCAATGGAACTGATTAAAGAGGAAGTTACTCTACTCATCTGTATACTGTTGAAATAAATATAACACATCCATGCATTCTCTTATTTTCATCTATAATCAAGTGACCTTAGGATATTAGCAAGTTTAAATCATCATTTCTTGATATGGACCTCAAAATGATATATACAGGATGCTATGCTATTCCAACAAAATAAAGCTTTCATTATTACTGACTTCCTATTAATCATTCCACGAAGTCAGCAACTCATCATGGGAGGTTCACTCAATGTATTGAACCTTAAAATCCTACAATACATTCTGGTAATGTATTGTAGGATTCACCCACAATTCTCTATGCAAAAAAAAATCTAATGATAAAAAGGTATCTTCATTATTAACATGGCTCACCTATTATTAACATCTGACCTCCATGGAGTCAGACTCATCGTGGGAGGAGTCTACATTCACAACACACTCAGGCAATGCATTCCACTCACCAACCACTCTCCATGCAAAGAACATTCTCCTCACTCCTCTGTTCACACCGTCCTTATATAATTTCCAGTGATAGCCTCTTGTTCTACCCCTCCTCTCTCTCCCATTATATGAAAAATCTCCTGTATCTCAACCTGATAACAACCCCTGAGTAGCTTATGTCTCCTTCATATCCCTCCCCCTCCTCCTCCTCTTATTCACAAGGCTTTGTAATTTACATTCTCTCAATCTGTCCTCATACTTCACATTCCAAAGACCACTGACCACCTTTGTGAATCTTCTCTGCACCCTTTCTAACATATCCTCATGAAAACCCAGCAACCAAATCTGTACACAATAATCCATGAGGCCTGATCAAGGCCTTATACAATGATATAACTTGTCTATTTCTGCATGTCAGGATCCTCCACATCACTACCATTATGTGACGCGACGTCTTCACAACTTGTGCAATGTGGCTCTCTGAATTTCAGGGTCCTTGTCCACCATCACTCCTTGATCTCGCATCTCCTCTACTTCCTTTAAAGTTTCCCCACCAAGTGTATATTTTGCATCCTGTCATTGCTTACCAAATCTCAAAACCTTACACTTTGCATCATTGAACTGATAGTTCCACTTACCTGCCAATTCATGAAATCTATTCAAATCCTCCTGTAAGGCCATAACATCTACTTGATTCGGCACTGCTCTTCCCAGTTTTACATCATCTGCAAACATCTGCATATCACCAGTTAAACCCATTCCAATATCATTAATATGAAAATCTAACAACAATGGTCCCAAAACTGACCCTTGTAGCACACCATTAGTGGTGTGCTACAATTAGGGATAATGCACCCCCATATACAACTTTCTGATACCTATCCGACAGCCAGTCACTGATCCAACTCAGAAGTCTGTTATTCAATTCCATCTGTTTCAATTTATTTAACAGCTTATCATGTGGCAGTCTATCAAAAGGCTTTACAAAATCCAATACACCACTGTATATGCATCTCCCCTGTCCAAGGTATTTGTCACCTTGTAATAGCAGTTAAGTTACTAAAACATGATCACTTTTAACAAACCCATGCTGATAACCACAGAGAATACTGCTGTTATCACCCATTTCTGTATCCTACTTCTCACCAACATGTCTAGTATCCTCTCCACAACTCCAGATTGGCCTATAATTTGTAGTCACAGCCTTAATTGCCACCTTTATTCCTATTAATGTTATTCATTCTTCATAATTTTCCTAAGAAACCTTATACCTGTAGTATACGGTTTTGATCAACTGTTATTTCTAACTCAGTTTGGTACATTTGAACACTCTCATATACTGCTAGTTTCAGTGATTTTGCTAATTTCTCTTATTCCACATAAAATTATTCAACTGATCACAATCATACCAACCCTACTTATTCTTTTATAAGTTTCTTTATTTAATTTCCTATCTTTAACTCAAGACTGTGACTAAAATAGCTGAAATATTTTTCTTGTTCTACAGCTATTCACCACTGAGAATACAGCTGAAACATTACACATTTCTGCTATTTTCATAGTATGTCTTTTTATTACTGACTTTCATACCAAATTTGTTACAGCAGTTATTCAATTTAGTTAGTCATGAAGACTTGTAGTGGATTTATTTGCATAAAGTAAAGAACTAAGTTTTATATCTGATTTAAATATCAAACATAATATCACTTTCCTTCATAATGACCTATGTAGAGGAATTACAGTGAAGATAGTGCAATGCACTACACCTGAATTTCTAGCAAATCAATTTTCCTGTATCTTCAATTCTAACTGCTGACTCAGAATTTATGTAAACTATATATCTGGAAAACTTATCAACATTATTATTGCTTTATATGATAACAGCAAGGCTTGTGTTAAAGTTGATCAAGCATATAGTGAATGGTTTAAAATAACAACTGGAGTAAAACAGGTGTTTGTAGGAAAGCTTCCTCTTCCAAAAGGAAATAAATTCAAAAGAGAGTTAATGTAACCCATTGAAATACTGTAGTCAAAGACAAAATGCTTCACCACAAACATTGATAAACATAAGCAAAACAGCTATAAAACCTTTGTTTTGAAAGGCTTATTTTTTTTTTTTTTAAATCTAACTTCATTAAATATTTTAAACATTTAGAGTAAATGCTACAAATACTTAAAGTATCTCTCTGTGTGAGAGAGAGAGACACACACAGACTTAATTTTCACTTCTGTCTACACTCTGAATGGTTTAAACTCTTAAATTCAAAAGAAAACAGTGAAACTAAACTCCTAATAAACTCTTAATTAACTAATTAAGGTTCACAACCCAGGGTATCTGATATGTAACTTAACCTCAAAAATAGCCATTTAACTCATTAAGAGAATGAGTCTGCTTCCCTTCAATTTTCATAAGCCAATAGTTATCATATATGGGCAAAACTTCTGGAACTTTAGTTCCTTGATTCCTACAGAAACTTTTATTCCTTCTTGAATTCACACTGGAGAAACTTTTATTCCTTCTTGAATTCACACTGGTATTTCCTTTAGTGTTCACAGAACACTAAAGGAAATACCTTGTCTTCATCCAAGACACTTATGTAACTTTACTGTAATGGAATTTGCCATTACTTTCTATATGAAAGTAATGGCAAATTCACTAAATAAACTAATAAGCACCATATCACTTTAGAATGAATTAACTTCTTATGTTTAAGTCTCAACATTCTTATTAAAATCTTATCAACAGTTTTAACACCTCAGAACAAATTTGCCATGTATTATTATATGAAAGCATCTGAAGAAATAACTGGAAACCATATCCATTGTTAGAAATCACTTATCATACTGAAAATCCTAAATATACAAACTTTAGTGGGCCCATTTCTATATATGAACTCGAAATCAAAGTCCCTTTCAACTTTAACCAAAATAAATCCTATATATGTTTTTTTTTTTTATATATTTTTAAAATATTAAAAAAATTATTAAAAGAAGCAGATAATATTGCAAGATCTAGAATTCGTTTTTATGTTGAATTTTTGGGATGAGATTTTGCAAAATTTTCTTAGAGTAAGCCAAGTTCTACAGAATGAGGATGTCAACTTAAAAACATGTGCAGATCTGTATGGATCATTAGCTGACCAATTGTGCACTTCACAAAATGAATTTGAAAGATATGAAGCAGCTACAAAGGAAGTGCTACCAGATGTTGATTACAAGGCAGCTCAAACTCACAAACGTATCAGAAAGAAGGTACCCAATGACAGAGATGCTCCAGAAGTATATCTGAATGCCAGAGATAAATTTCGTATCACCACCTTTAACACAATTGTTGACAAACTTGAAACTGAGATGAGAAGAAGAGGAGAGATATACAAAGAAATAGCAAAGAGATTTTCTTTTCTAAGTGATATGCCACATAATGCTACTTCAGTGACTTCATCATCTACTGAAATTGAAAGGAATTCTCAGTGTTGTCAAAAGCTGAATAATGCTTATCCAGAAGACTTGAACACTAATTTCAACAATTGTGTTCGATAACTTGAACACAAAATCCAGATGTACACAGTGGTACATCTGGATTTTGCTAAGACTTTTGACAGGATACCCCATGGAACACTGTTACATTGGAGCAGATGAGAATGGATACTAAATTGGTGATATGGATAGGAGATTGGCTCAGGAAGAGATACCAGAAGGTGGTGTATGGAGGAGCTGAGTCCAGGATGAGGCAGGTAATCAGTGGTGTGCCTCAGGGCTCTGTGCTTGGGCCATTGTTGTTTAATTTGTATATAAATGATATAGGAAATGGCCTACAGGGAGATATTCAGTTGTTTGCTGATGATGCAAAGTTGGGTAGCGCAATAAAAAATCAAGCTGATGCAGGATGATTTAAATAAGCTGGTAGAATGGGCAAAAGATAATGGATGTCAGTTCAATGTGGAAAAGTGTCAAGTCATGCAATTTGGGATTAAAAGATTACCAGCTGTGTACTACATTGATGGAACAGTACTCCAAGAAATTGATCAGGCTAGGGACTTAGGGGTGTTGGTAGATAGGGAGATGAAGTTCACAGGACACATTGCTAAGGTGTCCAAGGTTGCATATAGGATTACTTGGTTATTGAGGAACACACTGACATCCAGAGATAAAGAGGTTATTATTCCCCTTTATAAAGCGTTGATACTTCCACATTTGGATTACTGTGCTCAGGTCTGGTCACCTGGATTCCTTGGAGATGAGGAGGCTGTGGAGAGGGTTCAGAGAAGAGTGACCAAGTTGGTGAGTGATGTAAAAAATGCTCCCTACATTGATAGATTAAGAGCTTGTGGATTGCAGAGGTTGGTCGATAGGCGGAGAAGAGGGGATATGATAGAAACATTTAAACTACTGAAAAGTTTTTATAGGATTGATGCAGGGGAAATGCTTCAGCTGTGTAATAGTGAGGGAAGAACAAGAGGTCATCCCTGGAAATTAAAGAAGAGTATGGTTAACAAGGGTGTCAGAACAAGGTTTTTTTGCCTAGAGGGTGGTGAATGAGTGGAATTCATTGCCTGACTTAGTTGTAAGCTCTTCGTCTGTAAATGAATTCAAGAAGAGATATGACAGATATTGTTTTGCTAGTTTGGGTCTCCCACGATGAGTCCACTGACTCCATGGAGATACCCGTAATAATAATAATAATTTCTCAGCTGAGCTTCAGCAGTTTCACTCATATGTGCACCATAAGTTCAATGCAACAAAAAAAAATGTAAAAACAAGATTCAGTCATGCTGAACTTTATAAAATAATTGTAGAAGACAATATTGAGTGTGCCATACCAAATGTAGACATTGCCTTTTGTATCTTTTTAACATTAATGGTCACAAATTGCTCAGCTGAGCATTCATTTTCTCAGTTGAAGTATATTAAAAATCCCATCAGAACAACTATGCAACAAGGCAGGTTAAATGCCCTATCTCTACTACGTATAGAAGCAGATGTGTTACATAAGATTAATTTTGAGGATCTGATCAAAGACTTGCAATTAAAAAAAAGTAGGAGAAACTTTCAAATCTAAATAAAGTTGAAGTATACAAAAATAAACATTTTCCATCTTACTATAAGTTTTGTTTCATTTTGAAAAATAAAAATTTATTTTGTGGTTTATTATTGTTTATATTTTGAATTACAAATATATATGGGGCACCAAAATCTTTTAAGTGCTTAGGGCCTCTATGGGCCTTAACTCGGCCCTGGTTGGCTGATTGATAATACCCGAAAATTTTATGTATATATAACAGCATAAAGGGCATTTACCGGCAATTAAAATAATAATAATAAACACGGATGCGAAAACTATTCACCCATTACTCTTTCCCCATAGTATTGATTTAATTTTTTGTTTTAAAATTTCTGATGATCGTCCCACTTTCCAAATTTAGCTTTCACGAAAATATATCTAAAACAATTCGACGTTTTTTCTTTTACATGCATATCATAACTGCGGGAAAAAATGCAAAATTGGGCCAAGTACTGCAATATACACTTATTTTATTATTATTACTTACCCAAAGCTTTTAAAAAGTCATCAAATTTCTCGCTTGAAACTAACTTAAACTTTCCTGTAAGCTCAGACATGATTTTACTATTATTTTAACGCTCAGAAAAACGATACACACCCAACCAAAGCTTCCAACAGCGAGTGGACTGAAAAGATGCAAAGCGGAAAGTCAACGTGAACGAACTCAGACGCATTCTATTCTATATCCTGTTTTACTTTTATTCCTTAAATGTTTCTTAATTTTCTCTTAATTTCTGTTTCTAGATAGAAAAATAAACTCACAGTAAATTAAGCACAATGAATTAATTGTATAGTATAGCAATATTAAATAAAGTGTAAATCTGGGCAGTATAAGAAACCTTCTATTAGACTTCTGTTAGTTTTCTACCCGTTATGGAATGTTTCATAAGGTAAATAAGATTTGTAGACCTCACTGTTAGCTGAGTTAACAATCTATAGCAATGAAATGATTTCCCTCCTTAGGACAGGGAGTTTGGCTTTCCAGTCGCCACCAAGACAAACAGTTATTGACACTTTACCTTGCACAATGAGAGTCAATAAATCCCAGAGTAAGACTTTCTTGCGCTGTTTAGCATGCACCCCCCTCTAGTCCTTCTCTCTGTTATTTTCAGTGGATTGATTAAAATCCACAAACCAGTTTAAAATACTTCCTATCCTATCCTTATACTCACGCGTAGACCTACACTTTTTACCGTGCAAGCATTCGGAACCGAAATCCTACGGAATAAGTTGCTTTCTCCTTATTCCTGGAGGTATCCTATGCCTATAGAAGCGTGTGTTCACGGGGGATTTGCCTGTTCTTGGGGACGAAAAACCCGAGTGTCCGCATGACCCCCCCCAACCTCCGTATGAGACCGGCTAACTCACCTTTCGTAGGAGATGTCGATATTTTCTATAGCTGTTAATATGTCATGTTTTAATTAAAATATCGCTATTATCTCTAAGACTATGGAGACATACTATTATGTCTAAGACAAGTAACAATATAGAGTTTAATAAGTCAAATTCAAATGTAAACCTCAATTATTAAACTGGACCTCTGTAGCCCTGTCAAAATTGCGTTCGCTTCCATACCGCTAGACCAGACGAAAAAAGATTATTCTAAATTCAACTGTGGTCACTGACCAGAGTAACGGAAAATTACGAATTAAAACCCCTAGTTTGTGTTTTTGTTTTTCTACTGGAAACCCGGGTTTTTAATGCTGCAACTGAAGCAAATCTGCCGTAGAACTCACATTGTTTCAAGAAATAATATTTAGTATTAGGGTTATTATGGATCACGAAATGGCTGCAGTTGTCTGCCATAATTTCTTTCCTGGATGCTTAATCATCCAGAAAAGAAATTAAATCACCAATAGTTTTGGGCCAGCCAATCCGTAATTGCGATGAATAGAGATTGCTATCCATACATTTAGTTAAGAGCTAAAGGGCTTTGCCTATGCATTTATGGAAAATGAAAATCATTAACAGATGAATTTATTGATCTGTTAATATCTTTTCTTTATTAAGATATATATTTTATTTATCAAAAAATAGTATGCCTCCATAGTCTCACAATGGTTATACACTGCCTGGAAAGAAGTCAATGGACACCACAGTGCGAGGAACAAACAGCCATGGCCCACCTTTATAAATGTAGGACCTCCTTGCACTGCGAGGACTGCAGCAATGCTATGTGCCATACTTTCCAGAAGTGTATGATAGCGATCAATGGGAATTTTGGACGATTCTTCCTGTAGGCATGTAACGAGGTACCGGACTGTTCTCGGGCAGATGTCCCTCTACTGCACCCTTTGCTCCAGTTCATTTTACATATGTTCAATAGGATTGAGATTATGGCTCGCCCTCTGGAGTCTAGTCAAGTACAGTGAAGTTCATGTCCTCAAACCATGCAGTTACAGCAGCAGCTTTATAACACAGTGCATTGTCTTGCTGAAAGAGACAATGGTCTCTTTGAGCAAGACAATGCACAAAGAGACAATTCCATAGAAACGCCACAAAATAGGAAGATTGCATTGTCCAGAACGTTCAGATATTTCTCAGAGTTCAAGATTCGTAGCATCACAAACAGAGGTCCGAGGCAATACCACGATCACACCGCCACCTCCGATTTTCATATTTGGGGTTATGCACTCTGGCCACTGGGCATCCGCCACACCCATCCATCTGCTATGTAGAGGGTGCAGCATGATTCGTTGCTCCAAAATACAGCAGACCAAGTTTCCACATCACAGGTCCCTTTTCACCACTAAAGATGAAACTATGTTGGCTCGACTAACATGGGGCTTGAATATTTCAGTCATACCATGGAAACCTATGTGCTGAGACTCAGTTCTGAATGTTTTTTTTTGTGCAGATTCATGTTCCAATCTATGCAGGAACTTCCTATTCAACGTGTTGGCCAATGAATGACTGTTTTTACATATTATCGTTCTTTGTAGCACCCTATGGTCACGTTTATTGAGTGTGGTGGGTTGTCGGTAGCGGGTAGCACTTGCATTTGACTTCCTGCACTTCCATCTCAGTATGGTATCATTGATTGTTGACCTGGGATGGCCCACTTTATCAACAATTTGCCAAACATATAGGCCTGCAACATGGCTTCCTATCACAAACTTTCATTTCCCACCTTGCAGGCATTTCACCCACCAACAGTTGCACTGACTTGGGGGCGTCATATTCCTCCAATTTATACCGGTAATAAACAGGTGACTTGTTACATTGCATGATGCACCTTATCCATGGGGTCTCTGCTGACTTCTTTCCAAGCGGTGTATGTTAACTAAAATCCAAGGGTATGTTGACAGCATTACAAAAGAACCACATCTAAGAGGTATGTTAAATGTTTATAGTTTTAATTTCTGCTAGTATTTTTAACTAGTTCGTTATTTGCATCAAGAAGCACCTCTGACAATTCAGGCCTTGCTGATCACACTACTAAGTGTAAGAGTGAAGCAACATGAACTTAATGGTTCAGAGAGAGATAGAGAGATTATTAATTAACCGGATTGCCTCTTCTGGATAGAATCGAGCAGTTTTAGAGAGGATTTCAAATATGGGATTTTCAAATATCAAAAAAGTGCCACCACAAATATGGGAGCAATATTCCATGGTTGGGTATTTGTGATTTGTATACAGTTAACAGCTCTGAAGTATTGTCATGTGAAAAATTACACCAAGTTTTTGGTGAGCTACAGAAACAAGGGTAGAAACGTGCTTATCAAGAAAGATTGGAGGTATAAGTCAATCTCAGAAGAGATATTTGATCGTTTGGGTATCTGTGTATTTTTGGGGGAAGAGGGTGGGAGCTCCTTCTTTCGAGAGATCAGGCACGCCTGAGTTTGGGTGGCACTGAAGTCCACAAGGTTGTCCTTTCCCCAGTGAACTGTAGCTAGGAAAACGGAGTTCAGGACACTAGTCATGGTAGATATTGAGGATTCCAATACTTGAGCACTACAAAGTTTGTGAAATGAAAAGGTGGAATGGAGTGTACTGTCAGCTATGGATATGATATGAAGTATGTGAGAGGAAGTCATTTGTATACAAGCGAGTGGTGAAAGTAAGAATCCTGGAATACTCCTGGGTGAAAAAATCTCAGGAAAGAGATGGTGGGCATTGTGTGAACTAAATGAATTATCCCTGCTGTATTGATAATTCATTATGATGTAAATTAACTGACCTCTCATGACGAGTCCTGGACTTCATGAAGGTGCCAGTGAAATAATAATTATAAATATTAATAAAATTAAAACAACATTTTTAGGAATCTTTAGTCTGTTTTTTTATAGTATATGTTATGCTTCCGACTTTACTGCATATAGGAATGTACTCCTGCTGTAGTTATTGTATTGAATGTACAGTGAACTACTTATTTCGAAAATTTCAATTGATTTTAAAATAATATATTATTAGTATATTATTATATAAACTCTATGAAGTTCGTTTTCTTTATTTAAAATAATCATAGTAACTTCCATGGCGCTAGTTCTACAAAAGACACACTGCTATAGCTTGGATTCCAGTCATCGATTAGAGGAATTTTTTCTGGTCGCTTTTTATTCTAGTCCCATTAGATTTTTTTTCACAGAGAAGTGAGATTTTTTCGTAGGTAAGAAACTCAAAATTTTAATCTCACAACTGCAGTGAATCTGCAAAAGTCCTGGCAAACAACACAATAGGCCCAAAAAATTACTCGAGAACGCCCCATGAACCCTTTCATTATTTTTAAAATAAAAATGACGAATACAACAAAAACACCATAGCAAATGTTTAGGCCAATTGGCACGTCGGGCCATCGCGAAATTCTCGGCAGCTCGTAGAGCCCTGCGTAAAATACGCTCTAGTACATACAAATAAATATATACTGACGTTCATTTGAACAGTAGCACTCCGTGGGAATGCACTTATTTTCGGTGATAGAGGGCATAACATTACAGAAGAATCAAAGTATTGCGGAAATTAATTAGTTTTATAAGGACTGATGAAAACCAAAATCTCAAACAGGCTTCCCACTTGTAATCAGATACTTCAGCCAAGTATATTTGAGTTGGACTCGAGCACAAAGTACTTGAAGCTGGTATCAAAAGGTCACACATAGTACGTTACTATTTCAACGTATCATGAAATACATAAGATAAAACATCTGCGCCACCTACATTTAAGTTTAGATTATTTTTATCTCTCAATGTAGAGTTTTCTCTATCTCATCCTATCGAGACAGAGAAAATTATAAGTATTTATAATACTTATACTTGACGGCACATTAAAAACCGTTCTTGTAAATAGTGGATGTAATATATACTCTACATCTTTCTTTTCCTTTCCCCTTTTCGCTTCTTCATAAATAAATGGCACTTCAGCAAATTTCATAACCAGATACATTGAAAAGGTTATGTGCATCTCATCCATAGAAATAGTAAGAGTAAATGCAAGTGAATAAAGTTAAAACAAACAAAACACGGATCATTATTTGTTGCAAATAAACTAGATAAATGATTCTAAAAACTACAAACACCTTTCTCCAGGGAAGAGAGAGAGAGAGAGAGAGAGAGAGAGAGACAGAGAGACCATAAAATCTCTAATTGATTTAACTGGGAAATTACAGTCTCTGCTGGAAGTTATGGGATCAACTGATGTGAACATTAAGTCCATTATAAAGTAAGAAGGTCGTTCCGAAAGTAATGCCTCCATCATGAGAACTCCTCCCTGCCCAAAAAAGTAAGAGATGTTAATGAATTAAAAAACAAAATACAGCTCGAAGCCTTTACTATTTTCATTCATTGTCTCTCAGCATAATTTCTCTCCCTTTCAATACATTTTAACCACCGCGTAACAAGTTTATTTAAAGCATCTTGAACAGTTTTACTGTTGAGGAAATTTTTAGAATATTTTCGCCTCTCCTTTGTACTGTCTTGTCATTTTCAAACGGAAACATTCGAGATGTATTATCAAGTTAAGTAAGTGCAATGGCGTGCGGTGGGGAAGATGTTCCATATCTTCATTCACGTAAACGAATATTGAATATATCTAAAGTTGCAGAGCATCCGCCATACAGCAGACCGGGCTTTATCTGATTATTCGCTTAACTTAAGACACATTTCAAGGATGTTTATCCACTTTAACAATGACTCAAAACACAGGTGACAAAATAGTTTTGGAAACAACCCGAAGAGTTACGACTGCTTTCATGACCGTCTCAAGCAGTGAAGAAAATATACAGAAAGACGGAGAATATATTTAGAAGTAGTGTAGGAAATAAAGTGGAGACTTCAAAGTAATTTTTTTTAAATGTAGATATCATTTAAAAGCCATATGAAAATGTGAGATAATTTCTACAAACTTACATAAATTTAAAGTTAAAATTAACAGTGAGCAGACTGAAACTGCCCACCAAGGTCACACCCTTTACAGCCAAACGAAATGAAATTATGGTTGCGAAATTCAAGTCCAAGGCGATTTGAATTTCGCTTATCACTTGGACTCTCCAACAAGGTCCAAGGTGACTGACTCTAGACAAATGGCTGGAAGGCCATAAAAAATATAAGATATATGATAAAATAAGTAAGTACTGGTGATATCGGTGAGCATTTCAAAGATAGTAGAATCTAAATGTACTTGAAGAAGTATAAGTAGGAGTCATGTGGATCAATCTCATGAACCTCCTTCTACATGCACGTGCTTCAAAAGATGGGTGGGGTATTCTCTTATCACTTCCACTTTGGAGAATACTTCGTAGTGTTGACTTTTTTTTTTACTGCCTGATAGCATATTGAAAGATAATGTGGTGGAAAGAGTTAATTTTAAAATTCTTGTATCCTTCTGAAGAAAATTACATCCATAAGCTTAATCCCCACACATGACGAATTTATGTAGACCAATCAGAAAAAAAAGTTATATAAATATGTCACCTTAAAAACACTCGAATCTTTAAAAGAACAACTTTATACATGTGAGATCAGCAAAAGATATTTAAAAATCTAATTTTGATAACTGGTTTGGAATGGTTTCATAACTAAGATTTTTTAACTTTTCCGATAATAAATTTAAAATTCCAGTTGTAGGAGGTAATAGAAACATACTTTGACTGGATGTTTTCAGATTAAGAACATGGATGAAAAGCAAATTAGTTGGCATACCATGTACATAGTTTTAAGTATTATAAACTAGATCCAACTCTTAGATAAGGCCAAAATGGAAAGGGTGTTTTAAAAGAGAAAAAATATTTTTCTTTTCTTTAAAATATCTCACTTTCATAATTGTGGCATTAATATCAGCAAATATGCTTACAAATTGTATCATTTGGCCGCATTTTTCGTTTTAATAAAATTATTAGATCTAATAATTTTGTATGAAGAAACAAATAAGCCTCTTTTTTGTCTACTGCAGAAACCATTGACTACCGACTACCCATATAAAATATTACCACCGAAATCCGATTTGCTGTTAACTCTGATCCCAAATTTAAGCATTATATTTACTACTTAAATTTATATATAAGAATTAGCATAACGAATGGGGGACTAGAGCATTTTAAAAACAACAGTAAAGCCTTTCCCCTCTTCGCATCTCTAAGTCGATGAAGAGAATGCCCTTTGGGTAGAAAGACCTGAGTTCGAATCCTGTCTTGGACGCGAAGAATCTTTATTAAGCCAATATACATAGCCAGAAAGGCTTTTGGAAAATTAAGTAATACATAATGACGATATTAATCTTTTTATAGCCATATAAGATTAAATTTACCAGAATTTATGAGAATATAACATATGAAGGGTCCTACCTTGCACACTTAAAAAACATGAATTCTGTCCAGGAAGCTGTATATTCACCTTTTATTAATGCATTGATGAGGTTTCACTGGCCAGACAGCTTATTTGAATACCTTCCATTCCATACCATGGTTGTTCATGCCAGATCGTTATATTATTCATAAGTGAACTCTCAGTAGGTAAATAAATATAGTCAGAAAGGCTTCGATTTTGCAAATTAAAATTTCAAACCTTTTCAAGTTTAATTTTATTTGACTATAAAAAGATGATGAATCCTTAATATCCTTTATAAAGTTTTTTTTGGTTCAAGTGAGTTAGTTTCATATAAAGGTAGTAGGCCCTCCGTGAAACCCGTGTTTCTCATATTGCAAAACAGATAGTCGTAGCAGAAATAGGGAATTAAAAGACATAACATATTAGGGGGACCCTGTAACCCCTAGAGAGCGCGTCCCCGGGGTGGCAGATAGGGGATCCCACCATGTGAGTGTGTGTGTGTATGTATGTGCGTGTGCAAGCGCGCGCGCGTGTGTGTGTATATGGTGGGATGGTCCGAATATACTGAATAAGGACTCTTAGAATAACAGATTAAATAGGCTAATTAATTAAATAGAAGAAGAAAATATTATTTTTAAGACTCAGATATTCTTCATTAGAATATTTAATCAGAGTGGTGTCCATACACGATCAACTGCGATTAAAAGGTTGGAGCATATCTCCAACCTTGAGCTGACTTGTTCATTGGTACCAGGCAATTAAATTATTCTTGATATCTATTGAGTTCTACTTTCATCATTGTGGTGTTTGCATTACTAAAGAAGTCACCTTAAGTCATCTTACATTGTTCACTTCATATAAGGGAGGATGAGATGAAAATAATAAGAAAAAAAAAATTTTTTTTTTCATTATGAGAAAACTGACATTGTGGTTTTGTAGCGTTGTTTCAAATTGAATATACAGATCTTTGTTTTTTTTCGTTTTTTTATTTAGAAATTATATCTGAAGGACTAAAGGATCCATTATGTTGAAAGAAGTTCTGGGATACTTATTTTAAATATGCATAAATATAGCTAAAATAAATATCGAAATTTATCTTCTTGTCGTCAACCATAGCCTATACTGCTATATAAGGAAACACTCATGACGTGCTCATTCGATTGTATATCTGTATGCTGTCAATGGCACATAGAAAGAAACTTATCGACTTCGAAAGAGATCTTATCATACGATGCCACATTCGGTTGCTGATAATTTTGCGTATAATGTGGATGATGCAGTCTTTTATCCATGTCACAAAAAGATAGGTGCCCTGAGCAAGAACAATGCTCAAAAAGACCCAGACAGTTAACAATAACGGAAATTAATGTGACGTGGAGACTATCAACCAAAATACAAAGAATCTATAGGGATTGGGATATGTAAAGAGGTCACAGTCTCAAGTCTAAAGAGATGGGAAGCTTCGCACAAGCTAAACATCAGCTATTACAATCAACAGCAGAGTGCAGGCTACATTAGTGTGACAAAAAAAAAAAAAAAAAAAAAAGCATAGCTAGTCCTCATAGCTTTGGAATTCCGTGATAGAGTCACGTCCTCGGGCATGCGTAATGCAACACGAAATGCACCATGTCCCACTGCAGGCACTACTGCTGTATGGTTTGAGAAAAATGATGTGGGAAAACTTGAATAGCCTACACAGTCCTAATGTTAACCCAAAAGAATATATTTGAGATGAACTACAAGGAAGTGGAGCCAAAATATCCAATTTATATTATCAAGAACTGGTGGAAACTAGAAGGACAGAAAGTTTGATTAGAACTAAAAGAGGTCCTCCACATTATTGAAATGTGTGCAATTTAGGTGTTTAGGTTTTTCTATGTAATATAGTGCTTCCCTAACACTTATTTTAATATACTGTATTGTGACTGATGTGCTCCTTCACATGGCTTACTTTGGTTAGGATCAATAGCGCACTCAGGATTTAATCTTGGGGACGCCCGTGTTGAGTAGACGATTTGAGAATACACACTACGCATCGCATACGACCTATGACTGAGCATCTGCAGTGATCGCTAATTCATTAGTATAGAAATAGAAGATACGATATAAATAAAATAAAATAAATTAAAAATGAATTTTAATTAGGAAAAGGTTGATTTTTGGAAAATTTTCTAGTGTTTTTTTTTTCTCGTTTTCTTTATGGGAAGGGCCCTTTCCCCCCTCTGGGGACTCCACTAGTCAGGATTATCAGCGCAGCAATTGTTACATGAGGCCACTACATTAGTCTGCCAACCGTTTGTTTTGAGAGATGAAAAACCCGAGTTACAGGAAGAAAAAAATTTGTTACCGCCATATGAGTCAAGCTAACTCCTCTTCAACTGAAGAGGAGTTAGAGGGGCCTAGTATTTCCAAAGTTCTAAGAAAATTTGATAATAGAATTTTTGATGTTTCAGAGATGTATTGATACGGGAAATATTTTAGTGTATAATTATGTATTTAATGTTTGTAAATTATCTTTAATAAAATTATGATTTTTCGATAAAAAAAATTCTTTTTCGCCAATATTTCAGGAACCCCACTAATAGCTTTTTCTCGAGACTCCACAAAACCTCCAGTCAGCCCTGTTCAAACCCAGATCCTTCCAATCAGAAGACATCGTCAGCGCTAACTAAAACTACGGAGACGTAGTTGTGCAACCATTGCACACATAACACTAGTAGTGCAATATATTACGAGCCTAAGGAGAAAAATACATGGGGAGGGGTGTCACGACAGAAAAACAAAAAAAAAAAAAAAAAAAAGAAGAAGAAGAAGAAGGGAGGGAGAGACTAAAAGAGATCCGTTACGGTGAAACGATGGCTCTGAGAACAGTTCCTCCCCATGATCCAGTAAACTGTCTGGGATTTAGCACCTCCCGTAGCGCAATTGGAAGAACGACGGTGCGTGGCCTTCAATTGGAAAAGGCCTAAGCTCGAGTCTCGTCATGACGGGAGGAATCTTTATATGGACTTCTTCAATCGAAGGTGTGTTAGCCGATCTCATACGGAGGTAGCAGGGTTTTTTCTCCCGGAAACTCGGGTTTTCATCCCGCATACAGACAAATCGCCCTTCACAACGCGCAATTTACAGACAAAAAATACTAGTTGTGGTGGGCACTGCGTAGATGATTGGTAGTAGAGGTGGAGACGGAGAGTTGTACAATAGGTGTCCTCCCGCGATGAGTCTTCGGACTCCTTGGGGATGTTATGAATAATAATAAAAATTTACAAGGAAAAACCGGTAACAGAACCCAGTGGACAAGAAAAGCCGAATCTAGTCTCTTCATTAATAGATGTTGCTTAACGCTTCCGGCAATAAATATTTATTAATGACAACACAAACAATATTCACCGGCAGGATCGAATCACTAATTAATTAATTGAACCAAGTAGTAGTAGTTTCCTAAAAATGAATTCTAAGAAGTATTATCGTCTGTACGATGTTCCACCATAAGTGGTGAAGTAATTTAAGTTCTAAAACTAGGTGGCATTCTAGAAAACAGCCTTATCGAGGCTCAACATTAAGCATTCCCTTGTGAAAAGACCGCTTTATGAGATTTCGTTTGTTTACTTACTGTTCGATGAAAGAGTGCAGACTAAGTAAGCAAGGGAGTGCTCTTGCGATAACCGATTGACCCAATAGCTTGGGAATGACATAAAATGTTGCTTCGGAATGGTTAAAATGTCGTCTGTTCTTATTTCTTTCTTTTAAAATATTCTGATAATATGCACGTTTTTTTTCATGACGATTATTAGAGGTGAGAATAATTGATTTTGTTATTTATATTATTCGTTTATTCATTTTGAAATCCTGCTGGTTTTTATCTCAGTGTTATTATTTGAAGAAAGTAACGTCCTACTAAGCATATTATACTTTAGAATTATTTTTCGTCGCCAGACGTATTTCAGTTTGAATGCAATCTATTCACGTAAGATTTTTTAAAAAGAAAATATTTCTTTACATTTTGATATATGAAAAAGCATCAATCAAATGATAAAAATATACATTCCTGAAAAGTCATTATAGCATTAATATTCAGATGAACTAAGAAACAGATGGGGGAAAAAATAAAAATAAATAAGAGCCTGTTATATTGCTGTTAAATTGCATTCTAAAAATTTTGATTTTGAAAAATATACGGATTAATTTCGATTTTTATTTATTTATTTATTTTTTTTTTTTTTGAGCCTAAAAAAAAGCAAGAAAACTCTTCATAAAGTACAATTTGGTAAGAACAATCAACGTAATATAGTGTCGTCCTTCCCTATTTTTTACAACGGGATATGAATAGGCATACCACACATCTCCATAATTAGTAAAACACTAACTACAAAGCATGAAATTAACTTCCGCATAGTTTACGAAATGATAACGAATACCGATTCCCACAATAAATAAAGAGTGCAGCACAGGTTCCTTGTCGCCTGTGACCAGTAGTATAAATAAAAATGGCACCATAAACACAACGGTGTGTCGTAGAGCAGTGGTTCTTAACCTTTTAGTAGTCGCGGCCCCCTAGTTTGTACTAAAATAATAATAATATATTTTTTTTTAAATAGTGGTTTCATTTTCTTATTATAATGACAAAAAAAATCAGAAATCAATTTTACTGTAAAAACTTTATAACTTCACTGTTATTATGTAAAAACTTTACTGTATTTATATTTAGGAAATCAAATAATGCTCTTTGTTTGCTGATTTAATAAGGGGGTAAATTTTAAGAAATAACAGCGTTCAGTTCTATGCATTCGTACTAGTATTGTTTAAAACTTCAGAGAACCCCTTCTATCACACGTTCAGTAAGCAGATGTCACGACTGGCATAGTGTTGCAACCAGCAGCGTAAAGTCGACTTGTGGCGCCACCACAAAAGAAACTACTGCATTAAACTTCATAATTTAGATTACAAAGCAATACAAGTTTGAAACAAAGTAAAATAAACAACAATAACAAAAAAATGATTTTAAGAGGTTTTAAAATTTTAAAAACTAGAAAGGTTCTATAAATTTTCCGCTTCAGACAAAATATACAGCTGTTAGGGTTTAGTACCACGAAATGGGTGCACTTGTCTGCCATGATCTGTTTTCTGAAAAACTCGATTCATTGATAGCCTTGAGCTCATCAGTGATGAAGGGTGTGGATCGGCTGCTAACAATCTTTAAAAGTTAGGGCTAAAGGAGACTCCGTGTAATAAAGGATTTTTTAATTTATTTTATGTATAACGTTGATATAAATTCTAAATGTCATTAGTTATAAAACTTAACTGTACTGTTTTAGTCAAAAAAAAAAAACTAACTGAAATTATTATTATTATTATTATTATTATTATTATTATGTTGTTGTTGTTGTTGTTGTTGTTGTTGTTGTTTTCGTTCTTTGCTAATAAACGAAACATTAGAAGAATGCTACCCAAAGATATAAGGCAGTATAAAGGCATCTAAAAAAAGTGCTTCAGTTAATATTCAGCCATCAATGGAGGTCCTGAATCACCACTTTCTGGAACGCTGCATAGACTATTACTACATATTAGGGCGCCTCTACGGTACTTCCTTTCTTGTTCCCGTATACAATTACCGGGTGATCGTTATTATTTGCAATTATCAAAGAACTGTGGCTGAGAAACATGTCACACAGCTCCACCAGGATGAGGAAAGAAGGGGGAGCAGGAGGAAGAAGAATGGGGACTACTACTACTTAAATAATAGTCCCTATTTCAGCATAATTGTTTCCTTCTGTTAACAACGACCTTTTGAATGCAGTCGTCTATAAGAGGTAGATTATCAGCGCAGTGACACACACACCATTTTAAATTTCTGATTTTTTTAAAGCAGCGGGTTCATAAAGGAGTTAAATAAACCGAATAATTCCGATTAGAACACGAATCAAAGCCAAATTATAAAATTAGAGGGTTTTATATATTTATTTTATTTTGTTTTATTTATTTATTTCTCACAGATTTCTTAACCCATTCCAAGCTGCCCTGTTGGCATAAGCCATAAGAATGACAAGCACAGGGAAGAGTTACCACTGGGGGAGGGGAAGAAACAAAGCAAATAATTGCAAAAAGAAATTTGTAAATGAACGAGGTAGATAGTGTCGCCTTTCTTCCACAACCGACCAACTGCGGATTCAAATCCCAAACGTAGATGTGAATCAGCCATACTTATTGGAGGACGGAATGAATTAAAAAAACAAAAAAAAATCGAGTGTTGGTGGTTGGTGTCTAGAGTAGAGGAGAGTTTCAGATTATCTGATCCTAAACCCACTTTCGATATTCACGTACTATAAATTTACATCATTAGTGGATGGAATTATACAATACTTATATTCCTTGCTACAAAATGTATGAAAGATGGTGTTCGATGCATTTTAAGTAAGAGTAGCAGCCGATCGCTAGAACATTTCGATCAACGGTCTAGTAGATCTTTTCAGAAAAGGACTTGGAGTTATTGGAGATAAGCATGAGTTACGTTTTTCTTTTTATCCTCTGATTCTTTTTAATGACTATAGGGACTTTGCCCTCTAATCATCAGCACTTTGTGCTTTGGGACTACTCACCTCTTTGCTGCTAGTAATAAATTAAAAAAGGATAGATATGTAATAATAAACATATTTAAAGAAAATCGCTCAGTAACAAATTTAAGGGAAATGAAAAGAGATTTTCTTCTTCTAGAATCAGAGCAAAAACTATTGAAAATTTTATCCAAAAATAAAAACTCATTCTCGAATACCTGTTTTCACCCGCACTCTTTTTTAAAATCAGAAGGCACCCTTCCACTTCTTATCATCGATGAGTCTGAGTGCATTCCTACGCCGTGCAACTTCAGAGGCCATATTCCAAACTGCTAAATAAATCGTACGTGTTTCGAAGATTAATTCATCTCAGTAATGCGGATTGCAAACCCCAGTTTTTTCGTTGAGAAAAAAGTCCTAGTTGCTTGCATTCCATCATTAGTTGGAATGCAAGCAACTAGGACTAATAATCCAGATCGGCTATTTCTGGAATCAGACGAAAAAAGCTTCTCTACAATGGAGCGACTGGAATCGAACCGTTAATAATCTTCTGTAAATTAGCGTTACAGAAGTTACTGTAACGCTAAGGTTACTGAGGCTTTTATAATGAAATAAGTTATTATTCTTGTTGATAATTCAATACAAGACATTGGATATTGGGTGCCCTAATGTTTGTTTGCGCGTTCTGCAGCAGGACCATCACCGTCTATACTATTTCTGTCAGCAGTAAACTAAACTACAGTATACATATATATAGGAAAAGTAAACATCATTGCTACTGAAAATTGAAAAGACATCTCTTGGTTCGGATGAATCCATATATCAATCATACGGCTTGGAAGGACTGAACTCTATGAAGAAACCATGGCATGTGTTGTGGGAGCATTAACCAAGGCACGTGCTGTGAGAGCACTAACCAAAGAGTGAAGTGCGTCTGGTCATGTTTGCTTGATATGTTTCCCTCAAACATTGAACTTAAGCATTAGTTTTGTCAACTAATGCGCAATAGCTTAGTTCAGCATTTATTGTAGACCAGTTGCAGCCTTTCCAGAAGATCGTTCATCCCTTTTACGTGGTTTCAGGCACACCCTCCCCCTTTCTCTTTTCTCCACTGTCCTGCTTAGTTTCTGAATCCCAATGAACACTCATGGGAAGATGCAGAATGTCCTCCCTAGTTCCAATGAGCTTTTATAATTATTTTTTTTTAATCTGAAGGCTAGTTAGTGACAAAGGGTTTTCCTCTGGAAACAGGTTCTTCATCCCGGGGGAAAAAAGAATGCATTTTACAGACATTACTACACTGGTTTTAGAACCTTAATTGCCTCATTGTTAATGGTTGCTTAGATGATAGTAATCATCTCATCCTGAAAAGGAATTAGACATCTTATTCGACACATTTGACATCACTGGACACTATATGGTCACTCCCGTACCTCATAGGGCTTTCCAAGTTACGCTTTCTGCTAGAAGAAGTGGTAAGGTTGCAGAATCCCTTCCCACACAGTGTTATTAGGACAATCACCAACATCCGAACTCATGTCGAACCTGCAGCCTCTTGGGTGGACAGACGGATATGCTAACCGCTCGGCCAACCAGGACAGTGATTTTATTACGACCAGTGTACAGAAATGAACAAAGCAAATAAATAAATATAAATAAAATAAGTAAAGCAAATCTCTAAATCAAATACAAACGGATCTCACCGTCTTAAACTTTGCGCAGAATATTTTATAATTATGGTCTGCTTGTTTGAATTCTGTTCACTAAATTTAGTTATTCTCTCAAACATTATTATTTTTTTTGACACACATTAGGAATTAATATTTACAAAAAAAAAAGAAAAAAAGAAAAAATCCCCTCCTCAAAAAATAAATAAATAAATAAAGCCGATATCATTTTATTATACAAATATTCAATATTTTTAAGAAAGTTAATATATTTCAATATCGAGTATAGGAAAGGCGTGTTACACTTACATTATCCACATTTTTGAAATAAATTTAGTACGTTATATATAAATATAATCCAGAATTGACAATTCGCATATAATATAGAAATGGTCTTCATATTCCTAATAATAATAATATTGCCTTAAATATATAAAACATATTTCAAAAAGTACTGAAATTTTAACTTTGTCTCGAGGCTAAGAAATCAGCAAGTTCACCTACCCACAGCTTTAAGGAATTCATCGAAATTTTCGCTCGAGGTGAGCTTGTATTTCCCGCAGATTTCAGCCATAGTTTATGTGTGAATAGCACGAATGGTGCAGACGATGTAGCGCTATATATTAAGCTGACGACTTGCAACGTATTCTCTAACAAACTATAATGACCATTAATCGTCATAACTTTTTCTAGATGGTTTAATAGGTCAGAACACACTAGGACTGGCCATGGAGTATGGGGTGTCAGCCTATCAGTGACAAAGGCGTCGGATGGTTTGAATAACGCCTGCTGGGCAGCTTTTCTAAACCGTTTCCTTTCAATTTACGAGTTATTTTATTCCGTGCATTGTACATTCATCCAATGCCATACTTAGCTTCAGAAACCATCGACATTAAACTGAAATGTGAAAGCTGTATAAAACATAAATAAAATCTAAATGGATGTTTGACCTATTTATGAACCGAAGGTGATTTAAGTAGAGGAATTTGTGCCATATTAAGCATCAGGTGACTTTATATAAACTATGAATATTTACCCGTTTACTACAAGTTATAACAATCTCCCCCTTTTTATAGCAATATTTAAGGAAATGCTGTGTTTAGTTTCCGACCGATGTGAGTGGTTTGTATTTTTATTAAATTAAAACAACACTAGGGATTTAAAAATAAATAAAAACCACTGTACACGTTCAGAAATATCAAATAATGCGTAAGCAAATTGATTTTATTACAAAAATTAAAGCGATGTAGACATGATCGCCGCAAAGTTCATTTTTGCGACGGTTTGTACAAAGTTCACTTTCTTGCTCACACCACACTGTTTGGTCTCTGAATGACTTTCAGCTATACCGCACAGCAAGAAATGAATGCCGTTTCTCCACGAATGCGGTACAATTGCGTTGATCAAAGTAATCTTAGTCCTGATCTGAACTCGAGATCAGCGCATAGCATTGCTAAAGCGTGACGAAGTGGACCAATATGTAGTTGAATGTTGTTGAGAGCAATTCGACTGAGTGAAGCCCCTAGAAGCGGCGCCACATCTTCAAAGTTCGTTCTCTGGATGCTTACTTCTGTACCACAGTCAAGACAGTCCTTCGGTTGGACAGATCTGGGTTCGAATCCCCTTTGCAATGCGAAGAAAACCTTTCTCAAGGTTTTTCAACAGAAGGTAAGTTAGCCATTCTCAGGCGAAGAAGTAAGGTTTTTATGGAACCATGCCGGAACAGACGTAGTTAAACAGATGTAGCATAATTCGGCCTTAATTCCAAACGACCAATCCAGATTCATTAGAAGAATGAAAAAATAAAAAAATAATTTTTTGGAGATTCATCAGTGTGAAACTCCACTGACTAATAAGGCTAAAGTCTTAGCTTTAACCTTGTTATAAACTTTAGCCTTTAGATCTTACCCATGTTAGTAACCTTATTGATTTTATTCATATTACCCTTTAGACTTTAACGCCTTGCTTAGTATATATTTAGTCAATACTTGACCTCTGGCTGTTAAGACTGAAAACGTGTGCAACTGCTACTCCAACAGTTAAGTAATCGAGGGGTTTTAAGCATGCATCCCAAGCCTAAAGGAAGCAAGAACTTTGCTTTTTGCAATCCATTCCTGGTTTTGGAACGCATAACCTTCTGATATGCTTCACGATATGCTATGTAATGCACAATACGCTAACAAACATGCATATTGTTAAAATATTAAATTATTTATTAGGCTAGCAAATATGTATAATGTTTCCTGGCAAGCGGGAAAAATACAAATATTTAAATATAATGTCAGTTTCTCTACTTCCCAACCTTCCACCAATCCCGGTTGAAATCAAAATCTTTTCCGTAATACTAATCCCGGTATTACAAAGGAAGGAAGCTTTTCAGTTCAGACTCGTTATCATGAAACCACTTAATAACGAGTTTAATTTGGTCGAAATAGGTTGAACGAAGCGACTAATAGAGGACTATATATACGTAAATGCTCCCTCTCCCCACTTTCCTTCCTCTCTCACTTTCTTTTGTGTGAAACTTGCCCAAAAATATAATATAATGTGATATTGCCTGTCGTCGTCTCTCAGCACGTGGTCGTCGTTAAATATAAGCGATTTATATCAGTTTTTTTTTTTTTTTTTTTCAATTCATTCTATCCTATGTTCGGTTTTCTTCAGGAATTCCTTTATGTGAATGATTTTTAACGCAGTAAATTTTCATGACAAGTTAAAAAGGCTCTTTGTGAACTGAAGCTATTCAAGCCATAGAAAGCATAAAAATAATATTGAACACTTTATGCGACACTCTGCACCCAAGCGTGAAATATGGGCATTCAACGAAAGAGATTATTCATTCAGACGTGACTATTACAGTTATTATTATTATTTTAAATTGTTAAAATAATTCGTGTATATAGCATTTCAGCCAATTAAAACAATCGTGCTGTTGTTGTATCGTCTCATACTTCCAAATTTCGCAGCGTGTACTGCATGGAATGAATCAGCATATTTTACCCTTACTCTTATGGCTTCACTCAAGCAGCAGTTCCCACCCACACAGACACAAATATTTACATTATGCGAATTTAACTGCACTGACTATGTATTCGTAGTCAGTGCAGTTTTTATATACGTACAGCTGCATTATCTCAAGGTTTTTTTTTTTTGTTTGTTTGTTTGAATTAGTTTCTTGAGAACCCTAATTCTTTAAGATTTTTTCTTCTTTGAAGAAGAGGATTTTTTTAATTTTTTTTTTTTATTGGTACAAAAGTATCAGGTTCGGGCTTTTACCATTCTTATTTACAAGACTTTAAAATACATTTCTATTTATTTCATTCGTAACTCTTCAGAACCTCTCATATAAATGTGCGCTACCTTAATAGAAGTATTTTAAAAATAGATGACTTACGTAAAGAAAATATTTTATTAATGATAAGTTATATCCAAATAAGACAATACTTATTTTGAAAATATAAATATAATTTCATTAATAAAAAAAAATCTCAATGTTATCAACGTCCGCTTCGTTCTTAGGGAAAAAAAAGTAAATAAATGAAAGTAAATAAATGAATATGAGAAAAAAAATGAGTGATATGTATTCAAGCATACATATCACTCATTTTTTTCTCATATACCATTTATGAAAAATAAATGTGATACGAGATAGGGTTCAGGCAGGTCCGTCGCCAGATTAGATCGCACCCTAAGGCACACAATTAAATATCGCCCCTGA
This sequence comes from Typopeltis vanoorti, assembly GCF_054136105.1. Taxonomy (NCBI): domain Eukaryota; kingdom Metazoa; phylum Arthropoda; class Arachnida; order Uropygi; family Thelyphonidae; genus Typopeltis; species Typopeltis vanoorti. Next base: position 110,598,503 of record NC_143568.1, read on the forward strand.
TGGATTATAAGACAAAAATATAAGAAAAATCTCCAATTGCTATTTTATTTTTATTACAAGAGAAACATTAATGCGGCGTTGATGGAGATGCTTCGTAGCAGAGGTTCGGTGTAGTAGTTGAGACAGTTGTAAGTGTCCTCCCGCGATGAGTCTTCGGACTCCTTGGAGGTGTCAGGAATAATAATAATACGGCGCCTACCGCAATATGGCTAAATGAACGCCCTTATTAAGCGGGGCCGTGAGGCAGGCTGCCTCTATGCTACGCCCTGGTACTGGGTTCAGACAATTTATAGCAAACATACACTATATAAACATTACGGTAACTATACGCCAGTAGCATACTACATGTGTTTCTATTTAAATACAGCATAACCTAACAGCAAAGAAAGTAACACAAAAGTGAATAAAATGCAACCTTAACGCGCTACTTTGACTGATGCTATTGTACTTCCGGCGCTGTTTCAATTTCCGTTCTTTCTGAAATAGATGCCATTGGTTTATTTCTGCTTGCATATTTATGGTTCGTATATCGTTTTTTATTTTAATTTTATTTATTTTTTTATGTTGTAATTCTTATATTGTTGTAATATAATTCTGTTATATTTATCTTCGCATCTGTTAATTTAAAGGACACTTTCTTATATCTCAGTTGTTGACTTCACTGATTTTTGATTGAAAGCAAAGTTATTTAATGGCTGCAAGCTCGCTGGACTGTTCATAAAAACAGGATAATTTGTAACGTGGTATTTCTTTATCTTTATTTAGTGGTTTCAACAAGGTTTTCTTCTTTTTTCTCCTTGAAAAAGGCATTGGTTATTAAGATTTTTTTTTATTATTCTTATTTAAGAATGATATATGAGAAAGATATTATGGTAAGATTTCCCTTTATGAAGTAAAATTTTCTTATCTCTCTTTTGTGTACTGGTATAAAGAAATCAAGTTTCATGACACCAAAGCTTCACTGCCCTTCCACACACACACTCTCACTCTCTCTCTCTCTACAGAATGAGTACTAATAAACAATAATTCTCTTGCTCACATTAAGTTCAAAGTTCCCGAAGAGTAGTTTTGGATATAGTAAGAGAACGCACAATACCATAAGGTAAACCAGTCTGATAAGTGGAGCTTCGCTATTTTCCGATACAGCAGATATTTTTTTTTGGAAATTTCAGCCAACTTTTATTTATTTATTCATTTATTTAATATGTTATACAAAATGCGCAATTTACGAGTATATTATACTGAATTCTTTATTGAATACGCAGTCAGTGGAATATTTTTACAAAACGAATAGTAACTAAAAATAGAATTTTTTGAGAATTCTGGTATTCTAAAAATAGAATATATATATATATATATATATTTTTTTTTTTTTTTTAATTTTATTATTATTATTTTTTTTTTTTTTTTTGAGCACGATCCGTGCTCAAAAAATTCTATTTTTAGTTACTATTCGTTTTGTAAAAATATTCCACTGACTGCGTATTCAATAAAGAATTTAGTATAATATACTCGTGAATTGCGCATTTTGTATAACAAAGTATTTCGAGTAGCCTAATGAACAATTTCTGCTCAAAGAAATTCGAAGGTTCTTTATTTCCTAGAATTTCAATAAATTGATGGACATTAATCACCATTTATGACATTCTTTTGACACACCCAATAATAAACTCTCGTCACGTTCCTTTGTCGCCTAAGTAATGAATTTGGATCACAAACAAACGTTTCCTTTCCAGTTTCACAGTGATATTGTTTTCGTTGTGAATATCCCAAATTCAAGTAGTATGTGATACATTCAGAGAGAATAGGCAAAATAGGATGGGGGGGGGGGGGGGTTGCTGATGATAGTAGAAAAATCGCAACCAACAAGTGTATTCAGCTAAAGGGGACATTGCATTGCGAGTAGTGTATTTAGGCTATCTGGTATGAGACAGAAGCCAGGAGTGCAAAATATGTAATTGGTTGCTTGCTGCTAATTTAAAAGGGAATGCAAAGGATGGACATGGATAGTCAATCAGCTCAGTGAATGTAAGGAAAACAATTATGATGGGAATTTCAACTATGAAGACATGTTGGGAAGAGCAGTTGACGCATCAGGGGTAGGAGATGGAATTTTTGTAGTAACTAAGAGATTGTCACCTGAAACAGCATGTAATGGAGGGGATACCGGATCTGATGACATAAGGTTTCTCCATGATCAAGGTAATAGCTTCCGCTGAAATAGGGAGAGTGATCACATAGACTTGACCTGGGGGGTGGCTAAGCATGTGGAATTTTCGGCGAAGCAACTAAAGCTATGAGGCCAGTGTGTTATGTTTCTAATGTGCTTGTGCTCTTCTCTATACCGTGTGTATTTCCGTATGCTCTTTTATATATTTCAGGGGGAAGTTTACCTGCTGTATGTAAGGAAAAAGGTAGTCAGAAAGCGCATAATACAAAGCACAAGCAAGAAGGGTAATCAGCGTGGTAAGGAAGGCAAAATCATATTATTAGAGGAAATTAGCCATGTAGGCTAAAGGAGTCTTTTCGTTATGTGAGGAGTAAAAAAAAAAAAATAATTACGGTAGGAGAAAATGAACGTTGATGATAGGGAGCTCACAGAAGAAGAATAAAGAGTTGAATTACTAAGCAACTGCTTGGCTAGGATGTCTCATTCACGTGACGAAGCAGTGACTGAGGCAACGGGGACGATAGAAGAAGATGAATACAACCAAGGGATTGAAAGAGGGGGGGGGGGATTTCAGCCTATTTAAGAGAAGGTATAATGCAAATTCTCTATCTGATAAGGCTGTTTGATTTCTCAACTCTGGAAAGGTTCCCAATGGAGTATAAAGAGAGCTTATTTTTAGCTCCATTACATAGAGAACGCTCCAAGACAGAAGAAACAATTCAGGAGTGGCCGTTAAAGTATGGAAAAGTTAGACAAGCCCAAAATTCATGAATGAGTGAATAAAATATATTCTACGCTATACAGCACGATTTTGCAAAATCTTGGTAATTTATTCTCTTCTTATTAAAAGTGAAAGTTGAGTTGTATATTGCAGGACTTTGCAAAGAGATTTGAAAGAATTTCACCTTGAACTTTATTATGTAAACTGAAAGAAATAGGGATGGATATGAAGCCGGTGACAGGATAATAGAGTGGCTCTAAACTTAAAAGTTTTGATAGTGTCACATCCGGAATATATACGCAAATTTGGTTGCATAGGTTTCTTCCGGATGTGGAACTGTTGAAGAGGACCGAGAAGCGATTGGCCCATGGTGTGCTGGTATGAAGAGAGACTGAAGGTTTGTGGATTACAAAGTTTAGCGAATAGAAGAAAGGAGAGAATATGATAAAGATGCATTTTAAAGCGATTTTATTGAGGAATACATGCTGAAGAAATTTTTCATTACATGAAAAAAAGACAGAGGTCTGAGTTCAATAGTATATTTTGCATTCTTATAAAATGGCGATGTGGTATAATAATTCCTTATCGTTCAAATTTTTGTTACTTTATACAGAACTGTTCGGATTCTATGTTGTTTGCATTATTTAATAATTAAAAAAAAAACTAGTAACTAAGCATTTTTAGTTAGAAGTTTGCAAAGTGATTCGTTATGTTTTTAATTACATTGACTAGATGAAAAAACGGATAACACCATTTTATAATTTGGCGTTCACTTTATTTATTTTATTTATTTTTTTTTTCAATGAAAAGTTGTTTAGTTATCCTGCCAGAAATAATTTGCATTCCATACATATGCGAAAATACCCTTCATTCTTCTCTCGCTTTTATTCCGTTCGCAGTATGTACCATTCTGTCTCTTGCAAATATCACATAATACAGTACTTGCATACTGGACAACAAACAAATCTGGTAAACATCACGTGAGTCGATTGGGTTTTTCCGGTGGCACCCAAGTTAGTTTTTGCCTTCATTTTGAGAACGCGAAAGCAGCATCAGGTGTAACTTCTAAATTGCATTAAGGAAGTCAATGCTGAAAGTTTATACGTGTAGGAACGATGTTTTAAACTGATGCCAACTTCCTCCTTTTCAAGGCGATTTATATTTCGCACGCACGCACGCACGCGCACACACACACACACACACACACACACACACACACACACACACACACACACACACACACACACACACACACACACACACACACGTATATATTTAGGAATTGCAATTTGGGAAAGTTAGGAAATATATATATATATATATATATATATATATACAGGGTGTTCGGGATAAATTTGACATATTTATAATTAATTATATTTTTCCGTAAGTTACATGTATTAACACACACTTCTCTTCATTTAAAAGTTTGGACCCTTCTTCATTCACATACAAGATGTCAGAAAGGATGGATAGCTGGAACCCACCTGAATCATGGAAGAGAATAACTTGTATCATGATGATTCGTGCCCGCCATCAAAATAAGGATATTACGACTGCTGCCCAATGCTCCCTGAATACAGTAAAAACAATCAGGCATGAACTAGAGACTTGCAATGGTGACTATGAGGATGTAGCAAGAAGAAAGATCCCTAGCAGACGATCTGATTGCGTTCGTACAGCAGAATTCCTCGCAAATCTGCAGGAACAGGTGTTGAAGAACCCTGGCATTGGAATTCGGGCTTTGTTCGTGGAGTTGCTAACTGTAGTCAAGCCCTGGATAACAAGGGTAGCCAATGGTAGGCCGTATGTATGGCAGCAGGATTCGGCCCCTTGCCACACCTCTGGGAAAAGTCAAAAATGGTTGTCTGAAAATTTCTACGACTTCACCAGTCCAAATGTTTGGCCTCCAAACTCCCCAGACCTTAACCCCATGGATTATTTTGTATGGGGCGCAGTTGAAAAAGACACCAATCGCACTTCCAGTAATACAAAAGCCCAGTTAATGGATAAAATTAAAACAGTTTTTGCGGCCCTTCCCAGGGAGACTGTAGCATCAGCTTGTTCGAGGTTCCGAAGCAGAATTGAAGCTGTCATCGATGCTAATGGTGGTTATTTTGAGTAAATCTTGTTGATAGTATTGTAATTAACTCTGCCTGTAATGTTTTTTTGTCAATTCATTAAATTTAATAGATACAAAGAAGATTTTCTTTTTCCTTACGAAACTGTCAAATTTATCCCGAACACCCTGTATATATATATATATATATATATATATATATATATATATATATATATATATATATATATATAATAGGTAGCAGGGTTTTTTCTCCCGGAAACTCGTGTTTTTCATCCCACATACAGACAAATATCGCCCCTTCAGAATACACGGGATTTACAGACAAAAAATACTAGTTGTGGTGGTGGGCGGTAGATGGCGTTGATTAACAGTAGAGATTCGGTGTAGTGGTGGAGACAGTTGCTATAGTAGGTGTTCTCCCGCAATGAGTCTTCGGACTCCTTGGAGACGTCACGAATAATAATAATAATAATAATAATATAAAAAAGGATTAAAAACCTAGCTTATAAAATTGCTTGGTATCTTTAACATATATATATATTCCCTAATTCCTACTCGCATACCAGAGGTTCAGTCGATCCGATCGGTGCGTTATAATCCATTTGGGGGAATCAAAATCGTATTTAGACGAATGACAACTTATTTCTTCCCACTCGTAAATGTGCTTTGAAATTATCTTTCTGTGCTCGACTCTCAAAGTGATCCATAAAGTTTAACTTCCTATTCAACATCACTCCCGAGCCCCTCTGTAGCACGGAAGAATGATCTTTGACCTTGGGTCGAGAAGATGTTTAGAATGTCCAGTCTGGAAAGTTTACTTTTGAAATGAGTTAGCTTATAATTTTCTTCCTAAGAAAAGTCGGCGATTTTATTCTAGCTAAACAAGCCGGCTTGAAAATACCCGCATTATATTCTGTCACAACCTTAGTTTGTTTAGATTATGTAAAATAGAACATCTTTAGTGTAAAATGTAAAACCTTGCCCTTGGCATTTGTTATCCTCTTCTGATAACAGTAGCCTGTTAAGTCTTTCTGAAGAGATCAGAATAACTTCTTATCACATTCTCCAACTTTTGCTTCATCAGCGAGTGTTCTCATCATTCCCTCCCCTCCCCAACCCGCAAACATTCTCGGTATCATTAATGTAGAGATTAAACAGCCTTAAGTCCAAGGTCAGAACCTTGGACTGCTACCCTTCTTTCGTTAAATTCTGCAACTTCAGTTAACGGAAATTATGGTCACTTAAGGAATTGTGAAATGCTTTTCAGTTGCTTGTGTGACTCGATGATATTGCTCATGAAAGGATTAGGATGCGTACACACGAGTTTTTATTTATTTCTGTATTTAATTATTGACTCGACATAGGAGAGATTAAACAAAACTGCCGTATGTGGGCTAAGTTAATAAGGGAGTGAAAATAGTTTCAGTCTTAATAAGGGGATTGCATAGCCAAATAGGTGAGCCAATCAATTAAGCAAACTTGTCCCTACTCTGCACTAAACCGTGTAACTGCACCTGCGCGTAATCGAAGTTTAAATGTGCATCCAGTGATGTGAAGTTAGAAATTTTAGAACCGCGAATTTCAGCCGTATTGTAGGCTGAAATTCGCAGGCCCAAAGCACATTATTGTCTGTAGTTATAAACTCCGTCCCCCACTTCTGTCTCCTTCCACCGTCATTTTTTTAAAGCCAATTTTGATACAAACTTCTTTTTAATTTTTTTTTCTCTAAAACTAAACTGAATAATAGCTATTTGATAACCCTTAGATTACTACGCTGAAAATTAAGATAGAAAAACAACTAAGCAATAAATCCTCTTATTTTACGCAGATATTCATTAGTTTTCCAAGATCTGTAGAAATAATGTTAAAAAATGAGGGGTAGCGAGAAGATCAAAAAAGCGACTGCACTCATTGTTCGAGGTCATCTAAAGACCTGGAAAGCCAGCTATAAACATGGATGATTAACAATTTGTTAACAGTTAACAAACTCAAGCCTTTTCATGTTAAAACATCCGGAATATATGGAGCACCTAAAATTCACCTACGCCCTGTTGTGGATAGTATACACAATCCCACACACACATTTGCTAAACATTTAGCTAAATTATTAGCCACCCTCACATATAATTCCCCCTTTGTTAAAAATTCTGTTCACTTAAGAAGTATTTTAGAAAACCATATCTTAAAAAGTTCAGACATGATGATTAGTTTTGATATTACTTCACTATTTACCAATCAACCATTAATTGAAATCCTGGATTTGCTAAGGTCATCTCCCCCAGATATATTTGAACTATTTAAATTTACAGTACATGCAGATTATTTTGCATGGAAAGGGGAGATATACAACCAACTAGATGGAACAGCAATGGGCTCCCCTTTTAGCCAATTTCTGCATAGAACACTTGGAAAAGCTACCTATGAATACAGCCACTCTCAGACCAGTGGTTTGGGTACGTTATATTGATGATGCGTTTTTGCTATCTGACCACATAGTCCAGACAGTTTGGATCCATTTTTAGTGTATTTAAATAGCCAACACCCTAAAATCCACTTCACAACGGAACAGGAAGCTAATGACTATCTGCCTTTCCTGGATACACTAATCACACGTCTTCCAGATGGTTCCTTATCATTCTCAGTTTATAGAAAACCCACACACATACAGTGAGTTGTTTGCACATACAGTCACGCCATCATCCAGCTCAACAGTATGCTAAAAACACTAATTCACAGAGCCAATGACAATGCTCTTACTGCTGAACTCACTCACTTACGTCACACATTAGCCAGTGGCTATAATCCCCTCCATTGCCTATCACACAAGACTACAGCAAAACTGTCACCACCCCATACATTCAAGGCACATCTGAAAAGACATCTAGAGTGCTTAATAAATATCAGCTACTCACCTCATTTAAACCTCGTGTCAAATTGGCAACTCTCATCCGTTCACCTAAGGACAAACTCTCTTCTTTATCACGTCCAGGAGTTTATGAATTGCCCTGTTTTTGTGACCGGGCTTACTATGGACAGATAGTAAGAACTGTTGACATCCGTCTTGGTGAATATAAAAAATACATCCGACACTATCGTTATGGGAAGTCAGGTCTACTAGGCCATACCTTGGAACCCCCCCCCCCCCTTCAAACAGGATCAAATGGAAGAAAACAAAAGTGCAACGCAGAAGTCAGAATAAATCAGAGATTATTTTTCGAATCAACAGTAACCTTAAAACATCCTCCAAACCTCAACAAGTATGGCTATAAATTTATCAAAAATCTGGGAGACAGTAATTTTAAGATCTGATTAATCCTTGTTTTCTCTCTTTTTCCAACATAGATGGCGCCAAATTAGGACTTAAGTTCCTTGTGTTGTCCGTTACAATTTCTTTCTTTCTTTTTTCTTTTTTAAATAGTCCCACTGATATACCAAATTGTTGTTGTTTCGTGTACTGTGACAAGCTGTTCTAGTGGTCTGAAAATGCTGGGTATAACACCAGCGAAATATCAGCTAATAAGTTAATAAATATTAGTTATTTTCTTATCATTCTGTGTTGTAATCACCGCAAAAATAAACTAACATAATAATGCTTCATATGAACCATGGGTACATTCAATGTATTTCGAGTATTCATGCTAAGCCAAAAGAATTTTAGATAAATTAAAATGTATTCTCCAAAGTTGTTTGCTGATCATTTGCATTGTTTAGTTATTATAACTAGAGACGGCGCTTGAGTAGGAAATTAGGTTCAGGCGACAAATTAAAAATGCGCAGATTTACTAAAAAATTTTGGAAGTTACAGATTTTTTAAAAAATAGTATAAAAAGTAAGCTCTGATTAACCCAAAGATGTTGAGTTAGTAAAACTAATTAAAGTTTAAAATTAGCAAAAGTTTATTAAAATGTTTATTTTTATGTTTTTAAACTATTTCCAGGTCTTTTGTGCTGCAACCTACTGGACATCGCATTTAAAATCTAAAGCGTATGTTAAATTTCTTAATTTTTTGCGCAGTTGAATTTAGTGGAATCAAATTCACGACATATTTATTCGATATTAGTCTCTCTCTCCCTCTCTCTCTCTCCCTCTCTCTTCACACACACACACACACACACACACACACACGGAAGTAAGTGCAATTGCTGTTACAGAATGTGATATACTTTTTTGTAAAGAACTGGAAGCAAAAATTACAAATTTTATGCACATAAATCTAAAATCGGATAGTCATGTGCCAACAATTTTGTGTCATAGGATGCAAAGATAGAACCAGTTGCACAGACACAGGATAGACACAAAGCAACAAAAACTCAAAATACAGGAATTTAGAAAATAAAAGCAATTAGCAGTAAAACTTACCAATTGCTTCCATAAACTTATCGAAGTTTTCGCTGGAAACCATCTTAAACTTTCCACACATTTTTTCTGCCATTTTGGATAAGAAGACGTTGTCCGGAGGGAAACCAGATTCGGAGAGGTGAAGTGTCCCGCTGTAGTCGAAAGCGAGAGGAAACAGATTCTCACGGATATCTCTTTATAGAGCTCCCCTGAATGCTGCTGACGTCAGGGTTACCGATGAAAGGTGCGACTTGAAGCAGCTTCTGTTGAGTGATATGTAACCGGAATAAGTAGGGGAGATAATTTGCTGATAATTCTTCAAAGGCAAAGGAATTGTAAGAAATTAAATATTAATATCTTTTTCTCGTTAAACTGCATTTGTAAATTAACCTTTTTAACTTAAAAAAATCAGTTTTTAATAATTCTTATTACTGATGGCTAACACATTTCTTCTTCAAATAATTAGGCTTGAATACGTTAACGAAATGATAAAATAAGATGTTAAAAACGAAAATAATTTTGAAAAAAAAAAATAATACAAAAGAATATATATATATATAATGTCATTAATGTTAATTTTTCTAAGAAATGAGATATTTAATAAATTTACTTAAATATAATGAACTATTTTCTGCTTGTTGATGAGTGTACAGAAAACTGCACTCCGGGGTCATAAAAAGGTCACAGATTCCTCATCTCCCCCCCCCCCGTAGATTAGTTGTCCCACTTATAAACTCACTAAGCCTTTAGCGCAGGTTTTTAAACGGTCTATCAGATTACATAAACTCCAAGTCGCTTTAAAAATGCTACCTAAAATTTAAAACATGAACAAACGGTCATCTTAGTCAGCTTCATTTTCCCCCTTTCATTCCTGGTTTCATACATTTTAAAAGTGATTTTACAAAATATGTTTCCATTTGATTTAACAGCATGTAGCAGGGTGCCCCCCCCCTTCCTTTCCCTTAATATCTTTATACAGAACATTTCAAGACGTACACACTCTGCGTCTTGAAAACTGAAACCAAAAATTAAAACAAAAGCGTAGTTTAAAGACGTGGGTTTCATTTTCATCATCTGACAACATGATTAAAAACATTCACCACCCTTTCTCATGAGAAATAGTTTACACTGGTGCCATAATTCTTCCTGAAACTAGACAGAATTTAATCAAGAAAACCGGTTTGTAAATAAACTCAGACGATTCTCTCACATGTGCAGATATTTGTGGAGATATCTCCATCGCGAACAATTTTTCATAAAACATGCCATCATTAAGATACTTGCTAATCGGACAAAGAAACTATCCATGAAACACTGCTAGATGAATTCATTGATTTTATCTATCTTAGAAGAAGCACGAAATAAGGTAAAATACAAACGAATAAAATAAATCTTCTAACCTGTTTCATTCTCCCAAGGGAGAAATTAAAGCTAAATGCAATTGGATGTTCCTTTAGCAGTAACTTTTTGAAGACGTGGGCAGCCAATCTCTCCATCCTTCAAGCATTTATTGATAGTGAGACCAAGTTACCAATGAAACAAGGCATGCAAGGTGTTTCGAGAGAGAGAGAACACACACACACACACACGCACACACACACACACACACACACACACACACACACACACACACACACACACACACACACACACACACACACACACACACACACACACACACACACACACACACACACACACACACACACACACACACACACACACACGAGACTGGAGGGTAACTGCCACCACCATCTCATGGTGGTCTAAACCTTTAACCTTAACCCTTATTATTGTCTGTAATAGTGTGAGTATTTTGAGATGAGAGATCAGAACCTCCTATTTTCCGGGAGGAAAAAACCTTGATGTTTCCTATATGCATATCAGCTGTTTCCTCCTCTTTTCACTCCCTTTGGACCATAACAGAGCCGGGAATTAAATCATCTGGTGCTCCATTTGATACTTGAGTGTGTTTACCTCTTAAATAATAATAATAATCATGATAATGATGTAATTTGCAGTTGCACAACACAGGTATTCTTGTGAACACGGATTTTTTCCACCCGAATACGGAGGTGGTGAGGTTTTTCCCCCCCGGAAACTCGGGTTTTTTATCTCGTGTACAAGGAAATTGGCCTTCAGAACACACAATTTACAGACAAAAAATACTGTTGGTAGGTGGTGATGGGCAGTAGTATGGGAGACGGTTAGATGTGTGTAGTGGAGTGGACTGGAGTAGAGTGCCATCCTGTGTGAGATCCTTGGACTCCTTGGAGGTGTCATAAAAATAATAATAATAAATTATATTTGGAAAATATCGCACATTATACTCATAAGCACTTTCCACATTATGTCAAATAATATTTATTGCAATTAAGTATACCAAATACTTTAATAATATTCAGTGAAAAACTGTACCATCCTAAATGAATAGTAGATCAGATTGGATTCCTTTGTTAATCTTTACAACTTTCTAAATCAGGGAGGCAAGCCTTAGATTGGTTTTTGGAATTCAAAATTAAAGAAAAATGAACGAAGCATATAAACGTAACGATGTGCAAATTGTAAGAAGAATGTATTATAAGATACAAATTTCTTATAATTTGTGCATCTTTTATTTGTAACACCTACATTTGTTTTCTTCTAGGAAATGTGAAATCTAAATTATGCAAATATAATTTTTGAAACAAATTTATTCCAGCGATATTTGCGAAAACTTTTTTTTGTCAAATGCTGTCAAATCACTACCCTGATCTCCTCTTGTCTTACGGGGCTTTCCCGCATTGCGGCCTGTCTGCTTTGCCACTGCTTTATTAATGTTTTCATGCAGCCTGGTTTACTGAATGATTGCAGGTTCATGCCTGGGGCATGGATGTTTGCAGGGGTGAATGCTGGTCTTGAAATTCACGTTTGTTCTTGTTATCATTCAGGGAGTGAGAGGTGTGATTAAAGTCTGATTAGCGGAATAATGAATTACTGACCATTGAAAACTATATATTTAGAAATTTATGCACATTTAATCATACAAATACAACATTCATTTTACAAATGATATTCTATCTTTTTCAATTTAGCTACTTGAATAAAAATTCTGCCCTATGGTTCTTTATGAACTGGTCAATAACGTCGTCATAGAAAGTTGGTTTTAACTTAATTTTCCCAAGCAACACGCACACTTGTAAAGGCTGGCTGAAGCTCACTGGCTAGAACTACGTTGACTGTATGGCCTGTGTTTAAGCAACAGAGTGAGACGAATTGAAATGGCTATGCGCGCGCATGAAATTACAGTGCTGCTGCGAGGACCTGAAAGCTCCTGCAACCGATCAAGCCGAGGTAGTTTTGACTAGACGAGCAAGCATCGGCCTTCGATACACAACGCAAAGCTCAATTATTGCAGCGCAAGCTTAAGACGTCTTCTGTCTACAAAAATAAAAGCCTAAATGGAATGCTTATAAATGCATGCATTTATTAACAAATAAATAGTACTTCTTTCTCAATTAATGAGCTTGCGCAGCAAGCATGGAGAATTCGCCCCTGGATGTTTGTAATATCCTACGAATTCTTTGTGGAAAGGGCATCCGTGATGCTACCACTTCTAGCAGAAGGCTTCACTCCAGACCCAATGAGGTATGGGAGTGACCATACCGTGTCAAAATGAAGTCACACGCAAATAACTGACTAATATTTTCATGCAGCGACGTCTAAAAGAGAAAAGAATTCTTATATTCCTTGAATATACAGGTAAATATAAATATAAATCTTATATTCCTTAAATATATAAAAATTAGAAATAGGTGCATTTAAGAGGTACTTTTTGAATATTCGAGAGTAAAGCAAAAGATTCCAACTATGCAACGGAATCTTCAGACATTTGATTTAACCTTCACGCGCGTACACACACATGCTACAAAAAGAAAGAAAAAAAGAACTTCAAACTGAGGGAATAACAAAAGAAAATACAGAAGACTTAAGCAACATAATGCAACTGATCGGCTGCAAAATTGGGATTCAAATCGCAACCACAGACATCACCTCTATTAACCGAGGCCCACAAAAAAAAAACAAAGAGAGACCGCCACCAATCATCACTCGTTTCACCCGCAGAAGTCTGAGAGACTCCATTCTTGCAGCAAGCAAGAAAACAAGGCCGACAACAACGATCCTAACTAACAAGAAACTCCCAACACCAATCTATATAACGAAACACTGGACTGCATACTTCAGAAATCTTTTATGCGAAGCAAGGAAGACGAAAACAGAGAAAAACTACAAGTTCCCGTGGACTAAGGATTCACAAATATTTATGAGAAAGAATGAAAACTCTCGAGTTTATATAATTACAAGTGAACCCGACTTACACAGCCTACCAATATAATACACTAACTCTTCACATCCTTAAGAACAAGATTAGAAATCACTTAAAAACTATATAATGGAGATCTCAAACATAAGCGAACATATCCAGTCAGACAATATAAATTTTAAGGTCTTTGACTCTTTGAAGAAATGGTCAGACAACATTTCCAACAATACCAACTTCACTATCGTACACGCAAACATAAGAAGTATAAAAAAACACTGGCTTACATTGAAAACACAGTTCAACTATCCCATGATAAACATCAATGCGCTAATACTGACTGAAGTTGCAATAAACGACACAGAAATTTATGCACACAACATTAATAATTACAAAACTTACAACTTATGTAGACCAAACAAAAGAGGAGGTGGCATCATGGCATTTATCAAAGAAAAATACAATGTGACTGAAAAATAAACTCATTTCGAACATGCGGAAACACTAATTTTGGAAATCACAAATAGCCACAACAGCATCAAAAAACAGTATATTGTGTAAACACAATAAATACAATATACAGACTCCCAGATAATAATCCACTCAGCTTTCTTCATGAGTTAGAAGTATGGATAAGCGGCATCGAATCCCGTACAACACAGGCTCATCCTAATTGGAGATATTAATATAAATTACTAGTTGTGGTGGTGTTGGAGGTGGGTGGTAGATGGCGTTGATTCGTAGTAGAGGTAAGGTGTAGAGACAGTTGAAGATGTCCTCCCGCGATGAGTCTTCGGACTCCTTGGAGGTATCAGGAATAATAATAATAATAATAATAATAAATACTCTTGACCGCGCTTCTTCAACCACTAACACATATCTTGATATGCTAAGTCAGTACAACATAAATCCTACCATTAACTCCCCAACAAGAGAAGAAATACTCAACAACTCACTAACACAATCATGCATTGATCATATCAACATACGGGCTCCAATCCATACATATACATCATCAGTAATTAATGTCAAAATTGCCGATAACTACTTTGTCCCAACTTCGTTTTACTACGTTACCTACCCTCACTCCCACCACCACCACAAAAGTCGACAAAACTCGATCATACTAAAGAGCATTGTCGATGTAAAAAAAAAAAAAAAAACGTAAAAAATACAGACTGGAATTTCCTACTTAAAATAAACGATCCTGTAACATTATACGGGAATTTTCGACTAAAGTTCACAGAAATATACAAAAAATGCAACAAAGCCTACACTAACGATGCCACAAACAGATAACAAACCATGGATAAATGACGACATACTAAATAGTATTACTCTAAAAGAAAATCTATATAAAACTCAAAAAGCCACCCAGTAACACACATTTACAAACCTTATACAAACACACAAGAAATCAACTAACAACAAAAATTCGTAGGGAAAAAAGACACTACTACTTCAAAAAATTCATGGAATATAACGACAACATGAAGCAAACATGGGCTACACTCAACGAATTAGTAACTCGAAAAAAGAAAACTTCAGCACAAGATTTTATTGCAAAAAGCTTCGGTCAGGACACAAACCAAGAGGAACTAGCAAACTCATTCAACCATGCCTTCACAAACAATATCACACATCTCAAAAAAGACAAACTGCCAACGATCAACAAAAAATTACCAACACAAAGTCAACAACAAACGATGTATTTTCCACCCGTAACAAAACAGGAACTGAAAGAAGCACTCCTACAACTAAAACCAAAAACCACTCCAGGAATAGACATAATAAGACTCAGACCTTATAACACACTTTGAACAAATTAATCCAATACTTTTGAGACCCGTGAACATAATATTAGACAGAGGCATTATTTCACAACAACTAAAAACTGCAATAATTGCGCCAATATACAGACACGGTAAAAGAAATGATACTCAGAACTCAGCTCCTACCAGTCATCTCAAAAATTCTAGAAAAAATAACACACACCAGACTACAGAACTATTTACAGAAGTACAACATCATTTCACAAAACCAATATGGCTTTCAGAAAACAAAAGCATCATCAATTTATTATAAGAAATCGCTGACATAATAAACAAAGCTCTCGACATAAACAAGTATACTTCCTTATACTGCTGGACTTAACCAAAGCATTTGACACACTTGAACATGACATACTGCTCACCAAACTATACTCAATAGGTATAAGAGGAATACGTGGTTCAGGAACTACCTCTCAAACAGAACGCAAGTAACAAAAATAGGTACATGTCACAGCCGGGATATACAAATAAAACAAGGTGTTCCTCAAGGCGCCATATTATCACCCACACTATTCAACATATACATTAATGATATTCATAACATGGCCATAAGAAGTCAAACATTTCAGCACGCAGATGACACTGCACTACTAGCAATCCACACAGACATCAACACGGCTCTCTGCAAAGCACAACGAGACCTAAATGAAATCACAACATACTTCCACCAAAACGCAATTCTAATCAACGGCACCAAAACACAGATGTTGATAATACACAACCCAAGAATCATGCGCCTCGCACCGCTATCGCTAACTGTCACACACACCGTTGCATTAACAACAAAAGTACCTGCAAATGTCCCGAAATCAAACCTATAACACATGCAAAATACATTACTCTTTCTATAGATTGCCATCTTAAATGGACAAAACACATAGAATACCAACATACCAAACTCCGGATCATCGTAGCAAAACTCTTCCAAGGTAAAAGACATTATTCCATACAACATAAAAAAACTCCTATATCACGTTATCTCCAAATCCCTACTCAGATACGATGTAACAGTCTATGCAAACACATCAAACAGCCACCTAACAAAATTAGAAACATTACACAGGAAAATTGTGTCAAAAGTGATTTTGACACCTTACACGCAACAACCAATATCTGACCACCACAT
The DNA here is from genome assembly GCF_054136105.1 of Typopeltis vanoorti. Lineage (NCBI taxonomy): Eukaryota > Metazoa > Arthropoda > Arachnida > Uropygi > Thelyphonidae > Typopeltis > Typopeltis vanoorti. The sequence continues at coordinate 110,615,073 of NC_143568.1, forward strand.
GGCAACACATAGAATCATGAGCATTAAAAACCTGAAACACTACATGACATTAACAAGGAATTACTTCAACATTACCTATCGAAACAACAGAGACACATATCGTGTAACACGACTTACAACAACTCTCTACATCCCTACACCCTTCAACAACTCATACGGTTCTTCTGTGAGATCATACCAGATACCAACGCAACTCAACAACCTACCAAGAAATTTAAAATACATAGATAACTACAGAACATTAAAAAACGAACTCTGGAATATATACCAATAAAGTTAATACACTAATATACACATCACAAATCACTAGCATCCAATGCCTACATCCCATGCATAAACAGTAACAACAACATAAATAGTGAAGACTAAATCCCACTCTCTTCATAAAAGCTAAGCCAAGCTTTGAAGTAGATGGGATTAACTTGCCTCACTCATCTACATATAATCCTTATAATCAAATGCAGAAATGTAACAAAACAGTCAGTAAATTTCATAACAATAAAGAAGATACTAATATGTGATAATATCATTAATATAAAATTACTATGTAACATGAAAAAAATAATGTAATAAATTATTCTTATTATTAAAAAAATATGTAAATAATGAGTTTACTTTGTATGTTTGTGAGAAATAGGAAATATAATATTTTAATTGCACATGTGTAAATACTGCTGTATAATCACTCTTTCTCAAACTTTGAAAAAAAAATAGTAAACTACATGTAATATTATATAACTTGTGTAACTCTGAACTATATAATTGTAAATTATTACTGTGATTGTTATTTTAAAAGATAGCAAAAAACTATGTTATCATCATTATTATTGAAATTTCATTATATGTAGCACTTAGTGCTGAAACAGTAGACCATTTGATTAGTTATTGCAGCAAGATTACTCAGATAGATCATAAACAAGACATGATGAGGTTGCAAATGCGTATTGAAATATGGTTTCCTAACTTGCAAAACTTCTTGGGAACGTCTGATTGAAAAAGTTATTGAAAATGAAAATGCGAACATATTATGGGACTTTAAAATTCAAACAGGGTGCTTAAGAGTCAAAGCTGCATAACTATGAGAGAAGACCTCCACATAGCCTTTAAAGGAATGCGGAGAACCGACCAGGGCTTCTGACATAATGTCCAATCCTCATCTTCTCATGGTGCACCCTATTAGGTGCACCATGAGAAGGTGCACCATGTTCGTTCGGTATCTACCTTGATACCGAACGAACTAGGATGGGCTGGCAATTTGGGATTTAGCCAAATAAATTGTATTCTTATTGGTTTAAACCACAATATTAAATGATAGTACAATAAAATATAAAATTCGAACATATGGAAATCTGGAACACAGTACGCTAGACATCAGTAACATCAGTATAGTTGAACAACATGTGTAGTTTATTGAGGTAGTAGTGCCAGGATATATCAGAGTAGAACATAAAGGGTATTAACAATTCACCAAGTAAAGAGATTTGGAGATTGAAATTAAATACAATGAATTTGGAAATACCATGTGAGCTGTGGGAGCAATATCAAGAGAATTTATGAAACATCTGAAAAAGCTTAGCTTCCAGATATAACACTATCTGGAGATGATCCCAAAAGCAGCAGTAATATGGACATGTCACGTTTTTACAACTAGTCGTTTCCTAAGCCTTTGGATAACGCCCATATTGGACATAGCAACAAGTGAAAGGTTTGATTATGCTAATTCGTGTTTCTTCTGCTCTTTGACAGTGACATTTTTAATTTTATATAGAAATAATAGGTTTTATCTTCTCCAAAACTTCGTGTTTTTATCCTCAGAAAATAGGCAAACCAGACACAGAATTAACAGTGACACTACTCTCGAAGGTAGTTATTTAAGCAATAATATTAATCAAAGTGGACATTCTAATAAAACTGATTCCTTAAAACATTTATTACTTCTAAGAGGGATGAACCCTGATAATATAAAAAGGGGTTTTTCTGTAAAGAGGCTTTAAAATAAAATTACTGACGTAACCCACAGAAATATTCCGTGAGACATGGGTACCTCAGCTATCAATTATGTTTACTTGTTTCCTCTCTAACTTCAAATCATGAAATTTTGCTACGAAGTCAGTTAGTTCACGTGGAAAGATTCTGCTGTAATAACGCATGCGCACGGCTAACATGCTGTTCTGTATTAACGTGCTTTCAGTTGTGATACCGTGTCTTATGGTGGGTGAAATAACAGGTGGTAATGTGCCTGTTTGGGTCTTAAATTCTGTTATGTTATTGAAAAAAAAAAATGTCATTTCTTTACATTTATCTCAAACCACAGCTTAACAGAGGTAAACAGATTTTTCAATAAAGAAATCTTCCATAAAATTCGGGTTATGTTGATATGCACATCAACAAAACCCGATTTCTTAGCGATTTGTTAAAATTGTTTCTCTAGGTCAGAATATTTTAGGATTTACCGAAAAGTTAGCCGGGATGAATGAATTTTAAGATATTAACCTTTACAGTCCCAATTCTTATCCTTATCCAGAGAAGAGCGACCAAGCTGGTGACATTGAAATGCCTTCCTATGAGGATAGATTGAAGGTGTGTGGGTTGCAAGCCTAGTTGACAGTCTGAAAGAAGGGAATGATAGAATCTTCTGAGCCCTTTTTGTAACCATTTTTGGTTATAGGCAGGTCCTAATCTGTTCACCTTTCCCTTTTGAAGGCTTCATGATGCCAGCATCCTCTAACCATCTCCAGTAGATCATCCTTCCATCATCCTTTCTGGTCATCCAGGCGTTTTGTCTTCCTTCATATGGATGCCACTGGGTAATTGTCTCTGCCCATCTATTACTTTTCATTCATGCAATATATCGCTTTCATCTCGATTTTAATTAAAATCTTTTTTCCCTATACCCAATGCCTTTTTTCTTTCTTGTTTTTATATCTTCACTTTTATTTTGCCTTTAAGTCTGATGTTTGATAGAAACTTCTAGGGATTCTATAAGATTGACACAAAAGAGATTTTGCATACATGACAAGTAGAGATGGAACGAGGAGTCATGGCTGGAAGTTTTGTAAGTGTCATTAATAAGGGTGTGTGGATTAGATGTTTTGTTTGGAGCATAGTGAATGACTGGAGTAGATTGCTAGAGGTAGTTGTAGTGTCCTGACAGTGAATAAGTTTAAGGAAAAGTATAATAGGTATTATCTGAATAATGGTTAGCATGGAGTCTCTTGTGATGAGGCTTCTGACTCATTGGAGATACCTGTATAATAATAACTAATAATATTACAGTATTATAATTGGGTATCTGTATAGAGTTATCAGAGGTTGTTGTAAGGTTCATTCTAGCTTGCCTGCCTGTTATAGTCTACTCTTATAATGCATCATTCAAATGAAGAGCTCTAGAAAGATGAATTGCACATAATTAGTGAAATATAAGTTTTGACAAGCATCAGAGGCACTTTGTCTTATCCCTGCATTACGTTGACAATACAGCATCTGCGTAGGTTCTCCCATGTGTGTATGTTATATACGTGGAAGTAAGAAAGCTATTATTTACAGTGCAGTACCAATCCATGTTCATTATAGTTTGGTAGGATGATACACTTTATTCTTGATGTAGCTCCATAGGAAAATATTTGCCAAGGTAAAATTGAGAGGACTGAGAAGGGATTAGTGACTTGTGCAACACAGTCTGGACACTGGGTAAAGTTTCACCTATAGATAGACAATTTTTCTGTCTTGATGTGAAACCACTACACCCTGATTATTGGAGATGTGGCTGCCTGAAAAAAGTTCTATGTAATAATTTGTAGACTAGAATGGAATTCCTTGATTATTTAGTCAATCATTTGGCCATGATAGAAGAAATGTATGTCATTATAACTTTACCATGCTATTTCAACACTTGACATCTATGTCTTGGATGCTAGATGCACGTGTTTAAAGTAGGGAAACAGAACTGTAGCCCACAGTACTAAATGTGCTATAGGTTGCCAACCTTTTGTTGGCAGGATGAACATAAAAATCCCTATAAAAATGTGGTGGCTCTATCTGATAATGATGACAGCCTTCGAACATGTTTTCAGCCTTGATGTAGCTGAGGCATAAGCTGCTAAAGCACATCTAGAAAACCCATTCTTTTGATTGTTGGTTCTGTGAACTAAAAGGACCAGTAAACATTCTTCTTGCTAATAACATATAAGGTTTAACTTTTTGCAATGTTTTTACTGACGTTTACATAAAATATGTGTTTTCCTAGTCCTGACATCTGAATATTGTGTTGATTATTCATTTTGCTAAAATGGAATGAGTCCTTATTGCCAAGACAGCTCTGGTAGTGAAGTCATTATCCCTTTTTAAATGCTGGAACATCTGATTATAGAAGTTATAATGTGCCTTACACAAGGGTTCTATGACATGAATGTTAGTTGTTTTTGTAACACATACCACACAACTGATTTTGTTATGATTGGCTTATGGCTTTCACACTTAACTTTTTTTTCAGGATTTTTACAAACACATCCTGTATATGTTTCTCTCTAACTTCAAAAGTGGATCTGAATGATTGCCTAGGTTTCTGATATGCCACACTTGTGTAACAACTTGTGTATGATTGATACAAGTCAGATTGATTTACTTGGAGAGTTTTTTACGGTACTCTCAAAACCAACATGAAACAACTATTTAAAAAAAAAATAATAAATAATTTTTTTTTTCATTGAACTGTAACACAAGTATGGCATATTTGATTCCTGTGAAATCTGGCATTGTCTGTGTGGGTGTGTTTCAGTACTACCAATTTACCTACTATGCATAGCAATTTGTTTTTCATTTTAGCATTGTTCATTTTTTATAGATAATGAATGTCAAAATTGCAGCCCAGTTCTATATGTAACCTTATTCCATAAACGTGTACACTTCAGTTGATTTAAATGTTTGTTATATTATTATTATTACGTGACACCTACAGGGAGTTCAAAGACTCATCAAGGGAGGGCACCTACTCTACAACTCTGTCTCCACCACTCAATCCACCAACTACAACTTGTTGTGGGAAGAGGAGTCTTTATATGGGAATGGATGGAATATGACCACATATATTAGGAGAATGTGTGAAAGAGTTGGAAACACAAGAAATGTTTTCCTGTTGTCAGATTTCTGCTAACAATAGAATTCTGGCAACAGGGACAAACAGTCCCAAAAGAGTGGAACGGAAGAAAAATATTGCCACTGCATAAGGTAGAATCTAGATTAGCACTATCAAACTATAGGTCAGTGTTCATTATAAAAATTATGGAAACAACTGTCGTGTTAAAGTAAAACTTTAGTTTAATGTAAACCAAAATAATCGCTCGCTGTTTTGACCTGATGAGTTTCCACTCATGAGTTTCCACTAAGATAATTCCCTTATCAAGGGTAGAGTTAGGATAGAAGCATCTAACTATAGACCATCATCATCTCTGGAGTAGTCATTAAGTTGTTGGAGAGCAATCATAATTAGTATTGCAACCAAGGTTAGTAAATAGCATTGTAAAGGATAGGTTGTGCTTCAGCAGTCTGTTCATATTTTATAATTGAATGACTGCAGAGTTGAATGAGGGAAATGGATATACCATGCTTTTGGATTTTGCCAAGACATTTTATAGGATTCCACATGGGATGTTATTATACAAACTTAGAGGAATGAGAATGCAAAATAAGCTTTTGACATGGATAGGAGAGTAATACACTGATGTCTCTAAATTAAGGAAGAAAGAGAAAAATCGTTATAACTAAGTGGGGAAAACATCCAAAAGTGAAGTGTGTTATATAAAAGTGATGCTGAGTCTGGTCACTGTATACAAATGAGTGGCACTATCAGCAATATATGCAAATGATCATAGCATAAAAGCAGTTGTTTTGGAGAGGTTTTATATTTTTTCCTTAAAGACAGACTTCACAAAGGTGGTCTCTACACTAGCTGACTGATAGTCTGTGTAAACCCATTTCCATGGCAAGGGAGAGAATATTGTCACCTGAACCTAGTGTTGCCAGACATCCTTTATTTTAGCCAAACTGTCCTTGTCTTTTATTGAAATGAGAAAGGATGCAATTTATCCTTTATTTTCAGTTTTCAATGACTGTGCCTCATAATGGCAGTGGCAGATTTCTGTACAGGCATAGGCTTCAAACTCCACATGTGTAGGGCCCTCAAAGCTGACAAATTGTTTTGGATGATTTAAAACATCATGAACTGCCATTATTTTTTTTGTTTACTGATTGATGCTTCTAATGATGCCAGCCTGGTTGACTGAGTGGTTAGTGCATCCGCTCTCAAGCCAAAAGGTTGTGGGTTCAAATCCCACCGTGGGCATGGATGTTTGTGATTATCTCTGAAAATACTACTCATGTGTAAGGGCTTAAGTGCTGTGAGGACATCTTGTTGGAGGCTTAATGAATTTTTTACAACACTCAAAAAGAATTAAAATAGAATTTAATACTTCCTATATTTCGTCCTAGTCACTAGGACATCTACGGGGATTACAAAAACAATTAATGTAACATGCACACAAATAACTTACAATACTAAGCCCAACCACATGGGTGACACTAAAGTCCTATCTAGGTGGAGCGCCCTTACGAAAAAGTACAACCTACACACAGCATATAAGCCCCACTGCAAACTTGCTACCCTTATCCATTCTATGAAAGATCAGCTCCCTCCTCTCTCTCTCTATCTGGAGTTTACAAAGTACCCTGTTCCTGTAAGCTGGCGTACTTTGGACAGACAGGCAGATCAGCATCCATCCACCTGGAGGAACACAAGTCTTACATCTGTAAACACAACTATGGCCATTCAGGCTTGGCTGACCATGTTTTGGACACCACCCACAGGGTATCATGGAAGAAAACCACCATGCTCCACCTCAGCAAATTTAAGAATGAGAGATTTTTCTTAGAAGCAGCAGCAGCAGCTTTCAGAAACCAACCAAATCTTAATAAATACGGTTGCATTAAGCTTCTGAAGATTTGGGAAACACTCATCCAGAGGTCCCACCTTACATTCTAGCGCCCTTAGAGGGCGCTCCACCTAGATAGGACTTTAGTGTCACCCACATGGTTGGGCTTAGTATTGTAGGTTATTTGTGTGCATGTTACATTAATTGTTTTTGTAATCCCTGTAGATGTCCTAGTGACTAGGACGAAATATAGGAAGTATTAAATTCTATTTTAATTCTTTTTGAGTGTTGTAAAAAATCCATTAAGCCTCCAACAAGATGTGAAAATACTAGTTAGTGGTGGGCAGTAGATGGCATTGGTGGAGATGATAATGGTAGTTGCACTTTGCTGTAGTTGGTAGATTGAGTGGTGGAGATGGAGAGTTGTGGAGTGGGTGCCCTCCCTCAATGAGTCCTTGGACGTGTCACGTAATAATAATAGAAAGAATATCAAAGTGTTTGCTTTGTTAATTCAATACTTCAACAGAGAATATGGTCTTAGAAACTATTCAGTTAATATTTTTGAAAATGCTGATGAGAGTGCAGTTGGAATGTTTGAGTGCTTAAAAAAATCAATGAGTAATTTAGGATTGGATTAGCAAAGGGTATCTAGTTTCAGTGCAGACAATGCAAATTATAATTTTGGGAGTAATAAATTCTTATTCCAAAGAATAAGAAATAAAAATTAAGAAATTAATTGAAGAGTAATTAAAGCAAACTGTTATGTTCACATTATTCATAATTTAGCTAAATGTGCTTTTGGTAATTTACATATTGATATTACTATTATTACGTAACACCTCTGGGAGCCCAAAGACTCATCGAGGGAGGACACCTACTCTACAACTCTGTCTCCACCACTCAGTCCACCAACTACAATGAACCGCAACTACCATCATCATCTACACCAACGGCATCTACTGCTCATCATCACCACTAGTATTTTCACAGACAATCGCGAACAGCCATGCCCATGACGGGATTCGAACCTGCAACCTTTTGGCTGAAGAGCGGATACGCTGACTACTCGGCCAGTTAGTCTCGAAAATATATGATCATTTTTCTGTGTGAGCTAAAAGAAGGGATAACCTTAAAGAATTCTATGAATTTGCTGAAACAGAGTAAGGAAATTTTAAGGCACATACTATCTAGATGACTTTCTTTAAAACCATGTATAGAATGAATTTTGCTTTCATGGAAGGTTTTGAGCATTTATTTTTTGTAAGCAAATCAAAAGACTGTTCCAAACAACTTTTTAAAATCTTTTAAATTATTATCATTTTATTATTATTATTACCCCAAGACCTCATGGAGTCACAGACTCATCTGGGAGGTCCTTTTATCACACACACACAGCTCATCATACCGTGTTTTAAACACATTCAAACTCTTTGCAGACACCACACTTTCAGGCAAGGCATTTTAATCATTCACAACTCTGCATGAAAAAAAACTGCCCCTCATTCCCCTACTCACACCCTCTTTATACAGTTTCCAAGTATGACCTCTAGTTCTCCCCCGATCTCCCACTATTTTCTGTAGAACTTCTCCAGCATCGATCCTATAAAAACCCCTTACCAACTTGTAGGTCTCTATCATATCTCTCCTCTTCCTCCTGTTCACCAGACTCTGCAAATTACATCTTCTCAATCTTTCCTCATACTCAACATTCCAGAGGTCAGAAATTATTGAAATTTAAGCAGAGGTCCCTATAATTATAGAATTATATTTTCTTTTCTCAAAGAATGCAATCAAAATAAATTGTAAAGCAATTAAAGAACTTGAAAAGAATGTAATGTGTACCAGTGATATTTTTATATAATGAATGATTTAAAAAAAGTATTGAAGAATTGTCTTGATCTAGAATTTTTTGGATATCAAGTTCAATGGCATTTTCAGAAATTTAGTTTAAAACCAAAGCAATAAATTATTTCAAAGCTTTTTTAAATTCTGCATTGAAATATTTAGGAAAGAAATTTAATTTTAATGAAAATACCCTTTTTTGAAACTCAGCAAATTAAACTTTAGACATGATTGTTTTAACTATGACTCATTTGTTGAAATTGCAGAATATTTTAAATTAATAAAAAACAAGTTGGATTTGAATGATCTATCTCATGCTGTTTCAGTACTAAAAACAAATTATGAAACTGTGTCAACCTCTGAAATATTTAAAATTTGTTCGAGTACTTTGAGTCAATAACATTTAATTTTGAAAAGTATGATTTTAAGCTTGCAAATACACCAGTGTTCAAAGGCTAAGGACAAACTACATTCTTACCTGTTTATGAAAAATTTTTCATGACTACAGCCAAATAATTTTATTTGAACAATATTTTATTGCCAGCATAGTAATAAATTATATTACCCAAAAAACGTGTTATAGATTTTGTACAAATTTCAGTATGTTTTTGGCAAAAGTTACAAATTTCCTAAGGATGAAGTTAAGGAATTAATGTCCAGTGCTTACAGAAAACTATGCAGAGAGACATTTCAGTATGGAATATGTCCACACCGAACCGTGATGCAGCTCTCACAACATATGTTGTACCATGCTTAGCACCAAGTGATTCAGGAGTTCTTGAGGCAAATTGTCCCACTCCTCCCTTCTTCAGAGCATGTTTTCTGGAGGGGAAATTCGAACTAGAATGCTTCTTGTTTGGCATCCCAAACATGTTCTATGGGGTTGAGATCTGGGAAGTGTGCTGGCCACTTGATTCAATTAATATCCTTGGTCTTCAGAAGTATCTTCACTGCTCGTGTATGATGTGGTGTGGCACTGTCATCCATAAGAATGAATTCTTCACCTACAACACCATGGAAAAATCGAACATGATGTTGAAGAACTTTGTTGCAATATCTTTCATTTGTAGCTGTTCCCAGCATTTGTAGCTTTGTGAATCCATGACCCCAGTGCTGCTATATCTATCCCTATCAAGAACATCTTGTGATTGTAAGCAGTACCATTTTCATACCAGATCAAGTGTCGGCTAGAATTGGAGGAAAGACTAAAATAACTCTCATCTGTAAAGAGTACATTAACCCTGGTGTCTTGTTCATTTTTTATGGATACAACACTGAAAATGTGATCTACAATGAGTTGTGGATAAAGGGACACAGAGTACAGGTAGATCTCTAGGCCTTCAGCCCTAGAGGTCTACTTGTCACAAATGTCTTTCCACAGTTTGTTGAGATATCAAGGGACCTGTGCTTGAATGGAGCTGATTGCAAGCAGACCTGACGTGGTGCACCTATTATGTTTTGCTGTTATAACCAAAAATCTGCCTTCATGCTTCATGGTAGAGTGAGGGTGACTTCTTAGCAAATATCTGGAACACATTCCATTGGTTTTAAAATGCTGCCCAGAGTCTGAATACAATGCTGTGTAAGATTCCAAACTCTGGCAAAGCAATAATTCTGCAGCCTTCAAGTTTTCCAATAATTCTTCCCTGTGAAATCATCTTTGAAACATTACAAGACATCCAAGTTTGCAACTTTATTGCTTCACAAAAGATAGCCTCCTTCAAACACAATTCACTTAGTGTAGCCTTTTGTCCTGTTGAGTGCTACCATGCGACCTGTTTGTGAGCGATTAGAAAAGTTGAATGTGTACTGCTTTCTACTCAAAATTATCAGTTATATAAATTGCCACAGTTGATTCTTCTGAATTTGCAGTTGCAATCTTCAGAAATAGTGTAATCTTCAGAAAATACCAGTGTGTTTTCAAGGTCATTGCATATGTTTTTACAGTGCCTGCGACTTTGCCAAATTCAGAAAGGATTTTTAGTGTAATCAACTCAAAGTTGAGGGTGAGTGAAATATATGTTCCATTTCACTCATAAAAAGTGTGAACTAATGATCTATTTCAATTTTAAAGATGATTGTTTAGATTTTTCTGAGAAAATTGAAAATGATGCTGAAGTTCTTAAGGCCTCTCAAATTAGTACAAAATATGTTTAGAGCGAAATTTCTAGCTATTCAACTAGTACATTTTTTTTTCCCTACCTAAAATTACTTTAGCTTAATGTCAATTAATGTACTAAACAATTAATGTACTTAAAATATTTGGATCAATTCATGCTTTTTCTATCATCCATATTATTATTATTATTATTATTATTCAGGCCTCCATAGAGTCAAAAGACTCATCGTGGGAGGTCCTTCCTAAGAACATAAAGTCTATCATACCACTCCTTGAACTCATTGACCGTTCTCGCCCTCACCACTCCATCAGGCAATGCATTCCACGGCTCAACCACCCTCCATGCAAAGAAACCACTCTTCATCCTCTTGCTCACAGTTTCCTTTCGTAACTTCAAGGGATGGCCTCTTGTCATCACTCCTTCACGCTGTTCAACCAAGCGAAAGAACTCCCCAGTGTCAACCCGTAACCACCTCTCAACAGTTTAAAAGTCTCAATCATATCACTTCTCCTTCTTCTATCCACCAAACTCTGCAGTCCACATTCCCTCAGCCGATCCTCATAACTATCCTTGTACAGTCCTGAAACCATCTTTGTCATCCATCTTTGTATCCTTTCCACAGTTAATTTATCCCTTTCAAACCTGGGGACCAAATCTGAGAACAATAGTCCAAGTGTGGTCTGATCAGAGACTTATACAAAGGAATGATCACCCTCTTATCTCTGCAGGTCAGTGTCCTTCTCATAATTGCAGCAATCCTTTGTGTTACCTTCACCACCTTTGCAATATGTCCCCTAAATTTCAGGTTTCTATCAATCATCAACCCCAGATCTCTTGTCTCCCCTACTTCCTCCAGTATAACTCCTCCCATAGAGTAGTGCAGTGCAGTGTCCCATCGATGTTTCCCAAACCTCAAGACCTTACATTTTGCTGCATTAAACCAACACCCCCATTCATTTGCCCATCTATCTAGCTTATTCAAATCCTCTTGCAGGGCTACCACATCTGCACTATTACTAATAATCCTTCCCAGCTTCGCATCATCTGCAAACAACTGAATATCCCCTTGCAATTCACTGGCAATGTCATTGATATAAAGGTTAAACAATATAAGTCCTAGTACTGATCCCTGTGGGACCCCACTTGTAACCTTCTGTCTCCTTGAAACTGCTCCACCATACACAACTCTCTGATACCTATCAGACAGCCAATCCTGAATCCAGTTGACCAATCTGACATTCAGACCCATGTGCTGCAATTTAAATATCAGCTTATCATGTGGCACCCTGTCAAATGCCTTCGCTAAGTCTAAAAAAATTGCAGTATATGCCTTTCCCTCATCTAATGTTCTTGTAACTGTATTATAAAAGGCTACCATATTACTTAAACAAGAGCGCCCTTTCACAAATCCATGTTGACTCTCACAGATAACATTACCTCATCTGCCCAATGCTGTATACGGTCCCTCACTACTTTCTCCAAGATCTTAACAACTACTGATGATACACAGACTGGCCTATAATTAGACACTTCCAGTCTGTTACCACCCTTATGCAATGGCATTATCTTACCTTCCTTCCATTCCCTGGGCACCTTTGCCAAAGCCAGACTTTCATTGAAAAGCCAGGTTAAAGGCACTGTCAGTTCCCTGGCACATTCTCTCAAAACTCGTGGTGAAATACCATCCAGTCCGAAAGCTTTACTGACATCCAGAGTACTCAGTATCTGAAACACACTCTCCTCCTGTACCTCTAAACCTCGAGCCAGCCCTATCCATCTAGCATTAAAACTGACTCCTCTAGGATGAAATACTCCAATAAAGTGTTCATTGAACAATTCCACTATGTCCTCTGCATCAGTCACTCTATTCCCATTTTTATCCCACAATGTCATTCTTCCACAGTCATTTCTCCTCCTACTGGCCACATAGCTAAAAAATTCCCTAGGATTTTCTTTGGATCTTAGGGCCAATCTCCTCTCATATTCCAGTTTTGCTTTCCTTACCACACTACTCACTCTTCTGGCCTGTGTCTTATGTTCTTCATGCATCCTCTTTTCACCTGTCTCCTTATATCTCTTCTATAGCCTCTTTTTCACATGCAGTTCCTGTTAAATATTGTTTGTCATCCACTTTACTCCAAATTGTGTCCTCTTCTTCACTCGTGGTATACAACTTACCATTGCTGCTAACAAATATTCTTTCACAATTTCCCACGCACTAATGATATCCCGGACTTCCAATTCCTCCCTCCATGAAACTTCCCAAAGTTGACATCTAAGACTATTATAATCACCTGCATTATAATTCCACATAAGTTCCCGTCTCTTTGATACTCCTGCATGTCTATTCATTTTCCAAGTCAAAACCATATGGTCGCTCTCTCCAACTGGTGGGAGAGATGTCATCTCAGTTATTATCAACTCTTCTGATGCTATAACCAAATCCAAAACTCTTGAACCTCTTGTTCCCTCTGTTACATGTTGCCTAAGACATTTGTCCCTCAAGAATTCTAGAAATTCCATTCCCCTGTTGCTACATACATCTTCCTCTCTCCAATTTTTACTACTGTAGTTAAAATCTCCCATAACAATCATTCTTCTTGCACTTGCCAAACTTAGCTGTCTAAACATCTCCTGGTCCCCATCCTCTGTGCTCCTGGGTCTGTAGCAACACCCCACTAAATATCCTGTCTTACCTACATCTACCTCACACCATATGCTCTCAAAATCATTTGTCTCACTTCCTTCCAAAGCCTCCACTCTTAGAGGACATAGGTCATCACTTATCATAAGCAGTACCCCACCACCACGCTTTTCCCTCCTATCCTGACGAAAAATGCTGTACCCAGCGACTTCTATACCTGTTTTTATATCCCCTTCTGTCAACCACGTCTCAGTGATCCCAATAATTTTTGGCCAGGCTGATGCTATCTGCGCCACCAATTCCTCTCCCTTATTCCAGATACTCCTGGCATTAGTATAAAGCATATAAATGCCATTGTTTCTATACCCAGCATTATCCCTTCTAGACTCCACTGGGCTCAGCGTTACCTGACATCATCTCCCTTCTCCCAAGTATCCGTTCCCACAAGAGGCCACCTCTGCTATTATCCTCCCTGGGATGCACTGACTCGTTCAGAACAGCAATCTCTCCAGATGCCTACGTCCTTCCTCATTCAAACGTAAGCGGTCTCTCGCATACAATTCCTCTCTTTCCTCAAATGCACTCCAAACATCCACATATACCAGTCCTCTCTTGTCACACATTCTCACTATTATGCCATTCAGTATCATCGCTCTTCTGCTCAGCTCATCATTATCATACCTAGACAACACGCACACTATTTTTCCTCTCTCTGTCTTCTTCCATACAGCCTCAAGCAAAAATCTCATATCTCTCACTGCCCGACTTACATTACCACTCAAGTCATTTGTTCCTACCATCACAATCATCTCATCCACCCTTTCACCTCTCTTAATTGCCATAGCCACCCTTTCTATTGTTCCTATTGGCAAACACTCCTCACGCATCCTATCTCGAACACCATGGATCATTGAGTCACCATACATTATACCTCTTACCATTCTCTCTCTCCTATTGTTTCCATTCTCTCTTCTTTCATTCCCATAGGTCTCTCTCATTCCCTCTCCTCTACTGCTATTCTCTCTTCTAGCATTCCCATACCTCTCTCCTACTGTTTCCATTCTCTCCTCTTCTAGCACTCCCATACATCTCTCTCATTCCCTCTCTCCTACTGTTTCCATTTTTTCCACTTCTAGCACTTCCATATCCCTCTCTCATTCTGCCTCTCCTACTGTTTCCATCCTCTCGTCTTCTAGCATTCCCATACCTCTCTCTCATTCCATCTCTCCTACTGTTTCCATTCTCTCCTCTTCTAGCACTTCCATATCTCTCTCTCATTCCATCTCTCCTACTGTTTCCATCCTCTTGTCTGCTAGCATTCCCATACCTCTCTCTCATTCCCTCTCTTCTGTTTCCTTTCTCTCCTCTTCTAACACTCCCAAAATTCTCTCTCTCCCCTACTCTGATTCGGCTTGCATTTATCTCTTCCATTCTCCTAATCTTATCTTTCATACTTCTGCTCTCATTCACAAGACATTCCACCTCCTCTTTCAGCTCATCTATCTCCCTCTGCAGGTTAGTCACTCTTAATCTAAATTCACTCTTCGAAACAAAACCATCTCCTAAACTTTCACGGTCACTCACGCCTTCCACACTTATTTTCTCATTCATATATATATTTTTTTCATTCTCTCCTATCACACTACTTGTCTTCCTACATTCATTCCCAGTTCCTGGAGCAACATGGTCGGATATTGATAATTCGAATGCACTTATTTCCTCCCAAAAAATTTCCTCTATTCGTCGACTAGATTTGAACCACCAAATCCTTTATTCGTGAGGTCTAGCACCATAGAATGCAAACGACTTCTACTGAGCTACACGGTTTACCATTAAATTAAAATTTGCAAATATTTATAGTCACTATGAAACTATAATTTTTAACCAAAATCTAAAAAATATAAACAAAATGTTTAATTATTGACTAAAAAATCGTTCAATTTTATTTTTTGGGGGATGAGAGGGAGGGGCTGGAGTGAGAGTCAGAGAGTGGTAACATTAGTCATTTTTGAGTGTCCTTTAATCCACTCATAGAGATGTGGCATCCTACGTTGATATAAGACCAGTCAGGGTTGGTGTTGTTTATAGATAAGTCCCGAACTGTGCAAAGTGATATTAGGCATTCTCCGATCTGGAGAGAACTGGACATGTTATCATCCCTCTAATATCCTTGAAAGGGACACTTGTGGTGGAAGTAGTGTGATGGTTTGGGGAATCATCTTGTTGTAAGGGAAGCACCAGCCTGTATGTGCTTCCTTGTGGAACAATGACTGCTGCAACTTACAGAGACAAGAAGGTCCTAGACCACTATGTTCATCCTTATGCTTTAGGAGAGACATTTATCCCACAAGGCAATAATGCTTCCCCTCATTGAGCAAAATTGTGTGGACCAATATCTTCAAGAAGAGATGTACGTACTGACTGACCAGCCAGGTCTCGAGACTTTAATCCTATTGAGCATCTCTGGGATGCTGTAGATATTCAATACAATTGGAGAGACATTTATTCTACAAGGGCGATAATGCTCTGCTTCATTGAGCAAAACTCATGGACCAATATCTTCAAGAAGAGACTGTCGTACATGTGGACTGACCAGCCAGGTCTCTAGACCTTAATCCTGTTGAGCATCTGGATGATGTAGGTCAACATGTTACTGCTCTCAATCTTCCCCAAAACCATGAGGGACTCAAGAGAGCTTTGCTGGGTCATTTGGTAATAACAACTTCTCTCATCCCTCACAGCATAAACATCATTGTGAGTGCTGTGAGGGATGACCACATTTCTTACTGGGGCATTTTGACATCTTGTTTTTGACCATTGTCTCCATGTACCTATTTGTTCCTGAATTAAACTATTTATTTACAGTTTCTGTGAGTGCTTCTTTCACATCTCATATCATACTGCTTTTCACTGAAGTGCACAACAGTTCATACAGATTTTGGGTTATTGTGATTTTTCTCTTTGTTCCTTTTATGGAAATCAGTGTATATGGATTTGCTGAGGCAGGTTTCCACAAGATTTTGTACTTGGGCCATTATTGTTTAGTTGCATGTCAGTGATACTGGAATTGTTGTGGATAATAGTATATTTGTGATAATTTCCTACAAGTAGTGAATGAAACTGGAAACCTGGGGGTAATGGTAGACAGAGTTAAAGTTTAGGTGCCCACATTGCTAGGTGATTAAGTCACCTAGCAATGGATAATTACAATGTTGAAGCCAGTTGTGTAGGAATAAGGAAATTATTCCTTCACTTAAGACTTTTATATCACTACTATGCTCTGATGAATTTAGAAGAGTAAAGTAATTGAAAAGATCCATTGGTGAGTTACCAGGGTTGATTGGCCTCAGGAATTGTTCATATGAAGACAGACAGAGAATATGGCCTTCAAAGTTTTAAGTAATAGTTGGAAGAGAGATATAAAACAGATGTTTAAGTTGGATACCTGAAATAGTTTGAAAAAGCTCTTTGTTTGCTCTCTATAGCAGATTTATAAATTATGTGTGGTAGGGTTTACAGATTATGTAAATTATCTGAAAACTGTAACAAAACATGTTGACATTGCAAGAATCATACATTATTTATGAAATCCTTTATCCTGGTTCTGAGCATTTTTTCAAAAATCATAATCACTTTGCTAGAAATATGAACATTAGTACTCTGAGACAATAATCCAATTTACTGAATGTATAATTTCCATTGAGTAAAACTGCTGCATTTTTTTTTGTTATATTAATAAAAATTGCTTATTATAGTATCTGATAATCATTGAAATTTATTTTGAAGCACTTCTGTTAAAAATAATTATTTTAAACTTATCTTAATGTGTTAAATGTTTAATTTTTTATATTTATGCATTGTTACTATTTCTAGTTACTAATTAAGCAGATTGACAAGAAGAACTCATCAGAATTTTCAGTCCTGAACAACTGCTGTAATCTACATTAACAATGAATGAGTCAGGTCAGTCCATTCCAGTTAAAATATCTTTATTCTCTAAAATGAAACCACTTGAAAATTCCTATCAGACTTGCATAGAATTGGAGCCTTTTTAAAGATTGAAACATTCATCTCTTTTATTATTGCTATCAGTTTTCATCCAAGCAGACCTCATTGACATCATTTTGCAGTCACAGTAAACACGAAGGTTGAAATGCTGATATCATCAAGCAGCAACAGAAACTAGGTTCTCTATCATAATATACATCATACTTTCTGTTAAACTTGTTCATTTTTTCTATACTTGCCACACTCTCCAGTAAATTTTTTTTTTGAAGGTGAGCATTTATTAATTATTCAGTCACAAAGGGCATTATTCACCAAAGAAACTAAAACTTAATTTAAAACAACAACAACAACAACAAAAAAAAAAAACACATAATATATACTAAACTTTACTTAACCATGCAGAGGTTACTGTCTAAAAAATTACAGCTTAGGTCGCAGCATGTATGGTCCATTCATTACTCAGTGCTAAAATGCAATAAAACTTAAAAAAACATTGCAAATATAATACATGATGGTTTATTTATTTTCAGTTACAATCTAGAAATTATTTAACAAAGAAACAAAGAAAAAAACAACAACTAAACTAATACTATACTGAAATCGGAGTTCACAGTATCTCTCAGATACAATTTACAAGAAGAACAAATATCACTTTCACATTCAACTCTATCATTCTCCTCATCAGACTCGAGTAACAAAATTGCTGAATCTATTCAATATTTGGATTATCCAATCGATATATTTTTCCAGCCATTTTCAATGGTAAATAAAAAAAAAAAATTAAATCAATACTATACTGACATCGGAGGTCGTGGTATCTCTCAGATACAATTTACTATGAAATGTCACACAGCTTTACATAACACGTGTTAAACCAAAACTGACCACATAAACAGTGTGGAATATCACTCATAATATATACATGTGCAGCTACTCATGACCTCCAAACTATACCATGGATATGTGTAAGAATATTTATATTAAACAATTTGTTTGTATCTGTCAGATCACCCGTGACCTCCGCAGGTTTAAAGATGCAAACTTAAAAAATGAGGTATAAAATACCAGATTTTTGCTATAGTGATAACCACATGTATAAAAGGATTCAATCAGATCTCATCTTTATTTTTAACAGGTAATTTAACTAATATATCTAATTTGTTAATTATACTCTATTTTCAATAACACTTATTAAAATAAACATTTTGCATAAAGATTGGCATGTATTCCTCCAGTTTTTTTAAAAGTAATGAGAATCTGAATAGGCTGAAGATATTGCATGAATATCATTGACAGGCATTCTTTTATCTGCGATGAAAATGTTAAGCAGGGCTATTTCATATTACTTATCCTCATCTTGGCTCAAAAGGCTGAGATCCATTTCCTCCAGTTATCTCTTTCTTGCTCAACTATTTCTGCTGCTCTCCAACCCTCCATGTCCATTCATTCTTTATTTCCTTTTCTGTCATTCTCTGTCAAATTAATTTTGTCTATCCTTTTTTCCTTTTTCTTCCAGGATTCATGTCTAAGCTACTCTTGGAATTGTTCTCCAATCCATTCTTGGTATGTGCCATTATATACCCTCTGTCCAAAAAGAAACTGAACTTTTCGAAAATAGAAGAAACTAGTGGTGCCACCTGTTGTATCTTTTTGTTGTTCGAAAGCAACAACCTTCATTAGTGTTGTGTCAACTGTTTGACATTTGTTTCATTAGAATCAGAGTTATAGTGCCAAGAGTGACAGTGTGTTTTGACAAATGGTCGTCGTCACAATATTCATGCCACATGCGATGAATTCTCGCTATCATTCGCTTCAAAACTCTTCATCATCATCATCAAATTCCTGCGATGTATCCTCAAAGGGTGTACAGGATATGATAGTACTATATGAAAAATTTACTTTACTAACTTCCTATCTACAATTTTCCTCCAAATCAGTCTGTTACTTGTCAAGATTCCAACATTATCAGATCTTATATTTCTATCATCTAAGACACTTTGTACTGTATCAATCCACCTATATCTTGGTCTTCTTCTGGGTCGTTTTCCTACCA
Organism: Typopeltis vanoorti; assembly: GCF_054136105.1. Taxonomy (NCBI): domain Eukaryota; kingdom Metazoa; phylum Arthropoda; class Arachnida; order Uropygi; family Thelyphonidae; genus Typopeltis; species Typopeltis vanoorti. The sequence continues at coordinate 110,634,666 of NC_143568.1, forward strand.
ACCTGGCAGAGAACACTTGTTTTGCTAATCTTTCCTCACATATTCTGTTTTAAGTGACCATACCACCTGAGATTAGCTCTTCTAACGTATTCCTGGATGTTAGGAAAGAACTTGACAGTGTAAAGTTCTTTCCTAATATCCTTGTTTTTAATATGATATTGCCATTGATGCCATCTGTTCACGCCTCTAATCTTTCTCAGGACTCTCATATCTGCGGTCTCTAGTCTTTGGTCAAGTGTTTTACTTCTGACCCAGCTCTCAGATCCGTAAGTTAAAACTGGTTTGAACACTGTATGTATACAGCTAATTTAATGTTCCAACTAATTTCTCTCTTATTCCATATGAATTTATTCAATTGACTTCCTACCGTACCAGCTTTGTTGATTCTATTGTCTATTTCCATATTTAATTTACCATCTTCACTAAAAATCATGCCCAAGTAGCTGAAATGTTTTACTTGTTCCACAGGTTCTCCATTCACAACGCAGTTGACATTTTCAACAAATTCATTCACACTGGAAATCTTGCAGACTTGTAGCAGATTTATTCAGAAGTATAACATCATCTGCATAAAGCAAAGAGCTGACATCTCCAATTTTGATATCATGTTTAATACCATTTTCCTTCATAATGTGATTCATATAGATAATGAATAGCGGAGGGGATAATGTACATCGTTGTCTGACACCAGATTTAACATTAAACCACCTTCCTGTACTTCCTTCAATTCTAACTGCTGACTTACAACTCAAATAAAGACTAAGTATTGCCTTAGCATATTGAATAGCTTCTCTCTTGGCACCTTGTCATATGCCTTTTTCAGATCGACAAAACTTAAATACAGATCTTTGTTATATTCCCATGATTTTTCAACTATTTGTCATAAAGTGAAGATCTAATCTTGCCAGCCTCTATTTGTTCTTCACCAAGCTTTTCTTGCACAATTGTTCTCAACCATTTCTAAAGTATACTTGCATAAATCTTACCAGGAACACTCAGTATGGAAATATCTCTGTAATTCTCACATTCAGTTTTATTTCCCTTTTTATATATGGGTACTACTATGAGAGCTCTTCTCCAATCATTGGGAATTCATCCCTCTTTCCAGGACTTCTGAACTATGCAGTGCAGCCACTGTAAGACTTTTATACCACCATACATCATCATTTCTGGTCGAATATCATCTACTCCTGCTGCCTTTCCACATTTCAAGCCTTTGATGGCTTTTTCTACTTCAAGTATGGATATGTATTCCTGACTATATGCCTCTTGAGTGTTTTTTTTACCACTGTGCTATCACTGCTCATTTCATTTAGCAATTTTTGAAGTAATTACTCCATACTTCAAGGATATCTTTTTCTCCAGTTTTCATGTCACCTTTATCATTTCTAACTCCTTTTACAGCACTCTTTCCTCATTTCTAAAAAACTTCTTCAACAACCTCCAAAATATCTTACCACCTTCTTGATATTTATTTTCTACGTACTTGCCAAAGTCCTCCGATGACTTTTGTTTAGCTAGTTTTACACAGTGTTTAGCTTTCATACATTTGTCTCTGTATTCTCTAAGAGCACAAGCTAACTTATTTGCCAGGAACTTTTGATATGCTTTCTTCTTTTCCTTCACTGCCTCTTTAACTTCCTGTGTCCACCATGGAGTTCTGATTTTTCTGTCTTTGCAGACAACCTCACCACTTGCCTCTCTGGCTGAATCAATCAGGGTTTTTTCAAGGCTTGCCACTGAATCTCCAAGGTTTGGTTCTTGTTCTCAAACTCTTTCATTTTTTCTTCAATAATTTTTGTGTATTTTAGTCTACAGTTCACATCTGAGAGCTGCTCAACTTTTATTCGCTTTAAAACTTTCTTACATGCTATTGTTTTCAATATGAAATTGAATTTTATCCTGCTTAAGACTAAATAGTGATCACTTCCAATTTCAAATCCTCTGTGCACTCTCGTGTCCTGCACCAGGGAGAAAACATCACTATCAACATTAACATAGTCAATGAGACTTTTCTTATTCCTAGCCTCTTCTCTCCATGTGAATTTGTGCACATTTTTATGTTGGAACATGGTGTTAGTAATAACCAGTTCATATCCTGAGCAGAAATCCAACATGTATTTACCATTATTATTAGCTTTGCTTTTTTCTCCAAATTTTCCCAATTTTTGTATGTCTGATTATCATTTCCTACTCTGCTATTTAGATCCCTAACAAGAAACAATTTTCCTTTTTCATTGTGTTAGTTGCTTTCTCTAAATCAGGGTATTTCTCTAAAGCCTCAAAAAATTCCTTCACTTCTATCTTAGTAGAACCTTCTGTGGGATCATAGCCACAAATTAGTCTCATTGTCCAGTTCCCAATTCTGATATTTGCACATATCACTCTACTTGAGACTGCCTGCCATTCAAGAAGATTAGCCTTGTATTTAGTGTTGAATACTATGGCTACTCCTTCTTTTCCTTGATTGTCATTGCCTGAATATAACATTTTGTATTTATTGCTCAGAAAGATCTCACAGGTTGTCTTTTTTGTTTCAGTCACCCCTATTATGTTGATCTGGTACTTATCTAATGCATCATCTAGCTCCATTTCTTTGCCATTTCAGGCTTTTTATGTTGATAGTACCAATCTTTAACTCTGGTGATGTTGAGTTGTGGTGTATTTTCAGATTTGTTCCAGTAGCTGACTTTTCGCTGTTTGCCCTTGTTCCCTGGCAAAAACAATGGGTCCTTGTTTAACCGTGCGACGCCCGAGCCAGAATGAAATTTTGTCATGTTGTACCATCATTTTGTATATTGGTTTAAGCCAATAAGAATACAATTTGGTCGGCTAAATCCCAAATTGCCAGCCCATCCTCGTCCGTTCAGCATCCAGGTAGATACCCAACAGGGTGCACCACGAGAAGGTGAGGATTGGACATTAGGTCAGAAGCTCTGGTCGGTTCTCCGCATTCCTTTAAAGGCTATGTGGAGGTCTCCTCTCAGTTATACAACTTTGACCCTTAAGCATCGTGCTATTAATTAAAATAAATGTTATCATTTTATTCTATTGTGCTGTAATTCTGGAGTTTTATAAATTTATAATATATGTTATAACATGGATCCAATTTCTAAATAATATCCAAGCTAGGAGGGCATTTGTAAGAAAAAAAAAGCTAGCCTACTGGGTTAAACATTCATTTTGAACTTAGAAAGAAAGGGTTTTAATATCATTTTAAATCTTACACATTGGAAATTTAACTGATTTAAGAAAATAACTCCAATAACACTCTTAGATTAGTCTTCTATTTAACACATTATTGCATAATTAATATAGTTCATGTTCTATCTTTGGTCAGTTATATCAAATGAACTTTGCATCAACCAAAATTCTCTGATGTATCATTAACCTTTCTGTGATTCTTACACTAATACTTTTTAGGATTATCAAATGCATTTAGATATCTGTGCGTGTGCAAGAATATTTTCTAGATAAATGGACTTTCTGGACTATTGTGCTCAAATTTGGTCATCTGGGTTTCAGTGTGATGTGGAAACATCGGAGAACGTCCAGAGAGCAGTGACTAAGACAATATCACGACTTTGGAATGCTGGCTATGGAGAGAGATTAAAGAAATGTGGATCGCAGAGTTTGGTGGATTGAAGGAAAAGAGGTGATATGATGGACATTTAAGTTAGTGAGAGGAGGATTTTATTGGATTAATCCAGATGGGATTATAAAAAAAGTAGAAGGCGAGAGGGAGGAAAAACCAGAGACCATTCCTGGAAGTTATGTAAGAATGTGGTGAAGGGGGGTGTGAGGAGTAGATTTTTACATGGAGAATTGTCAATGAATAGAAGGCATTACCAGAATGTGTTGCTAATGCAACAACAAGTGTTAAGGATTTTGATGAACCTTCCACGATCTGTTGAATGCACCCTCCATAATAATAATAAATAAATAAATAAATAAAGATAAATGTTAAAATATAAAAGAATCTACTTTTTGATGAGTCTGTTGATTTTTTCAACCAAAAATGAATGTAACAAAAATAAGTAACAATGGGTCATTTAAATAACTACTTAACTATATTTTTTAAATAACTATTTAAAGTTTATTTTTCACTTGGTTAGAGTATAATAAATTTAGTTTAATCCTTTATCCAAGTGTGAGCACACCATTTGGCAACTCCTATAGGTAGAGATGACCTGCTAATGCTTCTGCCTGGTATCTCCACTTGGGCCTGACTCCCACTGAAGAGACCTCAATAAAGGTCGAAACTAGTCTGGGTTGTGGCCCTTCCCTTAATGCATAACATTAGACATATCCACAAGGAGATGTGTTTTGCATTATGGGAGATACTGAGATAGGAGTGTTGGTAGCTTGCTCCACCTTTGCAAGGAGTGTCCTGGTGTTGTACCACCTTACCCCAATCCTGAAGATACTTTCAGGCACAAACTTTGTTTGCTCACACTTGGATAAAGGATTAAACTAAATTTATTAAATAACTATTTAAAAAATATAATGGTTATTTAAATAACTATTTGACCTATAAACCCAGTGTTAGTTATTTAGGAATCTAATTTTGTAATGGCATGTAATTTTGTATATGTGTAACTAGTCTAGATAAAAGTGTAATATGAGAAATTAAGGATAAAGAAACATAACCGCATTATGGAAAATAAAGGAAATAAAATTTTATAGATATTCTGTTATTGAATTATTTTATTATTTTCTTTGTTTGGAATTTGTAGAGATACACTTATTTTGTGAAGATAATGTGTGTTATGTAATAACTGCAGTCAGACATTTTGTTTGGAAGATGGTTACATAACTGACAAATTTGATTAGTCAGGAGTCATGTGACCATGGAACGAGAGAGAGACAGAGATGGCGTTGTTATCATGCAAAGTGAAACAAAAATGTAGAAGAGAGGGGAAATGATGTCATTGCTTAGGCATAAAATAAAATGTCATCAAGAAGAAAAAAATTGGAGTTTAGACATTGAAGAGGGACATCTGAGGTAAATATGAAAGAAAGAACCTTGGACTTGAAGAAAGCTTTAAATTCTGTGCTGCATTTGCTAGAATTAAAAAGAAAATAACTTCTTTGTGGTGTATTCTAATTGGCAGGAATTTATTTACCACAGGTTAAAATGATTAAATTTTCAGTTTGCACATAACAGCATTAAAGAAGTTTACTTTTATTTAAAGAATCTATGATGAAAAGTGCCATTCTAGTGAGGTAACTGTAACAAGTCTAAAGGAAATAGTTTAATGTTTTCAGTTACTTTGTAATATGATACCTTACGAAGAGTATCAGTTGGAACAGAACATTATATCATCTACACTGACATCTGTCGTTAGAAAGAACTTCGACAAAGTTTTACCTCCCTCCCTTTTTTAAATAGTTATGTGAGGATACAAGAAGGAATTTTAGTTTGATTGAATATTGTATTGCATTTTCATAGACATCACTCTTTAGAAGTAATTTTCATTAAAGTTATATCACTCCCATTTTAGTTTTGTGTATATAAGAAGGAATATTTATTGGACAGAACAATGTTGAATTTGAAAAGACATCTGTCTTTAGAAGCAATTTCATTCAACTCTTAGAGGATTAAAAAAAAAAAAATCTTTAACACGTTTTATTCCCCACAGGGAGTAGACGAGGCTGTTTTAGTCTTAACTGACTTTTGGAGTCTGAGGGATGGTCAAACTTCATTGTAGACAATCAGAGATAGCTAGCACAAAACCATCACTAATTTTAAGCAGCATTAGATGAAGAAAGGCAGACAAGTGCCACCGTCATGTGATGCTTAATGCTACATATTACTTTGAAATGATGTAGTTTCTATGGTCAATTTTCTTGAGTTTACAGAATGAAAAACCTCAGTTTCTGGGAGAAAGAACCCACTTACCCATGGCAGAGATTGAATAACTTGGTAACTGGTTGAAAAAGGCTTAGAAAAAGTTCCTGTAGTTGGTGACTAGAATTGATCTTAGAATAGTCTTTCTTTAGGTGGCCTAGCTATGGATGCAAATGCATTTGCACAGGTCTGCACAGATCTATTCTTGGAATTCAGGTGACTGAATTCAAAATTAAAGAGCCAAAACTTTTATATTATTCTAAGGCAGCTTAATATATGTTGCTGAAGCAGAGAAGTATTATATATGACTGTGTCTCCGATTGAAAATATGGATAATCTTTCTCTACATATTAAATAGTGTGAAAGTATTCAAATGAATACTTGTTTGAAACATGCAAAATCCTATTCACCATGAAAAAAATGCACTCACCCAAGATTTCCCTTATCCATTATTTTAATGACATGTCCCAATGAGTTAATAGTAGTTCCATAAAGTCATCAGTGGTGCTGCATCATTATTTGGAGAACATTTAAAAGAAATGTTGAACCATTCAAAGACAGATTAGTACAGTAAAAATAAAACTGATTTTTTTTTGGGGGGGGGGGGCAATTTGTTGCATTCCTTTTTGTTAGTAGAATGGCCCTTTGTATTACACACTCTTCTATTTTTTATTATTATTATTATTACATATCTCCAGGGAGTTCAAGACTCATTGAGGGAGGGTACCTACTCTACAACTCTTCGTCTCCACCAACTGCAACTACCTTCATCATTTACAGCAACGGCATCTACTGCCGACCACCATCACCACCACTGGTATTTTCACATGCATGCCCATGGTGGGATTCAAACCCCAGTCTTTTGGCTGGGGAGTGGATATGCTGACCACTCGGATAATCAGGCCAGCTTAGAAAGTTTTTTTTAGGTGAACAAACTGTTATATAAACAAGACAGAGTAAAGATGTAATATTTGCATTAATGGTACTATCACTGAAAGATGTTTTAGGAAAGGTAATAAGATGGTTATATATTTGTGACTTATTTTTCACGGCATCAACAACACCACACACCCCCATCACAGAGATGCCCCACCAACGCCTATACTTTGCTGATCCTCAACTCAGCACCACCAGAACGCAACACACCTGCACACGCAACAGTGAGTGAGTGAAACAATATAATTGCAAAAGACAAAAGATCTAAAGTCCTATTTTTGGCACCCTCTAACGAAAGAAAAACAAAAAAACTTCGAGATAAAACTCACCATTGACCGTTTGGCCATGCAGAACGAATTGTTTGTGGATAATGCCTTTGGAATCGTAGAAACAAATCAGCATTGTCTTTACTTTTGATTTCTCCAAGTGAACTTTTTTCAGATGCTCCTCTTCTGGTGGTCTCCACTCAGCACTCTGGCGCTTTGTTTCGGGCTCATACTCAAAACATCACGTTTCGTTACCAGTAACGATTGTTTCAAGGAAGTTTGATTCCTTACGAGCGGTTTTAATGAGGTCCTTGCAATGTTCAATTCGATACATTTTTTGGTTGTCAGTCAACTTTTGCGCACACATTACATTGCTCCTCGATAATAATATTACATACTTATTTAAAATTATTGTGAAACAATTTTTACTCTTTAGAATCTACAAGGAGCAATGGAATGTGTGCCCAAATGCGGTACAAAGCACCCCTGAGTAGTACGGTTGAAGTGGTCAACCAATAAGTTGCCTCATTCAATAAAACTTCGTCTTTAGACAAATAAAATTTAACCCACATAATAATTATGTAGAACAAAATGAGAAAACATGTTAATGAAAATGCAATTGTTAATAAAATCTTAACATTTTTATTCTTATTAGGAGGAATCAACTGAGATCAGAACACCTCGTTGTGTTCAGCTACATATTTATTCATCTTCCGAATCTTTGGCAGTCGACTGCTTGCTTGCCTACTGAGCAAATAATGTGGACGGCTGAGGATCATCGATAGTAGAATCTTTGTCAAGTTTTTTAAAAAACATTGTTATCAGAAGCTGCCATTTTTGTCTCTTCAATTCAGTAAGCAGGTTCTGCAAAATTTTCAAAGCTTCTGTTATTGTGCGAGTAATTTTTATGCTGCCCTCCATCATTGAATCATAATTTATTATCTGTTCCTTTAATGTTTGAGCCGTTCAAAATATCGTGGCCAATTTTTCGAGTGTCCATGCTGGTCGTTCGTGTTCACTTTCATCCTCATCATCATCTTCTTCTGTAGAAGATTTGGCAAGATCTTTCAACTCCTCGTTAGTGAGTACCTCACAATGTCCATCTATGTAATCATTCAATTCTTCTGTCATGTCGTCAAATCCCTCTCCACCTATTTTCCGTGCTGTGTTAATTATTGTTGTTATCTGTGAGTTAATATCAGTGACGTCCTGGGAATTATGAACGGTATCACTCCACAAATTCTTCCAGCATGCAGTTACCATTTCTGGTTTCAATTCGTCCATTACTCCCTTGATGAATACAATTGCATCTGCAATTGTGAATGATTTCCAGCTTTCCATGACTCCAACATCAGCAGAATCCTCAACCATTGCACAAATGATGACCTTGATCGAGTGGCTGAAGCAATGAGGTCATATTAGGTGAGAAGAAAACCACTTGAACATTTTCATCTTCGGTGACTAGTGACTCAGGGTGCCCTGGAGCGTTGTCTATTATCAATAAAACTTTAAATGGTAATCCTTCTCTCTCAAAGTATTTTTTCACCTCTGGAATAAAACATCAATGGAACCATTCCATAAATAACACGGCCGTGACCCACGCTTTCGGATTTGATTTCCAAAAAACAGGCAGACAACTTTTGTTTTTGTTTTTAAGGACACATGGATTCTATGCTCTGTAAACAAGGCCCATTTTAATTATATGACCAGCTGCGTTGCCACAAAGTACCAGCGTCAATCTGTCCTTAAATGCTTTAAAGCCTGGGTCTGCTTCACAGTTTTATGAATGTAGGTCCATTGGGGCATTTTCTTCCGAATGAGGCCGGTTTCATCACAATTAAAAACTTGCTTAGGATGATAACCTTTCTCTGCAATAATTTTTTTAAATTCTGCTGGGAACAATGCAGCAGCTTTCTCATCAGCCAATACAGATTCTCCCGTAATTTTTATGTTTTTTAGATTAAACCTAGTTTTGAATCTATGCAACCAGCCCTTGCTTCTTCTTCTTCCTCTTCTTGCAGCCACATATCTTCATATAAGATCAATGCTTTTTGCTGTATGTGTTACCGTCAATAGGAATCCTTTTTCTTGTCATGTCTTTCACCCACAAATTCAAAGCTTTCTCTACCTTGAGTAACGTCTTCTCACACACTGTACCCATAGCTTTTGCAGATTTGGGTGCAATGGAAAGACGGGCACGAATTTTTTCTTTGTTCTTCATGTATCAAAGATTCGTTTTTATTATAGATCTTGGCAACAGTTTCAGTTGACTTTTTTTCTACTTCAATCATATTGATAATCTTTGATTTTTTACTAATGCTGATCACTTCACGTCTTCTCTTCGGTTTTGAAGCCATTTTAAAATTTTTCACAATTTATTTGCTTGAATTTAAATGCAATTTTTAATTGCAATGACAGACAATTGACTGCTTTCTTTGACAATTCAAGTAAAACTAAACATGAACAAACACGCAGGTTTAAGTCCATGCGCCTAGCAAAACAAGCATGTTTCGACAAGTTTTCAGCCTGCGCATACGCATGTTTCAACCAGCGTGGCGCTTGACTGTTCTTTCGCACTTTTTTTTGAACCGCGGACACGGGGGCCTACTGTAGTTACTTTCATGATGCCTTTTGAGAGGTTAAAAGCCATGTCAATGATTACTTGTACTCATAAAAAAGCATTTCATAATTACATTGTATATTGATATTCATTATTTTACATCAGTTGAAACTTGAGCAATATATTGGCATATGTGTGGTAGATATACTTTTGTTTTACCTAATTGTGCAATTAAAATATCCAGGTATAGCAAAAATAAATAAATAATAATTTTGTTAATAAAATGGAATTACAGCAGCATCAAAAAAAATTCCTTCATGAAAGCCTGCTGCTTAATATTATAATTGTTTATATGTAACAGGGTATTATAATGATTAGAGCTGAATTTTAAAGGTGTCAGAATATTATTAAAAAAACTTTCAGGGTTGACATTTTTGTAAAAATCTGAATGTATCAAAAGTTATTGCATATTTATGACAAAGCATTCTATTTTTGGCTTACTTATGTACATCAAATATATTTTTTGTCTAATTTTGTTACAACAAATGGTCTGTCTACAACCAAAATTGAAACAACCCAACAAAAAAACACCAAAATTTTTAATATGCTTCATTATATTTCTTCATGACATTAAATTATATTTCTGATATGTTTGATTTCTTGCTAGTAAATTCATGGATTAAAACTAATAAATCACATAGAATGTATGTGATTTTTCCTGCATGTATATTAAACCACAGAATTTATTAAATTCTACCAGTTAGAGTGGAGTTACTGTAATATATAATTTTGACATATTTTACCAATTTCTGTCTGCAAAACAGTCCGATGAAAACAAAAACTGCAATGACATGACGACAAATTTTTCTAAAGATTCCAGTACCAAATTTGAGTACAGTCTTTTCAGCCAGTCCTAGAATAGTTTGTATACAGATGAATAGATGAACAGACAAAATTATTTTTTTAAGTGCTTATGCATTTTGCAAAACACAAATACAGGAACTGATTACAATAGCTTTGTCTTGTCTGCTTGCAATTTTAGATTTTGAAATGGTTTCTTAGGAGATCTAATACTCCAAGCAGAACACCCCACAAACTCACACAATATACATATTGTACTTCCGAAATTCATTCATGGTATATGATCAGATACAGTGCCCTATGCATCACACTTAACTATTGGGGATGACACCTTGTCTTCCTCCTCCTGCTATGTGTTTTAAAATCTGTCCTATATTTAGTAGGTCCCTGTAACATTTTTTTATTTGTCATATCTTCCTTTTTCTTTCTTTTTACAAAACTCTTCTATCCATGGCTGTATGGTCAATTTGTCCTCACAGTCAATACTTCATGGTTCTGATCATATTAGTTGCCTTGCTGTGCATCTTTTCCAGGATTTCCAGAACTTCTTGGAAAATCCAGAAATGACATTCTTTCAGCCTAATACATATTCCTGATACACTTGACTCTCACTATAACATACTCTTAGGTACCACAAGAATAGTTTTACTAGATGGTTTGCTGTAGTGAAATTTTATAGCATAGCAAACTTATGGGCCATTCATTAAGAATTTTTGGTAATTTGTTATAGTGAATGAGTTTATTATAGTGAGAATTAACTATATGACAAAAGTTATTGCACTGAGTACTACTATTGGATGTCTGATAGATAGTGTCATAACTTTGCAACCAGCAAGCTATGAGTTTGAATCCTGCTGTGCCAAGATCGCTTTGAAAAGTCTTCTGGTAGTAACTAATTTCATTATGTACTGTGAAACAATAACTTTGATTACTGAAAGTCAAATGTGGCATGCTAAAAACTGTCTTCATTCTCTAGAGCTAGGTCCCTGACTTACCCGACTCTAAGCCTTCTTACAATAATGGAAAAGGAAGATGAGATGGGAAAAAATTGTTACAGGCCTAATAAACAATCTCTTTTTCCTTCATAAGGATGAGGTTAAACTACATATATTGAGTCATTTATTTGCTTTAATTTCAGATGTGAAAAAATTTTTTGAAAATGCTTGTAAAGAAAGTTATGTGTCTGAAGATGTTTCTGAAGAACCAGAAGTTTCAGAAGCCTTGGCTGCTATTCGTACACTACTGAAGTTCATAGAAGAAAATCCTGGTGAATTAACTTTTAAATTAGTTTTCTTAATCGTAAAGTATTATAATAATATTCTAATAATTCTAATAATATTATAATAATAATACTTCTGAAATAATAATATTTCATAAGTATTATAATAATATTCATTCTTACATTACTTAACTCTTGAGATTTAGAAAGTTTTTATTTTTCATTACAGTGCAAATTATATTTAACTAGAAATTATATTCTTATTTAATCCTTTTTCCAAGCATAAGCAAACAAAGTATGTGTATGTATGTAACTTGAGTTTGAGGCTACTTGCATATAAAGGTTGTTGACTTCATATCAACTGCCTTGTATCCCACAATACACAGTAAGCTTACTTTTGGGCATGTATATTGCTGTGCATTATGGGGAGGATCACTATCTAGACTGGTTTCAACATTTATTGAGGTCTCATCAGTGGGAGCCAGACCCAGGAGATACCAATGTTAAATTAGTTTTCTTAATCATAAAGTAGTTGCATTTCATGAGCATTGTGACAATATTCATTCTTACATTAATTAAGTCTTGAGATTTAGAAAGTTTTTACACTTTTGTTTAAGTTTGCTTATGCCAACTTAAACAAAACAAAGTTTTGTTAAATGAATGCCTTTGTCTTTAAGCACCTCCGTAGCGCAGTTAGAAGAATGAAGGTACGTTGCGCCCTTCGATTAGAAAAGGCCTAAGTTTGATTCTCATCATGATGGGAGGAATCTTTATATGGACTTTTTCAATTAGCTGATCTCATACGGAAGTAGCAGGGTTTTTCTCCTGGAAACTCGGGTTTTTCATCCCGCATACAGACAAATCAGCCTTTCAGAACACATGCAATTTATAGACAAAAAATACTAGCGGTGGTGGTGGTGGTTGTGGGCGGTAGATGGCGTTGATGTAGGTGATTGGTAGTAGAGGCTCTGTGTAGTAGTGGAGACGAAGAGTTGTACAGTTGGTGTCCTCCCGCGATGAGTCTTCGGACTTCTTGGTGGTGTCACGAATAATAATAATAAAAATAATGCACAAATCATATATTTTCCATATACAAGTAGTAAAAAAAGACATCACTGTATTATTGAAATACACTGGATCAGAGATAATTGTGGAAAGTTTTTTTTGCATGTTCATAAAGCAAGTTACATTTCACAATTATATTCTTGATGCTTAAGGGTCAAAGCTGGATAAGTGGGAGAAGACTTCCATATTTCTTTAACAAACATTGAGAATTGACTGGGGTTTGACCTAATGTCCACTTCTCAACTTGTGGTGAACCCTATTAGTAGGTCTATCACTAATGAGTGAAAGAGAATGAGCTGACAAGTTGGGATGTAGCTGTCAAATTCTGTTCTTATTGGCTTGAATGAAAATAAAATTATAGTACAACATAATGGAATTTCGTGCCAGTTGAGACATTTGCCAATTAAACATGACAGAGCAACTGAGGAGGGTGAACAGGAAAAAAATCTACTGGAACATACACCAACTCAACATCAATAGAGTTCGAGATTGGCACCATCAACACAAGAAGCATCACTGGGAAAGAAATGTAACTAGCAGAATAATCAATAATTACCAGATGGACAATTTAATAGGCACTACCAAAACTGAAGACAAAAATAGGTAAGATTGCTGTGAGCAACAAATACAAGCTGCTGTATTCAGGCAGTAATGATCAGCAAAAAAGGAGAAACTATAGTATTCAGCTAAACATGAAGATAATCTTGAATGGCAAGTACTATCAAGTGGAGGTGATTTGGGAAAATATCAGAATTGTAAAATTGAGGATTGAGACTTATTTGTGTCTATGGTCATCCCACAGACGGGTGATTCAACTAAGAAAGAAGGGGAGGGGAATTCTTTGAGGCATTAGAGAAAGTAACTGATACAGATAAAAAAAGATACAGTCAGTCTTTGTTGGAGATCTAAAAAGCAGGGTAGGAAATTATTACCAGACATGGAAATTATTTGGGAAAAAAAATTGGAGAAAAGAGCAAAACTAATAATAATGGTATGTACTTATTGAATTCCTGCTCAGGACATGGATTAGTCATTATTAACACCATGTTCCAACATGCAGATTTGCACAAATTCACATCAAGATGAGACAAAAAAAAAAAGGTCTCATTGACTATATTATTGTTGAAAGTGATATTGTTATGTCCTGAGTGATCATAATTTGGATAAAGGATTAATTCATTCAGGATCTAACAAATCTTAATTGTAGGCAGAGAAACTTGTACTTTGGCAAGGAAATAAATATGTATATTCTAACTTTAGAGCAGAACTGAAGAAATGTTTGATTTGGAAATGTGAAACTTAACCTATTTTGTACAGAGTCAAAAAGGGGAATTTATATAAAATTATAGTTAAATTAGAATATCCCATTCTATGTAGTGTATGAGAGTAAGTTGAATGTAGGCTGGGGTCCAAAAGTCATGCTTTAGCCATCCAGTATAATTATGGCCTAAGGAAAGGAGAATTTATATGGAAAGCGAAGCTCAAACGTATTCTTGGAAAAACGCTACCCGTGATAGATGAGCGCCTTACGGTAAAAACATAGTGAAGAGAGGGCGCCAAAGGAGGTGGTATAAAAGGGTTTTGCCCGCCCTCTCTCTTGGTCTTTTTGGTTCCTGTTTCCTGCGCTCTTGGACGTTGGCTCTCCCTCCGCCATCAGAGTGATACCGGATCAGCCGTAGAAGTCATTAGTCATCTACCGTAGCTTGCGAGTCAAGGCTAGCTAACTCTTCATAGCAGAATAGCTAAGCAATATCGAGTAACTGATAATACAGATGAATGCCAGCGGTACCAGAGAGAGACCAGAGTGGCACATTGCCTTATCGACTCGGGGAGACCAGGACGTGTAGTCATCGTAAGTGACCTCGTGGACGATAGCCTACAAAATTGCCTTGATGTCTAGACAAGGCTGCTGATAGAACAGAAAGTCATTCCATGGGATGGTAATGTAGAATGTTTAAGTCTTATTTCCAGTTCGAGATATGAATGGACTCTATATGTTAATTTATGTGTGGACATTATTATTATTATTATTATTATTATTATTATTATTACGGGTATTTCCATGGAGTCAGTAGGCTCATTGCAGGAGACCCAAACTAGCAGAACAATATCTGTCATATCTTTTCTTGAATTCATTTACAGATGAAGAGCTCACAACTAAGTCAGTCAATGAATTCCACTCATTCACCTCCCTCCAGACAAAAAACCTTGTTCTGACACCCTTGTTAACCACTTTCTTCTTTAATTTCCAGGGATGACCTCTTCTTCTTCCATCACTATCACACAGCTGAAACATTTCCCCTGTATCAATCCTATAAAAACCTTTCAGTAATTTAAATGTTTCTATCATATCCCCTCTTCTCCGCCTATCAACCAACCTCTGCAATCTACATGCTCTCAATCTATCAATGTAGAGAGCATTTTTTACATCACTCATCAGCTTGGTCACTCTTCTCTGAACCCTCTCCACAGCCTCCTCATCTCCAAGGAATCCAGGTGACCAGACCTGAGTACAGTAATCCAAATGTGGAAGTATCAACGCTTTATAAAAGGGAATAATAACCTCTTTATCTCTGGATGTCAGCGTGTTCCTCAACAACCAAGTAATCCTATGTGCAATCTTGGACACCTTAGCAATGTGTCCTCTGAACTTCATCTCCCTATCTACCAACACCCCTAAGTCCCTAGCCTCATCAATCTCTTGGAGTACTATTCCATCAATGTAGTACACAGCAGGTAATCTTTTAATCCCAAAATGCACGACTTTACACTTTTCCACATTTTTTTTGTTGAAAGTTTATTTTTCACTTGGTTAGAATATAATAAATTTAGTTTAATCCTTTATCCAAGTGTGAGCAAACAAAGTTTGCGCCTGAAAGTATCTTCAGGACTGGGGTAAGGTAGTGCAACTCCAGGGCGACTCCTTGCAAAGGTGGAGCAAGATACTAACACTCCCATCTCAGTATCTCCCATAATGCAAAATACATCTCCTTGCGGATATGTCTAATGTTATGCATTAAGGGAAGGGCCACTACCCAGACTAGTTTCGACCTTTATTGAGGTCTCTTCAGTGGGAGCCAGGCCCAAGTGGAGATACCAGCCAGTTTTCCACATTGAACTGACATCCATTATCTTTTGCCCATTCTACCAGCTTATTTAAATCATCCTGCAAACTTTCAACATCAGCTTGATTTTTTATTGCACTACCCAACTTTGCATCATCAGCAAACAACTGAATATCTCCCTGTAGGCCATTTCCTATATCATTTATATACAAATTAAACAACAATGGCTCAAGCACAGAGCCCTGAGGCACACCACTGGTCACCTGCCTCATCCTGGACTCAGCCCCTCCATACACCACCTTCTGGTATCTCTCTCTGAGCCATTCTCCTATCCATATCACCAATTTAGTATCCATTCCCATCTGCTCCAATTTGCATAACAGTGTTCCATGGGGTATCCTGTCAAAAGCCTTAGCAAAATCCCGAAGTACCACTGTGTAGCCAGTTCCTTTGTCCAACTCAGATGTCATTTTATTATGAAAAGTTAATAGATTGCCAAGGCAGGATCTACCTTTAACAAAACCATGTTGGCTTCTATAGAGTATCATATGATAGAGAACTTTAGAGATTACTACATTTAGCAGTGACCTGTCCCTATTTGAAGACAGTCCCCTAGGAAGGGATCTGTATGTGAATTAACTGTGATATGTTGTGAGATATGATTAGTGACTTGAGAGTGATTGAAAATCTAATAATTTAAGCTAGTAATTTGTACATTTAATGGATAACTCTGTGGAGCAAGTTATTATTCATGTCCTATTGTGTTAGTAATGATATCTAAATTTTACTAGGAAAGTGATTAAGTTAACCATGTGTTTGATATATTTCTCATGTGTAATTCTTAGACCTCAAATATGTTTTATTTCATTTACCTGAAATCAGCCTGTCATATGAATTTGAATTGCCACTCATAAAAAAAATTACAGAATTTAGTGGGAGGGACACAGGATTATAATCGGAATTTACAGGCCACGACTGCATGCAAAAGCAAAGTGAGATAGGTGAATCGAATTAGTGAGTATAATGAGTTAAGTAAGAGTGTTAGTACATCCATTACTGTGTATTATTCTGAGAGAGCCACCTTGGATAAGAGTCTCATCTATCCTCTGGTATTGGCTGGCGCAGCATAATATAAATTCGTCAATATTTAATCCCAATTAAATATTGACGAATTTAATTGGGATTAAGGGCTTTGTCCCAAATTTAGACAAAGCTTCTAATGAATGAAAGAAACGCACGTGACTAAACTTAGGAACTGCCCGAATCATAGCTTGATTAAGGAAAAGAGAGTGATAGCTGAATTACTAATTTTGATTGACAAAATATTACAGAAACCAGAAGAAAAATAACTGTATGAGTGAGTAGTAAAATCATTAAAGTAAAGAGAAAAACAAAAGACATAACAATATCTTCACACTGGTTCAACACCAATAGTATATGGAGGATTTGAAATTAGGAAGTAATATCATTTTATTCTGCTCAAATCCCATTTAGATTTGAGCAGAATAAAACTAAATATCATATTGAAAAGTGTAACAAAGGTAAGATTAATAAAAGTGTGTAACAAAGTTTTAAAAAGAATCAATGTTTGAGCAGCTTTCAAAGATGAGTTGTAGATTCAAATGCACAAATATTATTTCAGAAAAAATGAAAGTTTGAAAATGAGAAGCAAACCTTTGAGATTCATTAGCAGACTCTGAAGAAAACATTGATTGTTTGAGCAGGAGAAGTATGTTGTAAGGTTGTCTGTAAGGATAGAAAAATCAGAACTTGATAATGGACTCAGGAAGTTAAACAGGCAGTCGAGGAAAAGAAGAAAGCGTATTGAAGTTCCTGGCAAGTAAGTCAGCAGATGCTCTAAGAGAATACAGAAAGAATGTAAGAAAGTGAAACAGTGTGTACAACTACTAAACAAAAGTCATGGGAAAACTTTGGTAAGAACATAGAAAATAAATATCAGGAAGGTGGCAAAATATTCTGGAGGCTATAGAAAAAGCTTAGAAATGGAGGAAACAGTATCATAAAAGGAATCAGAGATAAAGGTGACATGCAAATTAAATTAAAGAATAAAGAATAGATGGCTAGGTTAATTACTTTAAAGGATTGCTAAATGAAATAATAAATTTATCATCATCATGTGTCGTCTCACGTGGAAATCAACCTGCTGCACAGCAGGTTGATTTTCATTGACTCATGGTTGACTATGTGTATAAGGAATGTGGTGAGAACCCTATCTCATCCACATTGTTATAGTATTCATGGCTGTAAATCATGTGTATTAATGGGGCCGATTTGCCAGTTTTGAGGGACGATAAACCAAAGTTTCCAGGTATAAAAACCATCTACCTTCATATGAGACTAACTTACTCACCTTTAGTCAAAAGAGACCAGATAAAGGTTCCTCACACCATGGACCAGAATCGAACCTAGGTCTTTCCAACTAAAGGGGTTTGCCTATATCGACTGAGCTACAAAGGCTCACTTATTTATACTTGAGGCATAAAAAGCCATCAAAAAATTGAAATTTGAAAAGGCAGCTAGAATCGATCATATTCAATGAGAACTGTTGTATGGGGATATACAAGTTTTACATTAGTTTCTCTGCATAATCAGTGGTGGATCTCTATTTGGGGACCCTGAAGCTTGAATTCTTAGTGTGGGCCCTTTTTATCAAAACTATTGGGAGGGTGGAAAAAATATATTTTAGAGAAAACTAGAAACTTCATAAACAGAAAAGCAACAAAAAAAAATTATATATTATTATCAGAATCACATGTTTAATTTTAATGTCTTTATTTGTAAATTTTTTTATTATATTTAAAAATAATTTATTAACTAAATTAATATATTGTAATTTATTTTAAATATCTATTAGTGTAGATTGAGCTATTCTCCTGCAGCCAGTAGTGCACACAATATTATTATTATTATTTTTATTACACTCTCCATGGAGTTGGCAGACTCATCGTTGGAGGTTCATTCAACTGACAACATAATTATCGTATAGAATCTTAAAATCCTTAACATCTCCTTGCATTAACAACACATTCTGGTAATGCTTTCCATTTACTGACAATTCTCCATGTAAAAAATCTACTCCTCGCACCTCTCTTCGCCGCAGTCTTACATAACTTCCAGGGATAACCTCTGGTTCTTCCCCTCTCACCTTCCTCTTTTTATAATCCTCTCTGATAAAATCCTCTCACTAACTAAAATGTCTCTATCATATCACCTATCTTCCTCCTATCCACCAAACTCTGCAATCTACATTTCTTTGACCTCTCTCCATAGCCAACATTCCAAACTCCTGATATTGTCTTTGTCACTTTCATCTGGATCCTCTCCAGTATCTCCATATCACATTGAAAACCAAGTGACCAGATCTGAACACAATAGTCCAAGTGTACTTTCAATTGAAGTGTTATTTTTAGTGGTATCCTATAACTGTATTGACAATGGCTATGAAAAAACTTAGCTGAAAATTTTATAAATAAAGACATTAAACTTGAACGTAAGTGATTCTGATAGTAATATTTTATGATGCATATAATATGTTTATTAGGCCTGTTTTAGTAAATGACTGATATTATTTGACTAACTTTACTGAATATTATTTTTTCTACATTTTCTGGCAATGTATTCCTGAACAGTTGTCATATGATAGCATTTTGCTTTGTCATTTTCTGTTGATAAGATACTTCTATGGTTCAATCTCTCTTCAGCCATTGTAAAACAAAACTTATTGTTTATAAATAAAAGCTTGCAGAAATTTCTTTCTGCTTCATACATAGGGTGGTTACCGAATTAGAAACCTTTATACAGATATATGTAAAAGTCACTTATGCAGTGTATATGCAAAATACTTGGTCACGTCTTCACGTCTGTCACCATGTGTTCTAAGCAACTGTTTAAAAATGTTGCTGGTCAGTAATTGTCAATAGTATATAGATGATCACAATGGAAAAACAATGGATCTTTTGGAGTTCAATAAAGGGCTTATTGTGGGTGCCTGTCTTGCTGGAGCCACTGTTTTGAAAACAGCAGTTCTGATTGGTTTCTCAAAAGTGAGATATCCCAGATATCTAAACAGCGAAAAAAAACAATCCATATTGCTTGTCTATGTGATCCTAAAACAGTCTGTCAGGAAGGAGATTGCAATTTCTGAGAAATGTGTACAAATGCTTCAAATGTGTACAAATTCTTCAAAATTTGACAGTTGTCAAATTTTGAAGAAGCTCAATTAGATGCTTTTTTTTTTTTTTGAGTGCCTGTCAGCTTTGTCTATTATATAAGTGTAAATACTCTTTGAA
The DNA here is from genome assembly GCF_054136105.1 of Typopeltis vanoorti. Classification (NCBI taxonomy): domain Eukaryota; kingdom Metazoa; phylum Arthropoda; class Arachnida; order Uropygi; family Thelyphonidae; genus Typopeltis; species Typopeltis vanoorti. The sequence continues at coordinate 110,654,799 of NC_143568.1, forward strand.
TTGACAGCACCTCTTTCAGATTTTGAACTAAATCTGAAAGAAACTTAAAACTTTTTTCCAATTACATGAGTCAATATGCATAGTTAACTGGATTATCAAACAATTAAAGAGTTTATTTAGGATTTCTACTCTAAATTGATCTGTTCCTCTTATCGAATCCTTGCTATTTGTTACATCAGAAGATTGTAACAATTTGCTTCACAATGGCAGAGCATTTGTGTTGTTTCTTCACTCAGATATTTTGCTTTTGTTTCAGTCTGCAGTTCATTCAGTCGAAGTTCTTTAACAAATGAAAGTAAAGATGATAACAGAATTTATCCTTCATTGGCCATTTTGGCAAGGTCATTGTACTTATGGAAATCATCTCATTTGTCAAAATCATCTCATTTGATGTTCGTTGTTGTTGATCTGGTCTCTGTAAAAATCCTGCTCATTCCTTTTTTTTTTCACCCTTCTTGCTGACCTTGAATAATCGCTGATATTTGCTGTTCTAAGATGTTTTCATACTCTTTTAATATCAAAAAAGCAGTGAATTCTACTGGCATTAGCTACATGTATTTTCTTAACTGCCTCATCTTGTTTCCATTAAATGTAAAAAATTAAGAAGTTTTTTACATTTTGAAATGTTTTTGGATCTTCTCTTTTTTTCAGTTTACATTCTTGACATCCACTGAGGTACTTTCCCTAAAAAATGAAAATATGTGATAAAAAAAGATATTTATGAAACTAAAAGTAATCTGAGAAATTGCATTTTAATATTTATTGAATACTTTACTTGCATTTACCATGCAAGAGAAACTCAACAGTAAATAAACAATGAACAATTTCTTTCCAGGATTACCAAGAAATCCTAGAAAGTATATCAATGTCATAGACATATATGTGGTTAGTTTATCAAATAGTTCATTTCTGTAGCATAGAGGCACTACCTCTATGCTACAGAATAGAGGATGGACTTGGCAGGCTACTTTTCTATATCTCTTCAGTGGAGAATGCAGATAGTTAAATGTCAATGTCTCAATGGAGGTATTATACATTTATGTCATGAAACAACCCATAAGATGTTGAACTAGAGGAATTTTGGTAATGTACAAGAGAAGCAACTGGATTAGACTTTATAACTTTCAATCATTTTGGTGAATTTTTGGGACACCATGGGGGTCCTCCTCAAGCTTGGAGCTTTGAGGCTCAAGCTTCATTAGTTTCTTAGTGAATCTTCCTCTGTGCATAATTCAGAAGGTATTGTGAGAGGGAAAAATTCCAGATGATTGGAGTAAAGCTCTTATAGTACTCACATGTAAAAAAAAGCTTCTTCTGACATGTGCAGAAGTGTCGAGGGGTCTCTCATCTGTGGGCATACAGTATAGAAGAATACTTGAGAAAACATTCAAGAATGCAAAAACACTTCAGAAAGACACTAAGCAAAAATTTGGATGGGGGAAAGATTGGTTCATACCATATATACAAGGCAAGCTTTTTTTCATTCTGAATCATTTCTAAATCTTGTTTGATGCCCCCCCCCCTCTTCCAAAGAATACTTTATAGCTTGTCAGTGATACCCTTTATTTGGAAAGTCCTAAGTTTGATTCCTGTGTTTAAAAGTTTTTTAATTAACACTGAGTTAGCCATTCTCATAGAAAGGTGCTGGGAATTTTTCCTTTCAGAAACACTGTTTTTTTAGCACAAACCAACCAGAAGTATATCCACATGATGTGCCAGCATTCTATCCTTTGATGATCTGTACGTATATGTGGATCCAAAGCTCTGCCTTAATGACCTTTCTAAATTGAAAGAATTCATTGCCAAAATTTTGTTCTTCCTCAGTTTAGATTTTATAGTTATGAGCATTTGCACATCATAGCTCTGATTTTCACCAAAAAGAGACTAGAAGAATCTTGTCTAAACATGATACCAAAAATGTTCCTAGTCCTGATGGCTTTTTTCCCACTTGTACCAAATATTTATGCTCAGAATCAACTTCTGTTCTGTGCCAAAATGGTTTATTTCAAAACCATTCTTCATTGGAGTTCTGATAATAACCTTGTTAATTTGAGCTAGTAAAATTCAGTCCTGTTTTATTTCTCATAGAAAAGAGCCTTTTTATTCCAGTCTTACTTTTCATAATATCCAGATCTAAGGACAAGATGAAATTTCTCTACTTTAGATATTACTCTAAACTTCTGTTGGTGTAAATATATTACAAATGTAAATGTATTACAAGCATCGCCTTCTTAGCATCCCCCCCTTCCCCCCAAAAAATGTTTTCTGTTTTGGTTGAGGCATTACTACTTACTTCTGAACAGCATTAACTCTATACAAAATCACAAATCTATCTAGCTGTTGAATACTGTTCTCACATTTGTGGCAGTGCACCTTTGAGCTTCCTAAAAATACTTACCTCAGTAAAGGAGGGAGTGCTTAATTTGATTAATGATCCATCTCTTAATAATTCACTCCATTCTTTCTCACAGATATTCAGTTTGCTGTTTGCATTTCTGCAAATATTTCCATGGACAGTATTCATCAGAAATTATATCTTTAATTCGTCTATTCTCTTCTAAATTTATTAAAACACATGCAACAACTATTCAGCACCTATTCACAGTTCATCTACAAACTCCAAGAAAAAAATTATTTTTCCTTTTCATTCATTCCTTCTGTTACTGTCTTTCAAAAGTCTTTCCTTTTATGAAAAATCTAAAGGTTTTTAAATCAAGTTTCTTCAAAACTATCTTGAAAACAAGCTTTTTTTTTTTTTTTTGTTTATCCCTGCTGCTAATTGCACTGTAGGTTTAACACCTTCTCATGAATGGAATTACCATTAAAAAAAATTCTTAAAGAAGTTCTTGTTTTCATTCATATATTATTCAATTTAGGATTCAATTTAATGGACTTAAGTGTGTAATTTTGGTATATTATTGGAGCTTTATTAGCGTGGTTAGTGTACTAAAGTGTTTTATAACATAATCTATGTCGGGAAGTCGCCGCTAGATGAATTCGTAATGTGTAGTGTTCGTGCAAGCTCCAGATAAGATAAGTATCATTTTCAGTTATCGATACAAATTACTTAATATTGTGTAGTTTTGTTTTGTTTGCCTTGCATATTCTAGTGCGTCTATTTTTGGTGTGTTATAACGTACAATTTGACAAAACACGTTGTAAATAAGTATGGCACCTGTGCGAAGGAAAATGGCGGCCAGTAACGAAGGTTCGCCATCGTTATCAAAGAACGGTAGCAAAAAAGAAATGAGTCAGTGTACTAGCTGTGAAATGTACGCTTTGCGGAGTGCGGTCGGAGTGTGGTTAGATGATAATAAAGGATTGAATGTGTGTAGAAAATGTAGGGAGAATGAGGAATTTAAGCGTATTTCGGATCGTGAGTGTGATATTTTTGTCAACCTTCAGAATGAAGGAAATAGCGATATGACAAGAAACGGCAAGGTTGTACATGAAAATTGTGAGAGTGTGAATGTAGAAAGTGTGAATGATAGTATAAATGGTTTCTCAGAGAACAAAAAAGATGAGATAGATGCATTGAGTGAGATCGCGTTGTTGAATAGTGCGATAGAAAGAGCAAAACAGCAGCTAGAGTGCATGAACAAAAGTAGACTGAATGAACCAACCAATAATAAAAGGTATGACAGGAAAAATAGACGTATGAATGTGAACATGAACAAAATGAAGGATAGAGTGCTGTATGGAGACTCATTAGTACGAGGTGTGTTAGTAGAGGATTTGACAAAATCGTACCAACCTGGTGCGACCATAAAGGACGTAACTGAGTCTATTAGAGAGCAAAAGGAAAGGGTGAAAGAAATGATTGTTGTGGCAGGTACGAATGATTTGAAAGGAGATAAAATGGAAATGATAGAAGACCTGAATGAATTGTTTGAGGTAGCAAAAGAAAAGAGTGAGAGAGTTAGAATGATTAGTCTTTTGCCACGGTATGACAGTGAAATGTTTAAAAGGAGGGCTATAATTGCGAATGACTTTATGTGTGGGTTATGTATGACGAGTGGTGTGGAATTTGTGGATGTGTGGAGTGAGTTTGATGGGCGAAAGGATCTATATAAGATGGATGGCTTGCATTTGAATGGTTACGGTGTAAGAAGACTTGAGAAAGTGTTGCTGAATGTAGTGGATGTGCAAATTCAGGGAAAGTAGATTTGTTAAGGGGGGGGGGGGAGTAGAGATACAGTCCTTATGGAGGCAGTTGAATGTAAGAATGAATATAATATGCCAGAGCAAATAAGGACAACAAATCTGAGTGGGATAGTTAATATAAGGCATCAAGGTAGGGTTGGGGCTAATGGGGGTCTTAAATTCATGTACACTAATACTAGGAGTAATAGGAACAAGAAGGAAGAGTTTTTGGCCATGGTTGGCACTTCCAGACCACAGGTTATAGGTATTAGTGAAACATGGCTGACTGTAGATGATATAACTAGTGGGATTGAATGTGATGGGTATAGTGTGTTCAGGAATGACAGAGAGAATAAAATGGGGGGAGGAGTATTGTTGATGATAGCTGATGAGCTCCAGCCAAGGAGAATAGAAGTTGAATTGCAGGATAGAGAAAAGAGCACATTTGAGGCCATTTGGTGTGAGATTGTGGCTAGCAGAACTAAATATACAATTGGGTGCTGCTATAGACCAGGTGATGGAAAAGATGGTGGTGACAGTATGCACAAGCAAATAGAAGAAATGGGTGGAAGGAGGGTGATTATTATGGGATATTTCAACTATGGTCGCATTGATTGGAGTGAGGAGAGGACACACGAGAGGAAGGAACTGGATTTTATGCGGTGATTAAGGAATAACTATCTGCGACAGCATGTAATGGAAAATACTAGGGGTCAGAGAGTGCTTGACCTAGTAATTACATCTGAGGATTTGGCTGTAACAAATATGACCACATTGCCACCAATCGGTGAGAGTGATCATAGGGTCTTAACTTGGGAGGTGGCTAAAGGTGTAGAATTTTCAATTAAGACAGGGTACATGTGGAATTATCGGGCTGAAAAGTATGACAAGCTTAGGAGTTTGATTGGTTCAGTGCCATGCCATGTACAACTGCAAGGACTAGAAGTTGATAGTGCATGGGAGGTAGTTAAGAAGTGCTTGCATGAAGCAATGGCTGACTGTATACCTAGAGTCCGAATAATAAATCAAGTAGGGGTTAAATGGATGAATAACACCATTAAGCTTGAGTTGCAAAAAAAGAAACAACTATGGAGGGAATTTAAGGAGAAGGGTGACCAGCAGGCACATGAACGGTATAAAGCGCATGCCAGAAGGGTGACGAGTGTGGTAAGAAAAGCAAAAAAGGATTACGAAAAAACATTGGCAATGCAGGCTAAAGAGAATCCTAAACAGTTTTTTAGATATGTAGCAAGTAAAAGGAAAAATGTACATGGCAGATTGATTTTAAAGAATGCCGATGGTAGGGAGATAACTGAATCAGTTGAGATAGTTGAGTTACTGAGTGAGCACTTTGCAAAAGTATATCATCCAGGTGGTGACATTGCAGAAACGAATAAACCAGTAGATTATACGGGAATTGTGGTTAATGAAGTGGAGGTGAGTAGTCTATTGCATAACCTCAATGTCAATACATCAGTGGGATTGGATGGTATACCAGCTCGTGTTGTACGAGAAGCAGCTAAAGAATTGTCAGTACCCTTGACCATTTTGTTTAATTTGAGTCTCGGGTCTGGGTTAGTCCCGAGTGGGTGGAAAGAGGGGAAAATAGTTCCACTGCAGAAAGGTGGTTCCAAGACTGCTGTTGTAAATTACCGACCGATTAGCATATCAGGAATCATTGTCAAGGTCTTAGAGAAATTAGTCAAGAAAAGAATACAGGATTGGATAGATGAAAATGGGATATTGTATGGGGGACAACATGGTTTTGTGAAGGGTAGATCATGCCTCAGTAACTTGCTCACGTTTTATAACACAGTGACGGCTGAACTTAATAGGGGTAATGGGTTTACAGTGATACTACTGGACCTTGCCAAGGCCTTTGATAGGATACCACATGGAACCCTAATCAGTAAACTGGAGAAGATGGGTATAGATATAGGGTTGGTGAGATGGATAAGAGGGTGGTTGAAGGAGAGATATCAAAGAGTGGTTTATTCAGGAGTGGAGTCTAAAAGACGTCTTGTGACTAGTGGAGTGCCACAGGGCTCTGTTCTTGGACCACTGCTTTTCAATTTGTTCATCAATGATATTGGAAAGGATCTGAGAGGAAGTGTTCACTTGTTTGCTGATGATGCAAAGTTGGGTAGAGCAATTATGAGTACACAGGATGTCAAAATTTTACAGGATGATTTGGATAGTTTGGAGGACTGGTCTAGGAAAAATGGATGTCAATTTAATGTGGCAAAGTGTAAGGTTATGCACTTTGGGGTGAAAAGAATAGCAGCAGTATATCGCATTGGTGGAACCATACTCCAGGAGATTGATGAGGCCAGGGATTTGGGAGTGTTGGTGGATAGGGAGTTGAAGTTTAGGGGGCACATTGCAAAAGTAACTAAAACAGCTCACCAAATCACTTGGCTTCTGAAAAATACTTTAACATGCAGAGACGAACAAGTTGTTGTTCCTCTGTATCGAGCCTTGATAAGACCCCATCTGGACTTCTGTGCCCAGCTATGGGCACCAGGGTTTCTTCGTGATGGGTGGAAGTGGAGAGGGTCCAGAGACGAGTGACCAAGATGATAGCAGGTCTGTGGAATGAACCTTATGAGAATAGGTTGAAGATTTGTGGGTTGCAGAAATTGGACGATAGGCGAAGGAGGGGTGATATGATTGAGACATTCAAATTACTGAAGGGTTTTTATAAGATTGATCCAGAAGATATTTTTGAAAATATGACTGGTGGAGGGAGGACTAGGGGCCATGCATGGAAGCTGGGCAAGAGCGTGGTTGACAAGGGTGTTAGAGCTAGGTTCTTTACTTGGAGAGTGGTAAATGAGTGGAATAAGCTTCCAGAGTCTGTTGTGGGTGCTACGACCGTGAATGAGTTCAAGGCAAGATATGATAGATACTGTGTGAATGTTGAATAGTTGTTCTTGACATGATGTTAGGGCCTCCCTCAATGAGTCTGTCGACTCCTTGGAGTTTCCCGGAACAATAATAATAATAATAACAATTACCTAAGCATAGAAAACAAAAAGTTTGTGTGCAAATTGTCTTCATTCATAATTAAGTGAATTGTATATAAAGTTGTTGACTCCACACATGAAGCTGTCCTTTGTATCCTATATTTCAAAACATAGCTTTAGAGCATCTGTTCCCAACCGGTGGTACGTGTACCCCCAGGAGGTACGTGTTAGGCCATTCAGGGGTACACGAAAAATAATCAGTAATGGTGCAAAAACAAGTAAAGTAAACAATTTACATTAAGATAGTCACTGAACAAAAGTGACTTCTTAATGTAAATTTATTTACATTAAGAAGTTACTTTTGTTCAGTTAAGAAGTCACTATTATTATTAATAATAAATTGTGAGTGAATTTATTATTAATAATAATAATAAATTCACTCACAATAACAAACTACTAAATAGTCCTTGCTAAAGTACCATAGGTAAAATTCTATATTTAAAAATAAATTCACTATAGCAAGCTGACCTCTATAACATACTGTTCCTGTGGTCCAAGTTTGCTGTAGTAATCAAGTGTATACTGATGTTAAAATTCTTGTTCAAGTAGTAAAATTGTGTATCACAATATTATTGCTATACTCCAGATTTGCATAATTGCAGCAAGTATCTTCACTTGGTGGGAAAGTATAATTATACTTACAGGAAATTATATTCTTTTTCATTTATATTTTATCCTAGTACAGTAGAATCCACTTATTGTGATTGTGGATAATATTATCAATCAGCTATTTTATTAAAATCAGTTGGTCCCAAAACACACCATTTAAAATGAATTAAAAAGAATCTGTCTAATCAAAGTTCTGGTTATTGTTATCAAAATCCTGAAATGTTTAGCCTTTTGCATCTCAAAATTCTAAGAAATAAGGGTTAATCAGGAGAAAATTTGACAAAGAACATTTGTCGAAATCTGACTTTTTTTTTTTTAATCTTCCTTTAATCTTATTCTTCCCTTAGCATATGGCAGAAGCAAGTAAAAAACGTAAAAATTTATCTTTTCAAGAAAAGCAAATAATTTTTTGAAGTGCTATGATAAGTTGCCCAAAATGAGGCAGTGCAGTGCGGCTGTACATTTAAAAATTTCACAACCACTCTGTGTAAGATCTTAAAAAACAGATCAAACATTGAAACTTTAGCTCTTACTAATGAGAACATGGATCGGAAGAGAGCCTGATCTGGTAAGGATACTCAAGTTGAATCAGCATTAAAAATTTGGTTTAGTAATGTTCATGAAAAAGATGCATTGATTAATAGCCTTTGATGCATCAAAAAGCAGAAGAACTTGCAAAAATAATGGGCAAAGAAAATTTCACCACAACTGATAGATGGTTTAACAGGTGGAAAAAGCGAGAGAATATTGTGTACAAAGATATTCATGGTGACGGAAAAATTGTTGATTTTTTATCAGCTCATGCATGGATTAAGACCAAGTGGCCAAAAATTATTGCTGAATATTCTCCTGGGGATATTTACAAAGCAGACAAAACAGGCCTATTTTCGTGCAGTGCCTGTACTCGAAACTAGTCTGGGTAGTGGCCAATCCCTTAATGCATAACATTATACATATCCACAAGGAGATGTGTTTTGCATTATGGGAGTACTGGGATAGGAGTGATGTTAGCTTGGTCCACCTTTGCTACGAGTTGCCCGTGGTTAGGTAGTACAACACCATATTCAGTCCTGAAGATATTTTCAGGTGCAAACTTTGTTTGCTCACACTTGGATAAACGATTAAACTAAATTTATTATTATTACCTGAGCATACTTATTTGTTTAAAAATGAAATTACTAAAGGATTTAAATCTTCAAATAGTTCTTTTGTGCTGATATGATAGGTGAGAAATGAGAGCTCCTAGTGATTTGAAAAAATAAAAATCCTCGGTATTTTAAAGGTGTCAAAGTTTGCATGTTGATTACTGTTCTAGTGCAAATGCTTGAATGAGTAATGACATTTTCAACAATTGGTTAATTAAGTGGAATATTAAATTAAAGCAAAAATTGTCTTGTTAGTAGGCAACTGCACTGCACACACAAACAATTTACCATTAAAGAACATCAAAGTAATTTTCTTTCCTTCAAACACTACATCGTTAATTCAACCATGTGACTAAGGCATCATATGAGCTTTTAAAGCTTATTATCGCAAGGAAGTTCGTGCGAGAATTATAGTTGAACTTGATTATATAAAAGACTAATCTGATGCAAGTGCAATTGAAAAAAATTTCCCTTCTTGATGCATTTAATAATGTCATGGAAGCAAGTCTCAGAGAAGACTATTGAAAACTGCTTCCAAAAAGGTGGATTTTTTAAGACAAACTCTGAAACTCCTTCTTCCGAAGAATTTGAATATCTTACAAATGAAATTTTTAATAAAACCTCAGATGGTATGTCAAAATAAGAATTTGAAAATTGGTTGGATATTGATAACAACGTTGAAGTGGTGGCTACGATGACAGTGTCAAGCTGCTTCCGATGAGAACTTTAAACTAATAAAAGAAAGTGAACCTAATACAAGTATAGAAGAACAAATTTTAGAAGCTCCTCCAACCAGTGCCCATATGCAAGAAGCTCCACAAATACTTCGTGGCGGTGTGCAACACAGAGCAACAAACTTCGAAACTCATTATGCGTATGAGCAATTTATTCATGAACTACTATATTCAAACAGACAACACTAGATAAGTTTTTAAAATAAATTTATGTTGTTGCTTATTAAAAAGTTGTTCATAACAATAAATTGAAATAAATTATGCAATTTTTTATATCCTTTGCTTAATGTTATCAGCCGGTTATTATTATCAAAAAGCTACTGTCCCAAAGTGATCACAATAAGCTGTGTCTATCTACTGTATAAGAAAACAAAAGTGTTTTCTTAGCTACTTGTATGTAAAACAGTTGACTTCATGTCCATCAGTCTTTTGTATCCCATAACTTGATTCCACCCAATAACTGCTTCTCCACATAACCAAGAAGGGTTTGGATGTCATATAACATACTGTAATTATTCATATATTCAAAATTTCTTTTCTTCACTTCATACTTTCTCTTAAAACATAGAATCAAGTAGCTTAACTAAAATCTTTCTCCCTCTTCTCCCCTCCTCCAGCAAAAGAAAATTTACATAAATAATTCAATTTGAAACACTTCTCCTACACCATCACAACTTTAGAATACGTCTTTATTCACATTTATTTTCTCAGATAGCTTATTCTGAAGAAGATCGTATCCATTTTACACAATTTAGCTGTTTATACAGAATTATTTTAAGTTATAAATTTTTCTCTGCTCTCAACACACTAACTTGGACATTAGAGTAATGTACTGCTCAAAAAAATTATATAATAGCCTAGATAATTTTTCTGTAGGCTGAGTAGATACCATGTCTCCTTTTCGATTTACAGACTATGTGTTTGCATCTCACTGTTGCATGGATGTTTGGGAATATCTTTAGGTGGTACATGATTTTCATTGTCTTTAATTTTCATTTGACATCACAATACTGCTTTTGAAGCCTGATATGGCTTAAAAGGGCTATTAGGAGTTTTGATTATCAAAAACCTTAGCCCTCACACAACAGTACTTTACTTTGTGGGTAGAACTGTCATAAAATTCAGTCCAGTTTTATCCACATATTTAAGGAAGAAAATCGGAGTATTTTCTAAAACTAACTGAATAAATAAAGTTGGGGAAAAAACAAAACTGACCGAATTTTGTTGTTGAACACACTTATACTTTGATTCAAAATAAAGAAAAATGAAACATGCAGTAACAGCATGTGGTAGAAAACATTCAAGAAGGAGAATGTAATCAGGAGTACATATCAGTACATGAGGTAGATAAAGCCATCAAAAATCAGAAATATGGAAAGACTGCTGGAGCAGACGATATTTGATCAGAAATGCTCAAATATAGGGATATAAAGTTTTGCAGTGGCTACACTGCATAATTCAGAAGGCCAGGTCAGAGGGTTAAATTCGAAATGATTGGAGTAGAACTCATAGTACTCATCTCTTTGAAGTGAAATTAAAACTGAATGCAAGGATTACAGAGGAATATCTTTATTGAATGTTCCTGGTAAGATATATGCAAGCATACTTGAGAAAAGACTAAGAAACATTGTGGGAGGAAACTTGGTGAGGAACAATGTGGGCTTGGGCTAAACAGAGATTGTCAGGATCACATTTTCACTTTAAGACATCAGAGTCATGGAATTATAACAAGGTTCTGTATTTAAGTTTTGTAGATATGGAAAAGTGAGAAGGTGCCAGAAGAAAAGCTATTCAAAAACACTACTGTTATGTATGGTATAAGTGGGACATGATATCAAGTAATATGATCTATATTTGAGTTATCATTCAGCAATTCGAATTAACCACGCTACCGGCCAAGACGTCTATAGACGTCGAAGTTATCATGGATGCAAAGTGCATATCAAAATTATAATATCATTGATATTACATTGAAATATATGATAGATACGAAGCATACGAAGATGCGTATTTGATCCATAACGGCCGGTGAGGGGGTTAAAGGAGGTAATTGGTTTAATGTTAAATCAGGTGTAATATAAAGGTGCACATTATCTCCACTGTTATTCATCATCTATATGGATTACATTATGAAAGAAAGTGGCATTAAACCTGTTATCAAAATTGGAGCTGTTAATCCCTGCTCTTTACTTTATGTAGATGATGTTATACTATTAAGGAATCCAGTATAGGTCTGTATGATTCCTTAATTCATTTATATGACTACTGTAATAAATCTGCTTTGAAAATCAGAAATACAAAGATGGAGACGATGAAAATAGGAAGAACATCAAAAACATCAAGTGCATTCTGAATGGAGAACTTAAAGAACAAGAAAACATTTTGCTTTTTTTGGCACAATTTTTAGCAATGATGATATATTAAATGGACAGCAGAATTTGTAGAACTGGTGAATAAATTTATATGAAATAAATGAGCAATTAGTCAAAACACTAAACTACCTATATAAAAGCCAGTTTCAAACCAATTCAACATTTGGATCTGAGATCTGTGTTAGATATAAAACACTTGATCAAAGTCTGGAAATCACAGATATGAGACTTCTCAGAAAGATTAGGAGAGTCAACAGATGTTATCAATGGCAGTATCATATTAAAAATGAGGATATTAGGAAAGCACTTGACTACGGAGGTAAAAGAAAAAATGAAACTTGAAATAATCAAAGAGAAAACCTGGCTGGACTGCTTCCAAAACTTATGGCAAGATAGTAACAAATCTGAAACTGACATAATGCTTTCTACTAACTATACAGTGGAAGAAATAATTCTTCTTTCTTCTTTTAACCCTTTTTATAGCTACTTTTGGCTATGGGTTTTTCCAAATTCTCTCCATCAGTTTCTATCCTGAGCTTGTTGGTCAGGATAGAAATAAATACAGTAAAACATTTGTCCATCTATTGTCCTTGAGTTTTGCAATGTGTACTGTCCATTTCCATTTCTTTCGAAGTATGTTTTCTCCAGTATCCTAAAATCTTGTTTTAGCTCTTATTTCTTCATATCTGATTTTATCTCTGAGTCTTATGTTTAGCAGACATCTTTCCATTCTTCTTTCTGTTTTTTTTGCATTTTATCTATTATTTCCTTTATGATTGGCTAGGTTTCTGCTCCGTATGCTATAACAAGCAATACACATTGCTTGAACAGTCTTGCTCTGTTTTCAGATTTTATTTTTCTGTTTAAAAATCTTTTCAATTTTCCTAAGTATACATACTCATCTACTATTTCAATTTCTTTATTGTTTATAAATTGTTTATATTGTTTATAAAAGAGGGTGGGAGGTCACGTGGAAGGCCAAGGACTCGCTGGATAGATTATATCCAAAACCTTGGGTGGACACGTTTGGGAATCCCACCAGAACACCTGAGCTTGGTGGCAGAGGATCGTGACCATTGGAAGTTCCTCTTGCAGCTGTTGTCCCAACAACCCAATTAGGAAAGGTGGGCTTTGAAGATGTATGTATGTATGTATTGTTTATAATGATGTTGTGTCTTTCATCTTCTGGAGAAGATGGAATAAATATAGAACTTATAAAATATGCAGACATCAAATAACTTTTAAAATTATTTAACAATATCTGGCAACAAGGAAAAATCCCAGAAATTTGGAATAAGGCAATTATCATCCCAATATATAAAAAAAGGCAATGAGTGCAACTGTGAAAACTACAGAGGTATAAGTCCTCTAAATACTGGGTATAAGTTATCTGCACGAATATTAACTTCAAAACTTAAATGATATGCAGAAGATAAATTTTGCAAAGAACAAAATGGCTTTTGAAATGGACAGGTGTGCATTGACTCAGCTTATACATTTAAAATCTTAGTGGAAAAATATTATGAATACAACATAGAAATGCACATAGCATTTGTAGATTACCAAACCTTTGGCAGAGTTTTAAGGAACAAAGTGTTCCATGTGGACCATGGTCAAGAATAAACATTCCAAATCAGCTGCTTGCTGCAGTAACTAACATGTATCAGAAAAACCAAATAGCTGTAAGAATCATTAGCTGTAAGAATCATAGGGTCCATCAGGGGTGCCCAATGTCACCACTGTTGTTTAATATAGACATTTTTGTTTAATATATAGACGAAAATGGTTGTTTAATATATAGACAAAACAGTAAAGAAATGGAAGAAAAATATAAAAACCAGCATTTAAACTGGATTGTGGAGCTATGCTTAATACCCTTTTGTTTGCAGATGATCAAACAATCATAGCAACAAGTAAAGATGAACAAAAAACTAAACGTCATTAACTATCCTTTGAGTTATAAGCTGGCAGAAATTCAGTGGTCATTTGTCATTAAAATATCCTTCCCCCATTATTTTCCATATGTCTAATTTCTGTTTTTATAAATGATTTCTAAAGAAGCATTCTTTAAAATAATATGTTGAGCTTTTCATAATATTTATATTTGAGAACCTATGAATATAGCTTTTGTGAATATATCTAGCTTTTTTTTTTTAATTTAAACGGCAGTGTAAAGTAAAAATATTGGTGGTAGCTCTGGAAGTATGATCATTATATGAATGACTGCATGCACTGTTGTAACATTGTAACAACAAAAGCCATGAACTCTAAGAAAGTCTTTATATTCTTCTTTTATTTTCTTTTTAAGGTGTCACTATGTTGTTTTAAACTTTGGCTTTCTTGTGCATTGGGATCTTAAAAATGTATTAATAGGAGTTGCATATACTGTTTGAGGCTTTTCTAGTTTTTGGTTTCTATTATTATAATGTTATGCTAGTATGCAAAATGCTTAATAGTTGTGGCCACAAGGTCACAGAGCTATGATCAATATTTTTACTTTACTCTCTTCTTAAGCTCTCAAATATATTATGCTTGTTTATTCCAGCATGAGACTTCTGTCTTAATGGTAATATAATTTTTTTCAGCTTTTTCTTTTGATATGTGGATCTGTATGCTTTCTGCTTGCATTCAGATAGAGTACTTGGGTTAAGCGAACAACATTATTATGCAATATTTTTTAAGACAAAACATGATTTTCGGAGTCTGAAGTGTAACTTGATTTTTAAGTTTGAAATTCAAAATTTGCTTGTTAAAATTCTATTGTCATTATGAAAAATTTATGAATTTTAGGAACATAATTACAAGTAACAATCAGGATTTCTCATTATAAGAAAAGTGCTTATTAAAGCCAAATATTAAATCTTATTAACACTAATATAATTTTGCACTTTAATAGAAATTAAAAGCACTAGAATAAGCATGTTTGTTCTCATTTAGTGCATTTTGGGAACAATGTTGTTTTTCCTCACTTACTAGTTGATGTTTTGTTTTTTGGGGTCAGCTTTTTTGTCCTTTTTTTTTTTTTTGTATAACTGCATTTAAAAATGTAGCATAACCCTAGTTGATTTAATCAACTTTTTAAAAAGTATCACTCTGAAAGGATTTCTTAGGGTTTGAACGAGGTGGAGACGGTGGAAAACTGCTGCATTGTTCATATAACTAGTTCTTTCATTAAATATATCTTGATTTTAAGCAGAGGAATTATATCTGAGAAATCTTAGTGTGATATTGATACATCAACTGTCTATACTAAACTTTTATATATCACAATTGAAAATAATAAATTATTTGTTGAAGATGTAATAAATAGATTAGAACATCTTCAACAAAAGATTATTAGAAATTTGCTAAAATAGAAAACATAATTAATTGTTATTTTTTGTTATTTAATATTAATTATTTAATTTCATGTTGAGCTTACTTTTTTAAAATTATAAACTTTTACATGCTCCTTTCCTTAAAATCTTTAGGACTTGAATTAGACTGCATTAATTTTTATTTACTTTTTTTCCCTCTTTCTTTCATAAAGCCGAAACCATAAATGAACTATCTCATAATTTGAAAAAGGCCATAGAATGGCTCACTTCATATGGATATTCTGTTACCTCAATTCATTCTGCCTGTGAACTTTTTCTTCGGTTCATTACTCTAACAGCTCTTGATCACAAGGCAAGTAATTTTAATTCGCTAAAAAACAAAATAATTTTATCTTATTTATGAAGATAAATGATAAAAGATATTGATGAAATCATTGCGGTAATTTCTGCTTATTCAGAAATTAATTTGTGATTAATCACTACAGAGTACGAGGGTGGTCTGAAAAGTTCTCGGCCTAACAATGAAAAAACGGATTTATAATTTCAAAATTATTTTTATTTTTCAACATAATCTCCTTAAGATTAATACATTTATTCCGGCGATGCTCCAGTGCCATTATCCCGTCCCTGTAGTGGTTTTTAGTAAGATCTGCAAAATATCCCTGTATAGCTGCAATCACCTCTTGATTCAAAGAAAAATGCTGACCAGTGAGGAAGAGTTTTAGTTTTGGGAAGAGATAGAAGTTAGAGAGAGCCAAATCTGGGGAATAGAGTGGATGTTCCAACAATTCATATTGCTGATCCCTTAATTTTCCCATTGCCAAAACACTTTTCTGGGCAGGTGCATTCTCCTGATGAAAGTTGATTTTTTTCTTCTGCAAACCGGGTCTTTTCTCATGAATTTTTTTTGTCTAGTCTGGTTAAAAGATTGGAATAATATTCCTCGGTTATTGTTTTACCCTTTTCAAGATAATTAATAAACAAATTGCCTTTAGCATCCCAAAACACTGATGCCATGACCTTTCCTGCTGATGGAACTGACTTTGTCTTCTTTGGTGCTGAACAACTGGCTTCTGTCCACTGTTTTGACTGCTGTTTGGATTCTGTAATAGTGAATCCAAGTCTCATCCATAGTAATGATCTTCAATTTCACATGGATGCTTATGACAGTTGTACCAACTTAGAAAAAAAAAAATCTCTTGCCAGTAGTGTTACCATCTATGATCGAGGCTGAGAACTTTTCAGACCACCCTTGTATATTTATTTTGTGCTTATTAAAGTTTATAAGTACAAATTAAAGTATACTCTGTTAGTTTTGTCACTGTTATAAAAATGTTCTTATTGAAAAAATGTTTCTGCAAATGCAATTTTGTTATAGTGATTCTGAGACATATATAGGTAGTAATCTCTGTTAGTCAAAGTTTGTTACCATGCTTTATAATTACTGCTGAATTAAACTATCATTACATTTGCCTACGATCTACTGCCTATACATACCTTGTTATCCAAAACAGTAAATAAAAATGTTTACTGTTCTTATTAAATATGTGTATCTTGAAGATGTGAATGACTAATTACAAAATAGCCATCACTTTTTAACTGCAGTGATCAGGCAGTCTACCTTATTAAATTGATTTTGTTAATTTAAAAATACAGAACACTTAAGTTAACCTCTCTCTCTCTCGGATCTCTTCATGTCTGAGGACTCATGACCTTGCTGATGAAGCTTCGCCATTTCTTTCTCTTGTTCTAATTTAAGTCCAGTGATTCTTGATATTTGGTCAATCCACCTGTTGGGGGGGGTCCATCTTTTTATTTTCCCACACGGGTTTATCCTGGATGATTACTTTTTCCAGGCAGTTGCCCTCCCTTCTACATATGTGTCTAAAATATTGCAGTATTCTCTTTTCAGTTATGTTTAGCAGTCTTGTGTGGATATTTAGTTCTTCTGGGATACTTTTATTTGTTCGCTTTTCTGTTCAAGACACTCTTAACAATCTTTTCCAGCACCAGAGATCGAACACCTCAATTCTTCTTCTTCTGTCATCTTTTGTCATAGTCCAAGACTCAGAAGCATAGAGAAAGATCAAAAAAACTAAGGTTTCTACAATCTTAATTTTCGTCTTTTTGGAGATGTGCTTGTCTTTCCAGATCTTGGTCAGATCAGTTGTCGCTTTCTTAGCTAGTGCTATTCTTCTTCTTATCTCTTTTTTACATCCATCTTTTTTTATTATTATCACTCCAAGGTAGTTGAAATGGTCGAGAATTTCAATTCCTTCTATATCTATCTCTTCTGCATTGTTTAAAATCATTATTTTGGTTTTATCTTGATTTATTCATAAACCGTGGCTTAGGCTTTCCCATTCTAATTGATTTAGAATGGATTTTAGTAAGGCTACAACTACTGTAATTTTTCATTTTTGTGGTATACTATATAGTATTGATATCAGTGTATGTGGAAATAGTGCAATGATATAGTATTCTTGTAGGAAATGTGGTATGAAAGTCTTTCTCTTATTACAATAACATTTAAAACCAGTACTTATTATGTGAGTGGAAAAACTATTTGTTTGATACTAAATAAAACTTGGATCCATCAAGAGTATTTTTTTTCTCCCAAGTCTCATGGTAACGATGAGTAAGTTACACAGATGTCATAAGAAGCAGAGGGATAGAATGCTGAATATATATAACAGTAAAACTCATGTAATATAGTAAAACTCATGAATGTTTCAGGTGAATAGCCACGTCATCTGTAAGGTTACAAGTTTACACTGTATACTGCTGTATCCAAGAAACCCTACTTGTAGATTAATAAGATAAACATGCTTTTAGATAAAGTGACTTCATTAGAGAAAGTGTGAAAGATAAGCTTAAGGATTAGGATATAGTTTTCCAGAAATACTAGAATATTTGGATTTCAAAAAAGAAAAAAAAAAAGTGGTGGTGTGTGTGTGTGTGTGGGGGGGGGGGTTAGGCAGTAATATTCAACTGAGACCAGTAGTGTATTATGTTGGTTGTTCAACTTCTATGTCAAAGCAACTGTCATTGGTCCAGTTTCATCAACAGCTTTCCTTATAATTTAAAGATGCCAAGAAATTATATTCTTGGTTTAATCCTTTATCCAAGTGTGAACAACAAAGTTTGCATGTGAAATAACTTCACAACTGGGCTACTTGTATATAGAAGTTAATGACTTCACATCAATTGTCTTAGTAACCCAAAATGCAAAGCACATATCCTTATGGACAAGTATAACGCTATGCATTATGAGAAGGGCCACTACCCAGACCATTTTCAACCTTTATTGAGGTGGAAAAGTAAAGGGTTGCTCATCATAGTCCTAGAGTAGTTAGTATAGGGGTACAAGAGAGTATTAGGAGAAAGAAAGACAGGTCAATAGCGTGAGAGATAAAGAAAAGGCCTCAGCTCTTTTATATCATCATATAGCCAAAGGCTATCAGTTTTCCTTTTTCACCAATCTCATGTAGATTAACAACCAAAAGACCAATTGAAACTAAAGTGCAAAGATGAATGATACCCAGGTGGTTAGTCCCATCTGAGTTAACTGCCTTGAGTTGGCCTTCTCTGCCTGGGATTGCTCTCCAGTCATCCCTGCAATTGACTATAAGGCCGCATTGAATTAAGAGAATGGAACTATTTAAAAAACCTCTCATAACAAGAATAGACAGAATTTTATCTCATCCTGGTGAATATTGCATAATGTGGGTGATAAATTTGGTATCTCCTAGACTGCTTCTTTCTAAATACAAAAATTGTCTGACTGAACAATAAAATTTCCACAATACAATATTATAAAGCATTTGGATGTCATATTGTTGGTTTTCAAATCCATGTTTTTTTCTAACCTTCCATAAATGGTATTTTAATTATAAAAATCAAAATTCTCTTCCCATTACTGACAAGTGGTGGGTATTGTAAAATGTTCTGTTGTAAATAGTGGAATTCCCAACACACTACAGGGCAGCTGTAGAATGCATGTTCTGCTGTTTCCAATCAGTAACAGATGTCACAAATTGGATCTCCTATGTTAAAGTACATCCATTTGATGGTATTGACTGGAAGGGTGGCCATATGCAATTCTAACCTTCCATAAATGGTATTTTAATTATAAAAATCAAAATTCTCTTCCCATTACTGTCAAGTGGTGGGTATTGTAAAATGTTCTGTTGTAAATAGTGGAATTCCCAACACACTACAGGGCAGCTGTAGAATGCATGTTCTGCTGTTTCCAATCAGTAACAGATGTCACAAATTGGATCTCCTATGTTAAAGTACATCCATTTGATGGTATTGACTGGAAGGGTGGCCATATGCAATTCTCCAAGCACGGTCCCTCCTGTTAGGGTACCCCTGGAACTTCATCAAGTTATGAAACAGCTCCTTTGGGGACGAACACTTTTATTAGACCAAGACCAATCAGGCTTCGGTCCGAAACTCCTGGTGACTGGATAACTTTGATATGCTTGTCTCAAAGATTAAGCCATGCATGTCTAAGTACATGCCTTAGCAAGGTGAAACCACGAATGGCTCATTAAATCAGCTGTGGTTCCTTAGGTCAAACCTTTTTACTTGGATAACTGTGGCAATTCTAGAGCTAATATATGCAGCAGAGCTCCGACCTTCAGGGACGAGCACTTTTATTAGACCAAAATATTGTTGTCCGTACCTAACTGTGGAACTTCGCAGCGAAAGAGATTAATGATTTCTTTATACCACATTTTACTTTTTTTAATGGAAAGAATGTCAATTCCAGAGTGTTTTAGCAGTCTTAGAGTTAAGCAGAGTGTGTTGTAGTATGCAGGAACAGTCTTAGTTTTGGGACTTGTATAATCATTAACTCCAAACAAGGAAAGATGAAAACCCAAGTAGTACCAGAGAAGGTCTGCACATGTGTGATCAGTCTGGAATATTTTATGGATTTTGGAAGCTGTATTGCTTAAACAGCAGAATTTTAAGACTGGAAGTCCAAATCCTCCATGCTTCTTTGACAGTTGAAGAAATTCCTTTTTAACTTCTTGGTATTGGCTGGACTAAAAAAATTGCAGGGGTTTACTATATAATTGCTTTTCTTTGATCTTTATTGAGGGCTCATCAGTGGGAGCCAGACCCAGAAGTGATACTATGGGTGAAGTAATGCAGAAGTTATATTTCCATGTAGAAGTAGTCAAAAGATGTCAATCTTATTACTGAAATACTCTGGATTAGAGAGAGATGGTGAATTTTTTTTTTTTTTTTTACTTGGTTATGCAATAAATTAAAGATGCGAAGCAATTATATTCTTGGTTGCATCTTTTATCCAAGTGTAAGCAAACAAAGTTTGTGCATGAAGTAATTTCATGACTAGGCTACTTGTTTATAGAAGCTAATGACTTCCCATTATGGCCCTTTCCATAATGCATAACATTATACTTGTCCATAAGGACATATGCTTTGCATTATGGAATACTACAGCGATTGATGTGAAGTTATTTAATTTGCAAACTTTGTTTGTTTACACTTGGATAAAGAATGAAACCAAGAATATAATTTCTTGGCATCTTTAATTTATACTATAATCAAGTGGAAAAACTTTCAACAGTTTTCCTTCTTATATCAGAAACAGAAGATTTCAAAAACAATATCTCTTTCAGATATTCTGATCAGTTTTTTAATATGTGAATCTTGCTGGATTGATGATTTAGAAATGCCTTAGTAGACCAGAATATAAGTAATAGTGTGAACTTTTATGCACATCCTTTGAGGGCACATTCAATTAACTCTCACTATAATAGACTAGTGCAAAATCCCAACCAAAGTCCCATAAATACAGTGTTATGCTAAAAGAAATTTATCATTTTAGCAAACTATTTGTATAATCTCTACAAGTTGGCTATTGTGAGTCATCTCTATCAAGAATTTGATACAGATTTGCAGCATACATTTGAGCATTGATAGTACTCCAGTTGCCTTTCCACATTTTAGGTTTGATAGATATGCACTCAAATATTTTATGCCACCAATATTGATATTTTCTCAGTAATTACCCCGGACACTCAGAATATCTTTATATTGTTGTTTTTAATGTCACCTTTAGCATCTCTAATTCCTTTTGCAGTACTCTTCCCTTTGTTTAATAAGGGAATAATAGCATTAGCACTCAACTGAAACTTTTTTTTTTCCAACAGCATCCAAAACATTTTGCTTGGATTTATGGATTTTGATATTTACTGTATATTCTCAGTTTAATTCTTTATCCAAGTGCCAGCAAACAAAGTTCGCACCTGAAGTATCTTCAGGACTAAGGCAACTCATGGTAAAGATGAACCAAGCTCTCATCACTCCTTGTCTTAGTATCTCCCATAATGCAGAACGCATCACCTTGCGGACATGTATAATGCTATGCATTTAGGGAAGGGCCACTACCCAGACCGGTTTCGATCTTTATTGAGGTCTCATCAGTGGGAGCCAGACCAGAGATAGTGATACCAATATGGAAGAAATGGAGAAGTCTTCTTTACCTATACGAGTTGCCAAAAGGTGTCTGACCACATTATTAAATTACTCTGGATTTAGAGAAAGATGGAAGGTTTTTTTCCTTTTCTTTTTTCCTTTTTTTTTTCCCACTTGGTTAGACTAACCAAATGGGGAAAAAACAACAACTTCCAACTATATATTCTTATCAAAGTGTTTTCATGAATTCTCTTCAGCTGCTTTTATGAATAGCTTACATTTTTCTCTGTGTTCTCTCAGGACACTTACTGACTTATTGCCATTAACTTTTGATATGCATTCTTCTTTTCCTGGACTACCTCTTTAACTTCTTGAGTTCACCTTGTAGTTCTGATTTTTCTGCCATTGCAGATAACTTCATCATATACCAAAGACTAATAAACATAGCATTTTTAGTTCAGTTATAAAAATACTGAACTGTACACTGTCTAGATGAAGTAGAGGCTTAAATTTGACTATATCCTCTAAAAAGTTTCTTAGAACATGATGCATTACCAAGATACAAACAAACTAAAAAATGACCCCAACAAAGATGTTTTTCAAAAAGGTGAAAATATGAATAGGAAAATAATTCCAAAACCATGTCTCTACATCTTTTGCAAACTATTTAAAAAAAAACTTAATTATTATCAGCAAAGTGGATATGTCAATTTTATTGTCATAATTAACAAAACTGATTACTATAATCAAATTTAGGTGTCCTTATGATCACAATTCCTATAAAATAATTACAGAAAGCCATGCATTATAAAACAAGAAGATTGAAACACTTTTATTACATCAACTCAAAGAAGATAAAAATACATAAATCCACTTTTAAAAAACTCTCTCTGTATTAGTCATCTCACTATTTTTGAATAAGTAAAGATACATAAACTTGGGTGATCCCGTGTGCTCCATAATAATTTC
Organism: Typopeltis vanoorti; assembly: GCF_054136105.1. Classification (NCBI taxonomy): domain Eukaryota; kingdom Metazoa; phylum Arthropoda; class Arachnida; order Uropygi; family Thelyphonidae; genus Typopeltis; species Typopeltis vanoorti. The sequence continues at coordinate 110,677,567 of NC_143568.1, forward strand.
ATAAATACACTACAACCAACCCACTTATCAAAATTTTATTGTGCAACTAATAAAACTATTACTTTATAATTTGAAATTTATAATTAAATACACACTCTTTAAGCTCACTAAACAAACTACCATAGTGTCTGACAATATTCTCTTTTTTTGATGCCTCTTCTCTTCTCAATATACCAACTTTAGCATAAACAAAACTTGGTACATCATCCACATACTGCTTAGAATGACAGCTACTTCACAGTACAAAAAAAGATCTCCTTCAGATAACCTTTCTCTAATTAAAATAATATCTCAGCTAATTTCTTTAAATATAATGAAAATATTTGCAAACAAACTTTCAGTCTTCCCATGGATCAAAACATTAGCAGCCAACTCAAACTTTTTGTGTGTGTGTGCTCATGGGATCACAATTTCTATCCTCCTCTTTACTAACTGCTATCTCTTACTTTGGTGGATATATGTATATATTGGTAACATGAATGCCAAATAAAAATTATTTCATTCTTTTGAACACCTTTAGCCACAGCTTATAATTCTCTTTTGAATATGAAATGGAAAAATAATTAATTTAGAAAATTCTTAAATTTGATTCTAACTAGATCAGATCATCATCTCAGCAATAAGTATACCAAAAACTTTGGAAATTACTTGCATTTCTCTTCCTGTCATCCTTACTGTATAAAAAGATATATCATATTAACACAATGTTACTTACATAGCCTCCAAAAAGCTTAGTATTCTTTTCTGTTCTAAACATTACTTCTCCTCCTCTTAACTCCTAATGCTTTATAAGTCTCAGATTCAACCAACTTAGGAGTATTGTTCTCACATTTGGGGTGGAGAACCCAAGATCTCCTTAAGAATTCTTGATGATATTCAGAAGAGGGCAATCCACTTAATAGATAACCCTTTCCTCACACACCCTTCAGTCACTTTATCATAGGCACTCTGTTTTAGTGCTGTACCTTTTCTGTAAGTTTTTCATTGGCATTGTTCCTCTGAGTTGGCAGCTACTCTTCCTTCACTTTCTTCTAACCATGTAAGAAGTACAGTAGCCACTGGCCAACACCCATACACTGCCCAGCTCGGCTCTGAACACACCAAACTAACTTTTCATTAGCTTTCTTCATTCCATCCACCTCTATTCTTTGGAATAATCTCCCCATTACTGTTTTTTTTCCCACTAAGTACAATATTCCACTCTTTAAGAAATGTATCAGCAGGCTACATTTTCTCCTTAATCACTTGACTACATATGGCACTGTAGTGTTATAGGTGTTGTGACCTATGTGTGGGGTCAGTCATCATATATATATATATATATATATATTAAAAAAAAGAATCATTAATATTTATTCTCAGTCATTACTTTAAACTAAGAAATCACACAACTGAAGTATATATTCCATTTTTGGCAATATTCCCACTAATAGATTCACTTAGCTCAACATATCTGAAACGTATACAATCTTAAAATTCCCTTATATTTATAACATTTACAAAGCCCATCAAATACTTCTTTGAATGTTTTGATTTCAAAATTATCTTCACCATCACCAGTAAAATATAAAACCACAATAGCTCAGACCAATTTATTGCTATTATTATTATCTGATACCTACAGGGAGTCAAGGACTCACTGAGGGCGGCCATATGTCACACACACACACACACACACACACAACCTAGCTGTCATACTGTCTCGAATTGATTCACGCTAGATGCAATCTCCACTTCAACAGCCAGTCTCTCACTGCTCAGTGAGAGACTGGCTGTAACACATGTAACACATGCAATAAACAGACATGATATATTCACTTTATAGCTATAGTTCCTTTATCATAACCATAAACAATAACAGTTAGATAATTATAAACTAGCATGTGCAAGAGCATTTGAGATTGAGTCCTTAACCAGCTGCTGATGTATGTATTTTGACTATTGCTTAATGAACAGTCATCATGTATTTGGTTCTTAGATATCACATTGCTTATTGTATTTAAGTGATGATATTATGCATGCTTATTGATTTGTAAGATGCACACAATTTTCAAGGATTTTTCTTTCTCTCAGGATTTTCGTGAATGCAAGAAAGTTTTATCTCACAGGGGACAGGTTTTCCTTGAAAAGGCTGCTCAATCAAGGATGAAGATTGCAAAGCTAGGACATGCTTTTATTTTTGATGGATCTGTAAATATATACCTATTTTTATAGCCTACAATAAGTTAATTATTGTTAGTTCATCTTGTGCAGTTATTGTATTAATGTCAAATCAATAACAGGCCAGCTTAGTAAATTTAACTAATTTATTTTAAAAATAATTAGTTGCATAAATTATATGCAAAGTATATTATACTTAACAAGAAATTCTTTTCTTTTTTTTTCCTCCATCCACATTTTACTTTGCACAAGCAAAGAAAAGTTTGTGCATAAAATACCGTTAGTAGACATATTACTTACTATTATAATAACAGAATTAACTCACGTAAAATATTCTTTATTCGCAGAAATTTTGCCTGAGTATCAAGCATCATAATCAGTACAGGTAAAAAGGCTAATTAAACAATAACTGTTATATTCACAAAGCACCGCCTAAGTAGCTAAGGTTAAATTAAAAAAAAAAAAAAAAAAAATTCATACAAAAAATACAAAAAAAAAGTTCATACATACATATATATATATATATATATATATGAACATTGATTTACTCGGTTCTTGTACATTTTTATAAAAAGATTGAATGACTAGAACCTAGATTGGGGAGTGAAGTAACATTTCATATGTTTCTTTGTAAAGCCATTCCATTAGGAACAGACTTTTGTGAATGACTTTTGTCTTGTTCCACTGAACTCTATATCTAGTGTTGATGGCATGCTCTTGCAAGTCCAGACTGTTCAGGTTCAAGGTACTGGATATACGGCTTCTGTTTTTCTAACCGGATCAGAGCAGATCTTGTTTGTCCGAAATATGATAACCGACAAGAGCAAGGAATCTGGTAGACACCTAGAGAGCTGAGATGTGGGAGGTTGTCCTTTGGAGATGTGAGTAATGTGGAGATTTTTCTGACGGATCAAAAGACCATACAAATATTTAGTGGTTTTAACACTTTAGCAATGCATTTGCTAATTGTTTGCACATAGTGGATAGGTATATGCGTAGGTTCTTCTGTAATGGAAGAGGATGCTGAAGCACGACTACTTAAAGCTCTTTTTATGAAGGAATTCTTATAACCATTGGATATGAAGGAGAAATCATCATCAAATTCCTGCCATGTACCCTCAAGGGGTGTACAGGATATGATAGTACTACATGAAAAAATTACATCATTACTAACTTCCTATCTACAATTTTCCTCCAAATCAGTCTGCTACTTCTCAAGACTCCAACATTATCAGATCTTATATTTCTATCATCTAAAGCACTTTGTACCATATCAATCCACCTATATCTTGGTCTTCCTCTGGGTCGTTTTCCTGCCAACCTGGCAGAGAACACTTGTTTTGCTAATCTTTCCTCTCCCATTCTATTTAAGTGACCATACCCCATGAGATTAGCTCTGCTAACGCCTTCCTGGATGCTGACAATGTCAAGTTCTTTCCTAATATCCTCATTTTTAATATGATATTGCCATTGATGTCATCTGTTCATGCCTCTAATCTTTCTCAGTACTCTCATATCTGCGGTCTCTAGTCTTTGGTCAAGTGTTTTACTTCTGAATCAGCTCTCAGATCCATAAGTTAAAACTGGTTTGAACACTGTATTGTATACAGCTAATTTAGTGTTCCTACTAATTTCTCTCTTATTCCATATGAATTTATTCAATTGACTTCCCACCATACCAGCTTTGCTAATTCTGTTGCTATTTCTATATTAAATTTACCATCTTCACTAAAAATCGTGCCTAAGTAGCTGAAATGTTTTACTTGTTCCACAGGTTCTCCGTTCACAACAAAGTTGACATTTTCTACGATTCAGCCTATTTTCATTGTCTTTGACTTTTTTGCTGACCTTCATATCATATCTATTGCAACAGTTATTCAAAAATTTAGTTGTCTAAATAAACTGACTAAATTGTCTAAATAAACTGACTAAATAAATCCACTTGTAGTGGCTTTATTTAGAAGCAGAACATCGTCTGCTTAAAGCAGAGAGCTGACATTAACATCTCCAATTTTGATATCATGTTTAATACCACTTTCCTTCATAATGTGATCCATATAGATAATGAATAACAGAGGGAATAATGTACATCCTTGTCTCACACCAGATTTAACATTAAACCATCTTCCTGTACTTCCCTCAATTCTAACTGCTGACTCACAAATCAAATAAAGACTTAAGTATTGCTTGATATAATGCCCCATTGACACCATATAACTGTAACGTATTGAATAGCTTCTCTCTTGGCACCTTGTCATATGCCTTTTCCAAATCGACAAAACTTAAATACAGATCTTTGTTATATTCCCATGCTTTCTCGACTATTTGTCGTAAAGTGAAGATCTGATCCTGACAGCCTCTATTTGGCCTGAATCTATCTTGTTCTTCAAAAAGTTTTTCTTCCACAATTCTTCTCAATCGTTTCTCAAGTATACTTGCATAGATCTTGCCAGGAACACTTAGTAGGGAAATACCTCTGTAATTCTCACATTCAGTTTTATTTCCCTTTTTATATATGGGTACTATAAGCACTCTACTCCAATCATCAGGAATTTGTCCCTCTGTCCAGGCTTTCTGAACTATGCAGTGCAGCCACTGTAAGACTTTTCTACCACCATACTTCAGCATTTCTGGTCGAATATCATCTACTCCTACTGCCTTTCCACATTTTAAGCCTTTGATGGCTCTTTCTACTTCAAGTATGGATATGTATTCCTGACTGCATGCCTGGTCAGTGTTTTTTACCACTGTGCTGTCATCACTGCTTGTTTCATTTAGTAGTTTTTCAAAGTAATTACTCTATACTTTAAGGATATCTTTTTTTTCCATTTTCATGTCACCTTATCATCTCTAACTCCTTTTACAGCACTCTTTCCTCCATTCCTAAGCTTCTTCAACAACCTCCAGAATATTTTGCCACCTTCTTGATATTTATTTTCTATATTCTTGCCAAAGTCCTCCCATGACTTTTATTTAGCTAGTTTTACACAGTGTTTAGCTTTCTTACATTTGTCTCTGTATTCTCTAAGAGCACAAGCTGACTTATTTGCCAGGAACTTTTGATATGCTTCCTTCTTTTCCTTTACTGCCTCTTTAACTTTCCATGCCCACCATGGAGTTCTAATTTTTCTATCCTTGCAGACAACTTAACCATATGCCTCTCTAGCTGAATCAATCAGGGCTTTCTTCAAGGCTTGCCACTGAATCTCCAAGGTTTGATTCCTGTTCTCAATCTCTTTCATTTTTTCTTCAATAATCTGTGTGTATTTTAGTCTACAGTTCACATCTGAAAGCTGCTCAACTTTTATTCGCTTTAAAACTTTCTTACATGTTATTCTTTTCAATATGAAATTCAATTTTATCTTGCTCAAGACTAAATAGTGATCACTTCCAATTTCAAATCCTCTGTACACTGTGGTGTCCTGCACCAGGGAGAAAACATCACTATCAACAATAACATAGTCAATGAGACTTTTCTTATTCCTTGCCTCTTCTCTGCATGTGAATTTGTGCACATTTTTATGTTGGAACATGGTGTTAGTAATAACTAGTCCATGTCCTGAGCAGAAATCCAACAGGTATTTGCCATTATTATTACCTTTGCTCTTTTCTCTAAATTTCCAAATATACTTTTGTATGTCTCACAATTTCCTACTCTGCTATTTAGATCCCCGACAAGGACCAACTTTTCCTTTATCATTGTGTCAGTTGCTTTTTCTAAAGCCTGAAAAAATTCCTCCACTTCTACCTTAGTAGAACTTTCTGTGGGACCATAGGCACAAATAAGTCTCATTGTCTAGTTCCCTATTCTCATATTTGCTCACATTACTCTACTTGAGACTGCCTGCCATTCAAGAAGATTAGCCTCGTATTTTGTGTTGAATACTCTGGCTACTCCTTCTTTTCCTTGATTGTCATTGCCTGAATATAACATTTTGTATTTATTGCTCAGAAAGATCTCACCAGTTTTTGTCTTTTTTGTTTCAGTCACCCCTATTATGTCGATCTGGTACTTATCTAATTCCTCAGCTAGCTCCATTTCTTTGCCATTCAGGCTTGTTATGTTGATAATACTGATCTTTAACTCTGGTGATGTTGAGTTGGGGTGTGTTTTCAGATTTGTTCCAGTAGCTGACTTTTCGCTGTTTGCCCTGGTTCCCTTGTAAAAACAACAGGGGCCTTGTTTAACCAGGCGACGCCCCAGCCGGCATGAAATTTTGCCATGTTGTACCATCATTTTTTATTTTGGTTTAACTAATACGAATACAATTTGGTCGGCTAAATCCAAAATTGCCAGCCCATCCTCATTCATTCAGTATCCAAGTAGATACCCAACAGGGTGCACCACGAGAAGGTGAGGATTGGACATTAGGTCAGAAGCCCTGGTCGGTTCTCTGCATTCCTTTAAAGGCCTTGTGGAGGTTTCCTCTCAGTTATACAGCTTTGACCCTTAACCACCCCTGGAGGAATTAATATATTGTAATTCTTTTTATAATAGTTCTTCTGAAGAACAGGAGTGGGCTCAATGAACCAGTGTTTTTATAGTACGTGCCTTTTGACTGGGATGTGATTCATCATGAATGTATTTGCCTGTATGAGTCTCCTTCCGGTAGACTGTGAATTGTAGGTTACCACCTGGTTGGCAAAGAATTAAGAGATCTAGAAAGGCTAATTGCTTATTTACTTCTACTTCTAGGGTGAACTGGATCCTTGGATGAAGTGCATTTATATTTGAGAGAAACTGTTGTAATTCTTCCGAAGTGCCCTTCCATATGGCAAAAATGTCTTCCACATATCTGAACCAAAGGTTGGGTCTGGGTGTGATGTCAAAGATATGTTGTTCGAAGTGCTCCATGAAGTAGTTGGCAATACCAGGAGATATTGGATTGGAAGGAACACCAAAGGGTAATCCAATATCTCCTGCTATTGCCAACTATTTCATGTAGCACTCCGAACATCGTATCTTTGACAACATTGCACCCAGACCTAACTTTTGGTTCAGATATGTGGACGACATTTTTGCCATATGGAAGGGCACTTCGGAAGAATTACAACAGTTTCTCTCAAAAATAAATGCACTTCATTCAAGGATCCAGTTCAGCCTAGAAGTAGAAGTAAATAAGCAGTTAGCCTTTCTAGACCTGTTAATTCTTTGCCAACCAGATGGTAACCTACAATTCACAGTTTATAGGAAGGAGACTCATACAGGCCAGTACATCCACGCTGAATCACATCCCAGTCAAAAGGCAGGTACAATAAAAACACTGGCTCATTGAGCCCACTCCTTTTGTTCTTCAGAAGAACTATTACAAAAAGAATTACAATATATTAATTCCTCCTTCATATCAGATTCCCTGCTCTCGTGGGTTATCATATTTTGGACAAACAGAAAGATCTGCTCTGATCCGGTTAGAAGAACACAAGTCGGATATCCAGTACCTTGAACCTGAACAGTCTGGACTTGCAGAGCATGCCATCAATGCTAGACATAGAGTTCAGTGGAACAAGACAAAAGTCATTCATAAAAGTTGGTTCCTAATGGAACAGCTTTACAAAGAAATGTATGACGTTACTTCACTCCCCTAACCTAAACAAATCCGATGGTCTACGTCTTTCCCCCTTGTGGTAGATAGTACTCTATAAATCAGCAAATCTTTCCTAACTTATAATTGCAAGTGCACACACACACACACACACACACATATATATTTAAAAAAAATTTTTTTTTAAAAATAAATTTAGGAAATTTAACCTTAGCTACTTAGGTGGTGCTTTGTGAATATAACAGTTATTGTTTAATTAGCCTTTGTACCTGCACTGATGATGCCTGTGATGATACTCAGGTGAAAAGTCTATGAATAAAGAATATTTTATGTGAGTTAATTCTGTTATTATAATAGTAAGTAAAAAGTGCATAAAATATCTTTCCAATTATGCAATTTGTTTCATTTATAAAGAGATGTTGACGTTTTTTTTTTTACATCCTATGATGTAAAGCACACCACCCTCCTTTAGAGAACTTTGTATAATTTAGTGAGAGTCTCTTCTCCTAGCCTGGTTTTGTCTTTTACTGAAACCTCAAATAAACAGGAGCCTAGAGCTGTAGAAATACCAAATGCACTCTCTCTCTCTCTCTCTCTCTCTCTCTGGAAGATGTTATGTTACTCATTGTCAGTATTATTACTACTATACTCTGCATTTCAGATAGTTGTAGCAACATTTTCTGCTGACTTGTGTAATTTCTTATAATTTCTCGAAGAAAAAAATATACAAGTTATATGATTGAATGCTGAATTTGAAATGGTAGGAGGACATTTACTGAGATCACCATGCAGGAGTGAGATACTGAGATGCAGGCATTCAAAGAACTGTAAGAAGTGAGGAATTTGCTCATTTCCTGTTTTAACTCCACCCAGGAGAAGTCACAGAGCCTATAATGTGACATACTGTGTGGGTAAGTGGTGAGAGAGAGAAGGAATCTGTTAACATGTTTCTTAAAAATGAGTAGGAAAAAGTAGTGTTTTGAATGAGAAAGAATACCAAGGAGGTTGAGTAATGTATTTCTGCCAGAGTAAGCTAAATATGAATGCTAACCTAAAAAAAGAAAATTAATATTGGCTGGCAATCAAAACATTATCAAAGTAACAGGGTATGAAGCATTGATAATATTGAAATTGACTAGATTATCTTCACTCCAGTTGTGAGAAATCAGTATTTAAAAATGGAAGATCTTGAACCCTGAATTGTTTGAATACTACAAGGTAAAATGAAGTGGAATGGAAAATATTATCATCAGCAAAATTATGGATTTTATTTGAGTTTTGAGAGAGAGAGAGAGAGAGAGGGCATAGATGTATAGACAGAGGAGCATGGGTTTGGAGCACTCCAGCACTGATGGAAAAACTTGTGAGAGGAAATCACAGATTTTATGCCCAACAGTGTAGTGACTGACCAGAGAGGTTTGCAATCCATCACAATGCCAAAAGGCCTGTGTCTAAAGCCGAATTAGTGAATAGGTCAGCTGTAGAACAAGAATGGCAGAATTCATATTGGTGATTATTAATTAACTGATGGTAGTGAAGAAGCTGTCCAGTAATGATTATTTCCATTACTTTTGAGAGTATTGAGGCGAGGACAATCAGATGATAGTTTGATGGCTGACTTTCATCTTTTTTAGAGACAGTCTAGATAAAAGTGTTTCTATGCTGTTAGGTAGATTTCAAATGAGTATAAGAATGTATAGATGATACAGGATAGGATATTAATTCTGGATCACAAATTTTTAGCACAGTTGAATAGGACACCATCTGGACCAGGATGGACTGACGTGACTTGAAAAAGTTCCACGTTTAGTCTCTAGAGTAGAGTTTTTGGACCATGTCAAAAATAAATAAAAATACAATAAAATATAAAAATTAGTTAAAATAGTGAGGAAAAAATCAAATCCTTAGCTCACCTACAGTGTGAACGTACTATGGGCTTACAAAAACCTTTCATGGATGCAGGGCCACATAAAATTAAAAAAAAAATTAAGACTATTGAGGATAAGAGGAGAGCAGTGACTCAAACTACCAAACTACTTTGGTAGTTTTGAGTCACTGCAAATGGGATTTCACCTTTAAGCACAAATTAGTATCTAGTGTTTAATCTGTGTGTTTAATCTAGTGTTTAATCTTTCAACTTATTTCAAAATATTTAATTAATCACTTCACTCTATATTAATAGATATCTTGGTCTAATGTTATTAGGTAATCTGAGACTCATGAATCTTGCATTTCCAAGCTTCAAGATGATCCCTGAAAAGAATCTCACTTGCAGCTCTGAGTGACAAATTTTCAAAAAGAAAAACTTGGGTTCATACATGAAAAAATGCTTACTGCTTATGGGAATAAGCTGTGCAAGAATTGACGTGCTTTGGTCTGCATTTTGTTAAAACAAAAGTTGTTCAGCTATTATCACAAACTTTTGACCATAGAATCAAAAGTTTTGTTATGAGCAATGTACATATTTTCAATGTATACATGATTCCAAGCAAAAACTGTCACCATAAATCCTTAAGATGACACCTTCTCATTTCATTTCCCAGTGAGAATTTGGACATCATCTTCACCAGCAACTTGAAGGCAAATGCTAAAACAGTTCCTGCTTTAGGCAAGTCACCATTTTTAGCATCTTCTATAATATGGAGGAACCAGTGAAAAGTTCAATTACAGCTAGTGATCATACAAATAGATCATGCAAACAATACTTAACATTGCAGTTAATATATGAATTTTATTTAATACATATTCATCTTCTAAACTCACTCTGTAGCATAACATTTTTGTAACTGAAACTTGGTTAACTGTTTAAAGTTATAGATTTCGGAAATGGGAGATTTGAGAGCAAGTCATTTCTTACTCCTTTTTTTTTAATTCTAGGTTATCCTTGTACATTCATATTCTCGAGTAGTATGTAACACATTATTAGAAGCTGCTCAAGCCAGGAAAAGATTTCAGGTGTATGTAACAGAGTCATCTCCAGACAAGAGCGGGTAAGATAGTCAGAATTAAAACTTAAACATTAAGTTGATTTGAGGCTTATTGATCACGCACTATTTCAGACAATAATATACTGTGATAGGGATCACGTGATGGCATCAAATGCCATTCCTAATTGGTGATAGTCTTGGGCTAGCCATCTCTGATTGGTACCAGTGGAGATTGACTGCCCCTTCTTCTCAGAAAACTATACATGGCCGAAACACTCTCGCCTACTCCTTATAGAGAAAAAAAGACAATTGTGCCCTTATTTTATTTATTTTTAAATTGATTTTAGATAAATATCCATATTTTTAAACCAAGCAAAGTTGCACTATGAAACTGAATTTGGACTAACTTGATATACAGTAACTCACATGGCCTCTGATCACTCTTCTCCTTCTGCTAGGATTAGGTTATCATAGCATGCTAAGATGAGGGAAAGGAATTGGACTAAATATACTAACATGATCAGAGACAGAACTTCTTAAAAGTATTTGTACTCCATTCACTGTAAAAATTGTAGTGGGATTAGTGAATGGACTTATTCATTAATTTCACATTATTAATAAATATAATTACTAAAAGTTATTTTGAGTATGTTGCATCATTACATATTTTGCAGAAAATATCAGCTATGTTCTCAGTAGTGAAGACTAGAATCTAAGAATCATATTTTGGTTATGTAAAAGCTGATAATCTATTGCTATATATATAACAAGTAGGAAAACAAATTTATTCACTATTAAGGCTTTGGTAAAACATAAGTAAAGCAGTAAAAGGATACAACCCAGTCAGTGACAGAATCATAACAGTAATAAACACCAACCCAATTCCAACAATGCTGATAGAAGTTTATGCACCCACATCAAATGCAGAAGATGAAGTGAGGAATTCTACAAAGACCTAAATGAAATTATGGATACAATTCCTTTTTTGGTATTGTATCCATAGTTTCATTTGAATAATTCTAGGAGACTTCAATGCTAAGATGGAATTCAATGCACATGATGATCACTTATATGGAATCATTGGAAAATACGGAACTGGGAATTAGAAATGAATGAGGCAAAAAGCTATTGGAGTTCTGCATTGAAAGAGAATTAGCAATCACTAACACTATGTATAAACAGCAAGAGGAGACTATACATATGGCTAGCACCTGGGAATCGATGTAAGAATCAAATTGACTGCATTTTAATTGACAGAAGATATAGGACACTAATCAATAACACCAAAACATTACCAGGTGCAGATTGTGGATCAGACCATCAATTATTAATCTATAATTTAAAGATCCATCTGAAAGCAAACAGAATAACAGCAACAAAAGATATGACTTTTCACAAATGGACCACAAATTTACAATGGACATTGAATCAGAGCTCAAGAAACAAAAAAGGACACCTCAGGAACAAAGCATTGATTCATATTGGACACACCTAAAACAAACCATTGCAAAATCTGCAGCCAAAAACATCCCAATACAAAAGAAGAATGGTAGTCCATGGATTACAAAAGAAACCCTAGAACTAATTGAAAAAAGGAAACAAATAAAAATAACAGATTGACAAAACCCAAATTATCTGAACCTGAATAAAGCTATTAAGAAATCTTGTCAAAAAGATGAAAATAGCTATATCCAAAACATCTGTAAAGAAATAGAAAGACACTCCAACTCTAATGAAACAACAGATTTATTCAAGAAGGTTAAGGATATAATCAAAAAATTCAAACCAAAACTTAATATAATTTCAGAGGAAAACGACAAGATCTTAAATGACACTAATGACATAGCCAGAAGATGGAAAGAGTATTGCACCGAGCTTTACAAGGACCCAACTATTCAACAAGAAGATGAAGGAGCTATGGAAAACATGGAAACAGAACCGGATATCCTGAAAAGTGAAGTAGAACAAGCAATCATAAAATTAAGGAAAAATAAGCCCCAGGTCCTGATTCAATATCAGCTGAAATGTTGAAAAACCTTGGAGAGAATGCAGTCAACTGGATACATGATTTATGCAACAAAATCTGGAAGATGGCTGAATGACTGGACCAATTCCGCCATTATCCCAATCTATAAAAAAGGCATTCACAACTGTGGAAACTACCGCACCATTGCCTTATCTCGCATACCAGCATGATTTTACTACACATAATTAAGGAGAGATTACAAAATTTTATAGACCATCAGATCTCAGAAGAACAAGCAGGATTCAGAAAAGGTCGAGGGACTAGAGATTATATATCTGACATTTGTCTGTTCAGACAAATAATTGAAAAAGCAAGGGAATTCAACTTAAGCCTTTATCTATGCTTTATGGATTACTCCAAGCCTTTGACTGCATGAGGTGGGATATCTTATGGGATATCATGCAAGAATCAGGAATACCACACCATCAAATAACCTTCATAAAGAACTTATATCAAGAAAATCAATCAACAGTAAGAATTGAAAACTGTTCCCTGCATTCCAATTTGAAAAAGGATCAAGACAAGGATGCATACTCTCACCATTACTATTCAACCTTAGTGAAACTATAATGAAAAGATCTCGAAAAGTGGAATGGATGCATTAAATTAGGTGGTTGCCGAATAATCACTAACCTACGATATGCAGATGACAGTGATAATAGCAACAAGCGAACAGGAATTAAAATCCATCCTAAATCAATTAGAATGGGAAAGTCTAAGCCATGGTTTACGAATAAATCAAGATAAAACCAAAATAATGATTTTAAACAATGCAGAAGAGATAGATATAGAAGGAATTGAAATTCGACCATTTCAAATACCTTGGTGTGATAATAACAAAAAAAGATGGATGTAAAAAAGAGATAAGAAGAAGAATAGCACTAGCTAAGAAAGCGATGACTGATTTAACCAAGATCTGGAAAGATAGGCACATCTCCACAAAGGTAAAAATTAAGCTTGTAGAAACCTTAGTTTTTTTTGATCTTTCTCTATGCTTCTGAGCCTTGGACTATGACAAAAAATGACAGAAGAAGAATTGAGGCATTCAATCTCTGGTGCTGGAGAAGATTGTTAAGAGGGTCTTGGACAGAAAAGCAAACAAACAAAAGTATCCTAGAAGAATTGGACTGATAAACATAATTGATATTTTTTGGACATAATTAATTGATATTGTTTTGGACATAATTGATATGTCCAAAACAATATTTTGGACACATATGTTGAAGGGAAGGCAACTGCCTGGAAAAAGTAATCATCCTGGGTAAACCGTGTGGGGAAAAAAAAAAAGAGGAACCCCCCCCCCCAACAAGTGGATTGACCAAATATCAAGAAACACTGGACTTAAACTAGAACAAGCAATAAGAGAAGCACAGGAGAGAAAGAAATAGCGGAGCATCATCAGGAAGGTCACAAGTCCTCTGACATGAGGAGATTTGAGAGAGAGAGAGAGAGAAGGCTTTGGTAGCATATGTGACTATAATCTTTAATATAAGCCTTCTTAGCATTTTGCTAATAAAAGACAAATTTTTGCTTATTCCAGTTTCAAACTCCTGACAGTATGGGAAAAGAACACCTCTTTGATTTCCATATTGTCTTTATATATATATACACACACACACGAGGGACATCCAGAAAGTAAGTTCCGTGTTTAAATATTTTCACTGCAGCACTGCAATCACAATGGCGCACATGCATGCTGAGTTTGTTAATTCCTTAGCAAAGCGTTGGTGCCATTTTCAGACATTCTCGCAATGCGTATTCTTCTTGGCGTGTGTTTATAATGTCTAAGAAAATCGAATCGCCTGCTGCATGTGAAATTGGGTCAGTTATTCGTTTCTTGAATGCTAGGAATGTTAAAGCAGCTGAAAATGCAAATTATTGAGGTTTATGGAGAACATGCAATGAATGATTCGATGGTACGAAGATGGGTAAGACTTTTTAATGAAAAAAGGACAGGTGTGCACGATGATGAACAGAGCAGACGACCATCTTTAGTGACTAACGATTTGGTGCGTTCAGTTGAAGAGAAGGTTCGACAGAATAGGAGATTCACTATGACTTCACTCTTGCTGCAATTTTCAGAAGTTTCACGTTCATGTCTTCATGAAATTGTTGGAGAAACTGAATTATCAGAAATTGTGTGCATGCTGGGTGCTGAAGTTGCTTACAGAACAACAAAAGTGAATTGGCTGATCAGTATGTTGGGCTTTTTGACACGCTACCATGAGGATGGCGATGCTTTCCTGAGCAGACATCACCGGGAACGAGACTTGGGTGACACATGCAACCCCTGAATCCAAACAACAGTCCATTGAGTGGAGACTCACCTCATCACCAGTCAAGACGAAATTGAAGACAATGGTTTCCACTCGGAAAATCATGTGTACTGTGTTTTGGGACAGACAAGGAATTTTGCTGGTAGACTTCTTAGGTCAAGGCTCCACAATCAACATGAGTATGTTCTGCCAAACCTTTAAGAAACTGCGCCATGTGATCCAGAATAAACGACATAGCATGCTTACCAGAGGTGTTGTTTTGATTCATGATAATGCCTGCTTACACACGGCCGGCATAACACAACAACTTCTTGCCACCTTTGGCTGGGAACAATTCCATCATCCCCCATATAGTCCTGACCTCGCACCAAGTGATTTTCACCTGTTCAAACTATGACGTCACTCTTGCATCTGAAATCTTTCCTAGGTGGCTGGCAATTTCAAGATGACGAGGTCAAAAAAGCAGGCAATACGTGGTCTGTGTCACAGACGGCAACCTTCTACGACAAAGGTATGCAACTCTTGGTGCCCCATTATGATAAGTGCCTGAACAATAGCAGAAATTATGTAGAAAAGTAGTGAAAGATATCTACTTTAATTTCTAATAAAGTTTTTTTTGTAAGTATATTTTTGTTTCTCTGACAGCCCATTGGAACTTAATTTTGGATGTCCCACATGTATATATATATATATATATATATATACTGCCTTATGGGAACTCAGAGACATGCTGGAAATGTTAAAGCATTTTATTGAAGTCTTTATAGATGAATTACCACATAGCATGGAAAGTTATTAAAAAATCTGTTTATTGATTGTATCATCAAAAGAATTTTTCCATGTTCATACAGTAGTTCATACAACTGTATGTTCAACAGTTTATACAGTAACATACTCCTTTACCACTTTTCAATATATCTTTGATTCTTTTAGTCATCTAGTAAAGATCAATGATCCAATTAATGCACTAATAAAAGGTGACATAACTTTTGATTAAGAGTTTGTTTTCACATATGCTATCAAAATTTTTATTAACTCATGGTAATTACTTATGTAGACTAGTTTGCATATTATTATTATTATTATTATCTGAGACCTACAGGTAGTCAAGGACTCATCGAGGGAGCCTGTAAATTACTCAACCCAGCTATCATACCTTCCCTTGAATTCATTTACACTAGATGCACTCACTACCTGTAAGGACAAATTATTCTACTCACTCACCCACTGCTCTCTGGGAGAAAAACCTAGCTGTTAACCCTTTCTTGGCTGAGAACAACCTTAACTTCCATGGATGCCCCGGTTCTCTCCCCACCTTCCATATAAAGAAAAATTTCATAATTTGAAATGCTATAACACCTATTAAAAAGTTAATAGACCTCTATCATATCACCCCTCTCTGTTAACTAGAGTCTGTAATCCACATACTTGCAATCTGTCCTCATAATCTAAATCCCATAATCAGGATATAATCTTTGTAACTCTTCTTTGCACCTTTTCCACAGCTTCTTTATTCCCTTGTATAGGTTTATTACAGGTTTTATAGATCTGGTTGCTAAAAAAACAAACAAAACAAGACTGTGCTTGACTCTTTTGTATTGACACATTAGTTATCTTTTTGATATTCTTAACAAAATGCTCCTGAAAGTTATGGAAAGATTTGGTAGGAAATACAGAAGATAAATATAATGTAAAGTGGCAAATGTTCTGGAGCCTATTGAAAAAGTTTAGAAATGGAGAAAAGATTATTATAAAAGGAATCAGAAATGATGACCCAATATGAAAACTGAAGATAAAGATTCTCCAGATGTCTGGAGTAATTACTTAGAAAGATTATTAAATGAGATAAGAATAGTGATAGAAAATGTTCAAGATGAATAATCAGGAGTACACATCAGTACCTGAGGTAATAAAAAACCTTATTAGAAATCTGAAATTTGAGTGAAGTAATCATTACATATTTTCTTGTATAGTGAGACCTTTGGAGTTTCTATAATTAAATAATCATACATATGCTACAATAGAAAATTATATTTATTTACAAATGTTTCTTTTTGCATATCATAAGACATCAGTGAGAGCGAAGAACACCAATAAGGAGTTTGAACAATAGAGCTACAGCACATGTGACAAATTTGAATCCCTCTGTACATGTAGTTGCTTGTTTGTTAAGTTAAAAACAATTTGAGTGAAATTGATCACTAAGTTAATTATTTATAATACAATCTATTTAACACAATTGAGTGTAACAATTTCCCAAACTTTGGGGATGGTAAGGCAGTCATTATGATTAAAGTTTGGTTGAAAAAAGTAAAGCTTCAGTTCTTTCTTTGAATAGCCATTCATATCTGTACGTTGATCTGTGCAAAAGTTTTGTGTTTTTCCATTGGATACTATGGTATCCAATGGGAAAAAAGTTTGCATTTTCAATTCTGTGCTGAGCCAGACCAGATTTGTGTGATTTGATGAGCCCGTTGTAATCTTGATATTCATTAATATTCATCTAATTTCTGTAACGTAAGCAATTTGGAACTTACCACATAAAATGTAAAAATTAGTGTTTTACTTTATTTTTAAAATATTAAAGTAAATGAAAAGTATCCATAGAATGGATGTTACTTTTATTTCATAATAGATTATATTTTATAAAAAACATTTGTAATGATAATGATACTCTTCAGTCTCTACTTGTTCATTCATTGGAACTGTGTTTAATAGGTTCATTTGTTATTTTCTAGAGAAAAAATGTACAAGAAGTTAACTGAAGCTGGAATTCCATGTACACTTATTTTGGATGTAGCAGCAGGGTAATGTGAATGATTTTACTGTCTTAAATATTTAATAATATATATACATATATTTTTTTTTTTTCTGCAGTAGAGAAAAAGTCTTTTATTCCAGAGCCAACCAAATTTAGGGGAGTAAGGAGGGTGGTTGAATATTGCATCCTGCTTGTGAGCTAGAAACATCTGCATGTTCATTGTCCTACATTCCCCCCCCCCCCTCTCTCTCTCTCTAAGCAGGCACATTGTTTTTGAATAACTGTCAATCGCACTTTTCCAAATCTGGCTGCACAAAGCTGGATTTTCAGCACAAGACATTTCAGTGCCTCTAAATAGTAATTGGCAACTTGACTCAGCAACCAGAAAGTAGACATCCAGAACAGTAGTGTATAAGTGGAACAAGTGAACAGTCATAACTACAGAATTTGAGGCAGTGAAAACCTATATGTAAGTAATTGAACATGTTCAAAACAGCATAGGTTTAATGTCATCATCATCATCAAATTCCTGCCATGTACCCTCAAGGGGTGTACAGGATATGACAATACTACATGAAAAAATTACATCATTACTAACTTCCTATCTACAATTTTCCTCCAAATCAGTCTGTTACTTGTCAAGACACCAACATTATCAGATCTTATATTTCTATCGTCTAAGGCACTTTGTACCGTATCAATCCACCTATATCTTGGTCTTCCTCTGGGTCGTTTTCCTGCCAACCTGGCAGAGAACACTTGTTTTGCTAATCTTTCCTCTCCCATTCTATTTAAGTGACCATACCATCTGAGATTAGCTCTGCTAACGCATTCCTGGATGCTAACAATGTCAAGTTCTTTCCTAATATCCTCATTTTTAATATGATATTGCCATTGATGCCATCTGTTCACGCCTCTAATCTTTCTCAGGACTCTCATATCTGCGGTCTCTAGTCTTTGGTCAAGTGTTTTACTTCTGACCCAGCTCTCAGATCCATAAGTTAAAATTGGTTTGAACACAGTCTTGTATACAGCTAATTTAGTGTTCCGACTAATTTCTTTCTTATTCCATATGAATTTATTCAATTGACTTCCCACGATACCAGCTTTGCTGATTCTGTTGTCTATTTCTATATTTAGTTTACCATCTTCAGTAAAAATTGTGCCTAAGTAGCCGAAATGTTTTACTTGTTCCACAGGTTCTCCATTCACAACACAGTTGACATTTCCAATGATTCTGCCTATTTTCATTGTCTTTGACTTTTTATTGCTGACCTTCATACCATATCTATTACAACAGCTATTCAATTTAGTCAGAGAATCTTGCAGACTTGTAGCGGATTTATTTAGAAGTATAACATCATCCGCATAAAGCAAAGAGCTGACATTAACATCTCCAATTTTGATATCAGGTTTAATACCACATTCCTTCATAATGTGATCCATATAGATAATGAATAACAGAGGGGATAATGTACATCCTTGTCTCACACCAGATTTAACATTAAACCATCTTCCTGTACTTCCTTCAATTCTAACTGCTGACTCACAACTCAAATAAAGACTAAGTATTGCTTG
The DNA here is from genome assembly GCF_054136105.1 of Typopeltis vanoorti. Classification (NCBI taxonomy): domain Eukaryota; kingdom Metazoa; phylum Arthropoda; class Arachnida; order Uropygi; family Thelyphonidae; genus Typopeltis; species Typopeltis vanoorti. The sequence goes on from NC_143568.1 coordinate 110,696,838, forward strand.
ATATAATGCCCCATTGACACCATATAACTGCAGCGTATTGAATAGCTTCTCTCTTGGCACCTTGTCATATGCCTTTTCCAAATCGACAAAACTTAAATACAGATCTTTGTTATATTCCCATGCTTTCTAGACTATTTGTCGTAAGGTGAAGATCTGATCCTGACAGCCTCTATTTGGCCTGAATCCAGCTTGTTCTTCACCAAGCTTTTCTTCCACAATTCTTCTCAACCGTTTCTCAAGTATACTTGCATAGATCTTGCCAGGAACACTCAGTAGGGAAATAACTCTGTAATTCTCACATTCAGTTTTATTTCCCTTTTTATATATGGGTACTATGAGAGCTCTATTCCAATCATCGGGAATTCGTCCCTCTGTCCAGGCTTTCTGAACTATGCAGTGCAGCCACTGTAAGACTCTTATACCACCATACTTCAGCATTTCTGGTCGAATATCATCTACTCCTGCTGCCTTTCCACATTTCAAGCCTTTGATGGCTTTTTCTACTTCAAGTATGGATATGTATTCCTGACTGCATGCCTGGTCAGTGTTTTTTATCACTGTGCTGTCATCACTGCTTGTTTCATTTAGCAGTTTTTCAAAGTAATTACTCCATACTTCAAGGATATCTTTTTCTCCTGTTTTCATTTCACCTTTATCATCTCTAATTCCTTTTACAGCACTCTTTCCTCCATTCCTAAGCTTCTTCAACAACCTCCAGAATATTTTGCCACCTTCTTGATATTTATTTTCTATATTCTTGCCAAAGTCCTCCCATGACTTTTGTTTAGCTAGTTTTACACACTGTTTAGCTTTCTTACATTTGTCTCTGTATTCTGTAAGAGTAAAAGCTGACTTATTTGCCAGGAACTTTTGATATGCTTTCTTCTTTTCCTTCACTGCCTCTTTAACTTCCTGTGTCCACCAGGGAGTTCTGATTTTTTTATCTTTGCACACAACCTCACCACATGCCTCTCTGGCAGAATCAATCAATGTTTCCTTCAGAGTTTGCCACTGAATCTCCAAGGTTTGATTCCTGTTCTCAAACTCTTTCATTTTCTTTTCAATAATATTTCTGTATTTTAGTCTACAGTTTACATCTGAGAGCTGCTCAACTTTTATTCGCTTTAAAACTTTCTTACATGTTATTCTTTTCAATATGAAATTCAATTTTATCCTGCTCAAGACTAAATAGTGATCACTTCCAATTTCAAATCCTCTGTACACTCTGGTGTCCTGCACCAGGGAGAAAACATCACTATCAACAATAACATAGTCAATGAGACTCTTCTTATTCCTAGCCTCTTCTCTCCATGTGAATTTGTGCACATTTTTATGTTGGAACGTGGTGTTAGTAATAACCAGTCCATGTCCTGAGCAGAAATCCAACAGATATTTGCCATTATTATTAGCTTTGCTCTTTTCTCCAAATTTTCCCAAAATATTTTTGTATGTCTCACAATCATTTCCTACTCTACTATTTAGATCCCCAACAAGGACCAACTTTTCCTTTTTCATTGTGTCAGTTGCTTTTTCTAAAGCCTCAAAAAATTCATCCACTTCTACCTTAGTAGAACCTTCTGTGGGACCATAGGCACAAATAAGTCTCATTGTCCAGTTCCCCATTCTCATATTTGCCCACATTACTCTACTTGAGACTGACTGCCATTCAAGAAGATTAGCCTCGTATTTTGTGTTGAATACTATGGCTACTCCTTCTTTTCCTTGATTGTTATTGCCTGAATATAACATTTTGTATTTATTGCTCAGAAAGATCTCATCAGTTTTTGTCTTTTTTGTTTCAGTCACCCCTATTATGTCGATCTGGTACTTATCTAATTCCTCAGCTAGCTCCATTTCTTTGCCATTCAGGCTTCTTACGTTGATAGTACCGATCTTTAACTCTGGTGATGTTGAGTTGGGGTTTGTTTTCAGATTTGTTCCAGTAGCTGACTTTTCACTGTTCGCCCTGGTTCCCTGGCGAAAACAACGGGGGCCTTGTTTAACCGGGCGACGCCCCAGTCGGCATGAAATTTTGTCATGTTGTACCGTCATTTTTTATTTTGGTTTAACCAATAAGAATACAATTTGGTCAGCTAAATCCCAAATTGCCAGCCCATCCTCGTTCGTTCAGTATCAAAGTAGATACCCAACAGGGTGCACCACGAGAAGGTGAGGATTGGACATTAGGTCAGAAGCCATGGTCGGTTCTCCGCATTCCTTTAAAGGCTATGTGGAGGTCTCTTCTCAGTTATACAGCTTTGACCCTTAAGTACCCCTAGGTTTAATGTGTAGTGTGATAAGTTTACTATCATCAGTGCAGTTTTCCTGAATATTTGAGACGTTTGCATTTTCGTGAATAGTTAAACCTCATGGCATCATTTTCCAATAGGATAGGTTCACTGTTCTGGATGTTTACTTTCTTGGTTGATGCAGGTGAATACATGAGTTCTGAGAGTTCCTGGATTAAGTGTAATTTTTTATTTGTCCAGAGGAAAAAGTTAACACTTATGCATTTATGATGCATTACAGGTAATTTGTACAGTGCTTCTCTCAGGTGTAGAATGAACTAATATATCATTTTGACGTGTGTAAAGCCCGCAATGGGACTTGCGTAAAATCAATAAAAGGCACCAAAACTCTGAGAGATTCCTTACTGAATTTTAAAAGGGAAAATATGTATTAATGAAATTAATGACCAAAACTGTGAGGTTCTTTCATGCATGCCCTGTATTTGAATATTCAGCACTTTTCTTTATTAAATTAATAATGTATTTTTCCTATAATTATTGTATATTTTTACTTTATTTGTATAGATATAACAAAGCATTTTATATTTATTTGTGTAGGTATATTATGGAGAATATTGACTTGGTGCTTGTAGGAGCTGAAGGCGTAGTTGAAAATGGAGGAATTATCAACAAGGTATGTTTATATTTTGAATTTGCTATTCTTGTATTTTCTTCTATTCCAATGGTGAAGAGTACCCTCTCATTATGTTTTTGAATGAAGGCATCATAAATTGATTCATAATCCTTTGCATTAATGATTCTATTAATATTCATCCACACTTCCTTCAGATTAAAAAAAAAATGCAAAAAAACTTCTTACTCTTTTGTTCACAACATCTTTTTTGCAGTCTCTACGAATGACCGGGTATTGAATTGTCAGTAAACTTTATCGGCTCGTATTATGTTTTAGTTATATCACCCTTATTTTTTTCTGTTTGACCTTCTCTTTACTTTTTCTGGAGCTTCTTATAATCCAGATCTGCATATAGCAATTCAGTTGTCTGATCACAAAACAGAAGCAACTATTCTGTTGAACAGTTACTTCTTTGTCTCTGCATGCCATTGTCCTTATACACAGCATAATCACCCAGTTATACAAGACCTTGGTTGTTGTTTTGTCAAGGAACAAAGGTAAACAGTGATAAGTCAAAAGCAAACTCATACCCAACAGAATTGAAAATAAGTGCCATCAGCATATAAAGTATCAATGGAAAGAGGTACAGCTCGCAGAAGGAAAAAAATACCATATTTATATAATTTTCTGCTATCAGAACAGTCACTAAAACATGTGAGATATCTTCTAAACAATTAAAAGATATTGTCAGGATATCAATCAAGAAAAGGAAGAAGCAGCTATAATACTCAATGATGATAAACTCCTTGAGTGTTAATCAGTTTCAAGTAGAGTGATATGGTTAGATTTTGAGAGATAAAATATCTCGAGGGGGGGGGGTAGTGAGTCACATGAAATATGCTCCTCTGACTGAGTTAGGCAGTCAGTCAGTGATTTCTTCGGATTTTTCCAGTCTTTCTGAAGTTTGGTTCATATTTTCAAACTCTTTCAGTTTTCACAAATATCTGTATATTTGAATTCACATCTGAAAACTGTTGAGCTTTGATTCTTTTTAAAACTTTCACATGTAGTTTTCTTTTCAACATAAATAGGGAGAATCATTGAAAATGTCAACTGTGTTGTGAATGGAGAACCTGTGGAACAAGTAAAACATTTCAGCTACTTAGGCACAATTTTTACTGAAGATGGTAAACTAAATATAGAAATAGACAACAGAATCAGCAAAGCTGGTATCGTGGGAAGTCAATTGAATAAATTCATATGGAATAAGAAAGAAATTAGTCGGAACACTAAATTAGCTGTATACAAGACTGTGTTCAAACCAATTTTAACTTATGGATCTGAGAGCTGGGTCAGAAGTAAAACACTTGACCAAAGACTAGAGACCGCAGATATGAGAGTCCTGAGAAAGATTAGAGGCGTGAACAGATGGCATCAATGGCAATATCATATGAAAAATGAGGATATTAGGAAAGAACTTGACATTGTCAGCATCCAGGAATGCGTTAGCAGAGCTAATCTCAGATGGTATGGTCACTTAAATAGAATGGGAGAGGAAAGATTAGCAAAACAAGTGTTCTCCGCCAGGTTGGCAGGAAAACGACCCAGAGGAAGACCAAGATATAGGTGGATTGATACGGTACAAAGTGCCTTAGACGATAGAAATATAAGATCTGATAATGTTGGAGTCTTGACAAGTAACAGACTGATTTGGAGGAAAATTGTAGATAGGAAGTTAGTAATGATGTAAATTTTTCATGTAGTACTGTCATATCCTGTACACCCCTTGAGGGTACATGGCAGGAATTTGATGATGATGATTGATGATGATGTCCATTTTTATTCTCAAAATTACATAGTGATCACTTACTGTTTCAATATCCCTGTATAGGCTTGTGTTCAGAAATAGTCTGAAGGCATTACATCAGTCATTACATAATCAGTGATACTCTCTCTCTCTCTCTCCTTGTTTGTTTTTCTTTAATGGGAATTTATGCTGATCTTTATGCTGGAACTTGGTGTTAGTGGTGACTAACTTGTGTCTTGAACAGAAATTCAACAGGTTCTTCTTAGTTTTTCTGTTTTCGTATGTTTGCTGATCTATGTAATAACTCAAGAACATATGGCAAATTTTGTCATGTCTGATCACCAGTCATTTTGCTTCACAAAATGACTGGTGAGGAGAATGGACCTCAGTTGTTTGCACATGAAGTAATCCTTTCATCCTCTCTTCTAAATTATCCTGAGGTACTCTTGTTTTAATGTGTTTTTTGTGGCTTATAGCACAGAAACCATTTGACAGAGAAGTGTTGTGTTTTTTCCTTTTCTTTCTTTCTTTCTTGTTTTTAATAATAAAAGGATTGAAAAAAAAAAACTGTTTACCCACTGGCATAATCTTTTTCTTTTTCGAAATCATATTCTAAATAAGTAGATACTTAACATAATTTTTTTTTATTAGATTTGAAAATTAGATTGGGGGGACACACTAGTTAATTTCAAATAAAAAATGTTTGGTTTCAATATTATTGCTTGTAGTTAGAAAAAGTATTAAAAATGTTATTTCTTAAGAATTCTCAAAACATGAGAATAGTGCTTATTTAGATGCTAATGCAATGCAGTTCATGGGGAAAATGTTGTCCCCTTTGTGCTCACAATTTTTTTAATGCATAAGATGCTGAGATACTACCAGTTTTCTATGACAAGATATCAAGAAATTTTTCTCATTTTTTTTAACAAAAAAATTAAGTTTACTTACCTCTCATTTACATTTATGAATTATTGTATTTTTTAAGCTTGTTTTGTTGTAGTTTACTTTTAATTTAATTCAGTTTTTAATTAACCAACTATGAATAAACTACAGCTGCACCAGCTAACATTTCCTTAGACTTGTGTTATCAGATATAATTTTCGTGAAATATATCTTCGATATAAATATTGAATTTGGCCTAAAAAAAAATAAGTAACACATGTATTTTCAAAAGAAGAAGTCCACTATTTTCTTAAGAGTAGATTGTTGAAAGAATAATGTCCTGATTTTTAAAAATTATAGAATCCTCTAAAATAAATGATCTTATAATGTATATTTTTTTGCTACAAAGGGAAAATGTTCAGAAATTGGTAGCCAATAACCAGTCTCCATCTTACTAGTCACCAGTAGTTGAGTGCATGGCTACCAACAGTTTGGGATTTCAGAGGAAGTGTATCTCAGATAACTGCTGCATCTCATAGTTCTAAATTCTGATACAATATTGTCTGCAATTATGTGAGTCTTACAGTTGATTTTTTTTTTTTGCGGGTCAAAAATCAACTAATTCTGAATCAGTTAGAGAAAAAAAAAAAAATTAAAAAAATTGCCTAGTCAGCACTAGAATTGAATGTACCAGTCTTTCTTCTGGCTTCTTGAAGTATGTATGTGAGTGCATTACCACAAGGTTAGACAGGATCTTTTTTATTTATTTATATATTTTATTATTTATTTGTTTGCTATTAAAAAATATTGAAGTGTGTTCCCAATTCAGAAATTCAGATAGGTTGAAAAAAAAAACTTTTTTTTTTTTTAAACAACCTAAGAAACTAAGTAAGTTCAACAGATTTGCAATAAAAATAACTGATGATATATGTGTATATATATATATCATCAACCATTATTGGTCCACTGCGCTGGATAAAAGCCTTTCCAAGACTGTCTGTCAAGGACTTTTCTTCGTCACATCACTTCTGCAACGTGTCATTTTTCCTGCTGTGAAATCCAGTAGTGTACTGCTTTTGTTCATCATTGGTCTCGTCTTTGAGCAGTATGCTTGCCCATTGCTATTTCCAATGTTTCACTCTTTCTGTAAATCTCAGAGACTAAACTTTGATTTCATATCCAGTTATTCCTTTTGTGATGCATTCTTGTGATATCAAGCTTCTTTCCATATTAAATTGTGTTGTTGTTGTTAGACTTTGAGTTTTCTCTGCATTTAATGTCTGTTTCGTATTCATATGTCAATATAAGGAGAAAGCACTGGCTAAATAAAAACTTTAATTTTTAGGCATAGTGATAATTGACTTTTGAATATTGACTGTAATTTTCCAAATACTTTCCATCCAAACTTTTTTCTTCTTTTGATGTCTTCCATAGTATTTTGATCCATTGATATCTGCTGTCCTAAGTATATGTAAATTCACTTCTTTGGTTTCATCATCATTGATTCGTATTATTTCTAGTTCCACATAGCTCTATGAACGTAACTTAGGTTTTTCTTAGGTTAATCTTTCAGCTACCTGTTTTGCCAGCAATTTGGAGCCCACAGATGTGCATCTGTAGTTTGTGTGGACTTGAGTGTAAAGATAACTGTGTTATCTGCAAAGCATAAATGGCTTAAATAGCCCCTATTTATCTTCAGACCTTTTCTTCCCAATCAAGAAGTGTGAATATTTCTTCTAAACATGATATGAATAGTTTTGAAGATATTGACATATTGTCTCATGCTTTATTGTAGAGATGTTTCCATTAAAATGAATTGCTACTATTATTAATGTGTGCTGATTTGATGGTACTTATATATGGATTCTCCACTTGTTGGTTTTGTAGTTTTTTTTTGAATCAGAGGCTTTCTCATAATGGTAGTTTGTATTCATTACACCCTTCATTAATCTGCTGTACAACTTGAGTGTGATCGATTTTAAAGCCACTTTGAAAGCTTGCCCATGTTTTTCAAGCTATGCAAGCTCTAGAGTTGCATGAACCTCTGAGCTAAGACTTTTGCCAACACTTTGGAAATCACCAGTAGTAAACTGGTGGGTTGGATAGTTCTTCAAATCTTTTGCTTCACCTTTTTGTTCCACATGTCTTCTGGTAGAAGTTGTGGCACTTCAGTTACCTCATAATCGTCTTTTTCATTTCCTTTGTCATTCTGATGTTATATTGAGTAAAATTCTTCATTTCCTTTTGTTATAGCATATCTAGATCTGTTATGTTCCAATCTCATAGTTTGATTGTGACCATTTATTTATTGCTGTTTGTCAATTCTGAATTTTCATATTTCTTTCTTGATATGCATATATAACTCAACTATAACTCAACCACTAAAAAATGCATTGTATTTTAGTTCTGCATGAGATGTTGCAAAACTAAAACACAACAGTGCCATGTATGAACAGTATGGAGAAGACCATTCCAAAGAACAGAGGTAGATAGAATGAAAGAGGACAAGAAATTGGTTCAATAAGTAGATGATCCTGCTTATACATTTAGAGAAAAGTGGAGGATGATGATGGCCAATTTGGTGAAGCAGAGCCCATAAAATTACCTATAGAAAAGAAGACACCACAGAAGCAGATCATCTGTGAAAAACTAATCAGAAGAGGTCTCCAAGAATGGGATCATCTATTAAGCAGATTACCCTCTTTTGGACATCAAGTACATTTGGTGCACCATTCCAAATGAGACTAGTATTCTCATGTTGGCAGATTTAGAATTCATGTAGTAAACTGGAAAATGAGAAGGCCATGAATACACCCTATGTTCAAAAAGAAACTGAACTTCTCAAAAATGGAAGAAACTAGTGGCGCCACCTGTTGTATCTTTTTGTTGTCGAAAGCGGCAACCTTCATTAGTGTTGTGTCAACTGTTTATGACATTTGTTTCATTGGAAGCCGAGTTATAGTGCCAAGAGTGACAGTGTGTTTTGACGAACGGTTGGAAAATGAGTTTCAAACAGAGAGCTGCAATTGACTTTTGTGTTAAACTTGGTAAAAGTTTTACCGAAATGCACCAATGCTTCAAAAAGCATACGCCGATGAATGCTTATCCTGTACTCAAATTTACGAGTGGTTTAAGCAATTTCAAAGTGGTCGTGAGACACTTGAGGACGACGAAAAGCCGGGCTGTCCAAAAATTGTACCGAGAAAAGTTAACATCCAAAAAGTGCGTGATTTCATCAAAGAAAACCCAAAATCGTACGTGAGATTGAAGATGAATTGGTGATTCCAAAATCAACTGTGCACAAATTTTGACTGAGGGTTTGGGCCTTCGTAAATTGAATTCACGATTTGTTCTCCACAAGTTGACCAACCACCAAAAAATGTATCGAATTGAACACTACAAGGACCTCATTAAAACCGCTTGTAAAGACTCAAAGTTTCTTGAAACAATCGTTACTGGTGACGAAATGTGGTGTTTTGAGTATGAGCCTGAAACAGAGTGTTGAGTGGAGACCACCAGAAGAGGGCATCCAAAAAAAAGTTGCTTGGAGAAGTCAAAAGTAAAGACAATGCTGATTTTTTCCTACGATTTCAAGGGCATTACCCACAAAGAATTTGTTCCGCCTGGCCAAATGGTCAATGTGAGTTTTATCTTGAAGTTTTGAAGTGATTGATAGCAAGACTTCGTCATGTACGGCATGAATATCATGATGCAGGCAGCTGGTCACTTTTGCACAATAATGCACCATCTCATCATTCGAACATTGTGAAACAGTTTTTAAGCAAAATCCAAATTTGTGTGTTGGATCACTCACCATATTCACCTGATTTAGCACACTCTGTGACTTCTTTCTCTTCCCCCGACTTCATTTGCCGATGAAAGGAAAGCGATACGACCATATATAAAATATATAATTGATATATATAAAAAAACACTTACCCATTAAAAACATTCAAGCGACATAACCACTACCCTCAACATTATCCCAAAAACCGATATAAAAACTCACTTAACAAATTAATTGATTGTGCCAAATGCTGTATTGAAGCTGAGGGAGAGTATATTGATTGAAATAAATTATTTGAATAATTATAATTGGCCAGTATTTTATTTTCTATCAAAAGTTCGGTTTCTTTTTGGACAGAGGATGTAAGTCAGCCCAAAAGGATTATTCTGATCTTGACTGGAGATCTTTCTTATGAGAACTAAGACAGGACTATTTTAGTATCATTGCAGTTCACAAGATATATCCTCATTCTCACTGGTGGTAAAGAGATCAGTGTTCAGAACATTGTTATGGAAGAATATTGAATCATTTGAGCACTGTAATGTTTATGGAAGAAAGAAGAAGAATGGACTGTTAAACAGATCTCTGATGAGGAATTCAGGTTAATGAGACAAGATCATTATTGTATAGGAGGAAGAGTATGGAGGAAGCACACATTCATGAGGAATGCTTGAATTGATAGAGAGAGGAAACATCCATATCCTGTTAAGCTCCAGACTCACCAAACCAACTTCTCATCTTATTCCTTCATTCCATACACTGCGTTATTGCAACCATCTTCCCCATGTAATTTTCCCCCACAGCTTTCAACTCTTTAAGAAGCACATCAGATTATTTTTTTTTCTCTCTGATCACTTACCCAAACATGGGGCTGTTGTGTTATAGGTCTTAAAACTCTTGTGTGTACAAGATATATCTTTTTGATATATATAAAAAAACACCATGAAAACTTACTTTGCATTACAATATGAAATTTAAAATACTGTATACGCTGCTTGGAAAGAAGTCAACGGACACCATAGTGTGAGGAACAAACAACCATGGCATTCTCCTTAGTAAGATGTAGGACCTCATTTTGTTGCGACGATTGCAGCAGTCCTATGGAGTATATTTTCCAAAAAGTTTACAATAATGATCAATTGGAATTTTGGAATATTCTTCCTGTAGGTATGTAATGAACTCCTGGAGTGGAGCGGACATCCCTTGACCTCACCTGATGCTCCAATTCATTACATAGATGTTCAGTAGGGTTGAAATCAGAGCTCTATGGAGGCAGTCAAGTGTAGTGATGTTCATATCCACAACCCACTCAATTACAACAGCAGTCTTATGATACAGTGCATTGTCTTGCTCAAAGAGACAATGGTCAGTTCCATAGAAACACCACAAAGTAGGAAGCAATTTACTGTCCAGAATATTCAGATACCTCTCAGAGACCTCTGTTTGTGGTGACATGAGGTTGCACACTCTGCTAAGAGATGTTCACTGGGCATCTACCACATCCACACCCTTCCATCTGCTTGGTAGAGGATGAAGAGTGATTTGTCGCTCCATAACACAGCTTTCCAAGCTTCTATGTCCCACTGTACATACTCCTTGTACCACTGAAGACAAGACTGCATGTTGGTTTGGGTAATTGGGCTTGCATGCTGAGGTCCTACCACGGAAACCCATGTTTTGAGTTTTGGTTCTGAATGTTTTTGTGCAGATTCATGTTCCAGTCAATGCCCAGAACTCTGCATTCAACATGTTGGTTGACAAATTGCAGTTTTTACATATTGTCCTTCATAGCACCCTACAGTCATCTTCAGTGAGTAGTGGATCATTCACTGTGTGTAGCATGCAGTTGACTCCTTGTGCTTCCATCTCTGTATGGTGTCACTGATTGTTGACCTGGGATGGCCCAATTTGTCAGCCATTTGTCAAACAGATAAGGCCTGTAACATGCAACATCTCTTTCAAACAACATCTCTCTCTTCTCGCAGCTGTTTCTCCCAGACACAGTTGCACTCACCTGCAAACGTCATATTCCTCCAGTTTATACCGGCTACAAACACGTGACTTGTTACATGGCACAATGCACCTTGCCTATGGGGTGTCTGTTAAATTCTTTCCAAGCAATGTATAACGAAGTAGTTTTTAAGTTTAAAGAAATTTAATATCATGATATATGAAATAAATGCACATATAACTAATATACACATAGAAATAATACATACAAGAATCCCTCACTTTACATGGTTTCAAATGTCACTCTTTTTTGCATTAACACCGTTGAAAATTTGCTGTCATAATTTATTAACACAGGTTAAAAATTCACCTTAAATAGTGTTTTTGCTAAGAGTTGCTTTATAATTTTAAATGATGCACCAGACTTTGTAAGCATCCATAACTCTGGTTACCATGGAATACAGCAACTGATTCAATTCAACCATTAAATAAATGTGTTTAAGGGTCAAAGCTGTATAACTGGGGTGCTTAAGGGTCAAAGCTGTATAACTGAGAGGAGACCTCCACATAGCCTTTAAAGGAATGCGGAGAACCGACCAGGGCTTCTGACCTAATGTCCAATCCTCACCTTCTCGTGGTGCACCCTGTTGGGTATCTACTTTGATACTGAACGAACGAGGATGGGCTGGCAATTTGGGATTTAGCCGACCAAATTGTATTCTTATTGGTTAAACCAAAATAAAAAATGATGGTACAACATGACAAAATTTCATGCCGGCTGGGGCGTCGCCCGGTTAAACAAGGCCCCCGTTGTTTTCGCCAGGGAACCAGGGCGAACAGCGAAAAGTCAGCTACTGGAACAAATCTGAAAACAAACCCCAACTCAACATCACCAGAGTTAAAGATCGGTACTATCAACGTAAGAAGCCTGAATGGCAAAGAAATGGAGCTAGCTGAGGAATTAGATAAGTACCAGATCGACATAATAGGGGTGACTGAAACAAAAAAGACAAAAACTGATGAGATCTTTCTGAGCAATAAATACAAAATGTTATATTCAGGCAATAACAATCAAGGAAAAGAAGGAGTAGCCATAGTATTCAACACAAAATACGAGGCTAATCTTCTTGAATGGCAGTCAGTCTCAAGTAGAGTAATGTGGGCAAATATGAGAATGGGGAACTGGACAATGAGACTTATTTGTGCCTATGGTCCCACAGAAGGTTCTACTAAAGTAGAAGTGGAGGAATTTTTTGAGGCTTTAGAAAAAGCAACTGACACAATGAAAAAGGAAAAGTTGGTCCTTGTTGGGGATCTAAATAGTAGAGTAGGAAATGATTGTGAGACATACAAAAATATTTTGGGAAAATTTGGAGAAAAGAGCAAAGCTAATAATAATGGCAAATATCTGTTGGATTTCTGCTCAGGACATGGACTGGTTATTACTAACACCATGTTCCAACATAAAAATGTGCACAAATTCACATGGAGAGAAGAGGCTAGGAATAAGAAAAGTCTCATTGACTATGTTATTGTTGATAGTGATGTTTTTTCCCTGGTGCAGGACACCAGAGTGTACAGAGGATTTGAAATTGGAAGTGATCACTATTTAGTCTTGAGCAGGATAAAATTGAATTTCATATTGAAAAGAATAACATGTAAGAAAGTTTTAAAGCGAATAAAAGTTGAGCAGCTCTCCGATGTAAACTGTAGACTAAAATACAGAAATATTATTGAAAAGAAAATGAAAGAGTTTGAGAACAGGAATCAAACCTTGAAGATTAAGTGGCAAACTCTGAAGGAAACATTGATTGATTCTGCCAGAGAGGCATGTGGTGAGGTTGTGTGCAAAGATAAAAAAATCAGAACTCCCTGGTGGACACAGGAAGTTAAAGAGGCAGTGAAGGAAAAGAAGAAAGCATATCAAAAGTTCCTGGCAAATAAGTCAGCTTTTACTCTTACAGAATACAGAGACAAATGTAAGAAAGCTAAACAGTGTGTAAAACTAGCTAAACAAAAGTCATGGGAGGACTTTGGCAAGAATATAGAAAATAAATATCAAGAAGGTGGCAAAATATTCTGGAGGTTGTTGAAGAAGCTTAGGAATGGAGGAAAGAGTGCTGTAAAAGGAATTAGAGATGATAAAGGTGAAATGAAAACAGGAGAAAAAGATATCCTTGAAGTATGGAGTAATTACTTTGAAAAACTGCTAAATGAAACAAGCAGTGATGACAGCACAGTGATAAAAAACACTGACCAGGCATGCAGTCAGGAATACATATCCATACTTGAAGTAGAAAAAGCCATCAAAGGCTTGAAATGTGGAAAGGCAGCAGGAGTAGATGATATTCGACCAGAAATGCTGAAATATGGTGGTATAAGAGTCTTACAGTGGCTGCACTGCATAGTTCAGAAAGCCTGGACAGAGGGACGAATTCCCAATGATTGGAGTAGAGCTCTCATAGTACCCATATATAAAAAGGGAAATAAAACTGAATGTGAGAATTACAGAGGTATTTCCCTACTGAGTGTTCCTGGCAAGATCTATGCAAGTATACTTGAGAAACGGTTGAGAAGAATTGTGGAAGAAAAGCTTGGTGAAGAACAAGCTGGATTCAGGCCAAATAGAGGCTGTCACGATCAGATCTTCACTTTACGACAAATAGTCGAGAAAGCATGGGAATATAACAAAGATCTGTATTTAAGTTTTGTCGATTTGGAAAAGGCATATGACAAGGTGCCAAGAGAGAAGCTATTCAATACGCTGCAGTTATATGGTGTCAATGGGGCATTATATCAAGCAATACTTAGTCTTTATTTGAGTTGTGAGTCAGCAGTTAGAATTGAAGGAAGTACAGGAAGATGGTTTAATGTTAAATCTGGTGTGAGACAAGGATGTACATTATCCCCTCTGTTATTCATTATCTATATGGATCACATTATGAAGGAATGTGGTATTAAACCTGATATCAAAATTGGAGATGTTAATGTCAGCTCTTTGCTTTATGCGGATGATGTTATACTTCTAAATAAATCCGCTACAAGTCTGCAAGATTCTCTGACTAAATTGAATAGCTGTTGTAATAGATATGGTATGAAGGTCAGCAATAAAAAGACAAAGACAATGAAAATAGGCAGAATCATTGAAAATGTCAACTGTGTTGTGAATGGAGAACCTGTGGAACAAGTAAAACATTTCAGCTACTTAGGCACAATTTTTACTGAAGATGGTAAACTAAATATAGAAATAGACAACAGAATCAGCAAAGCTGGTATCGTGGGAAGTCAATTGAATAAATTCATATGGAATAAGAAAGAAATTAGTCGGAATACTAAATTAGCTGTATACAAGACTGTGTTCAAACCAATTTTAACTTATGGATCTGAGAGCTGGGTCAGAAGTAAAACACTTGACCAAAGACTAGAGACCGCAGATATGAGAGTCCTGAGAAAGATTAGAGGCGTGAACAGATGGCATCAATGGCAATATCATATTAAAAATGAGGATATTAGGAAAGAACTTGACATTGTCAGCATCCAGGAATGCGTTAACAGAGCTAATCTCAGTTGGTATGGTCACTTAAATAGAATGGGAGAGGAAAGATTAGCAAAACAAGTGTTCTCTGCCAGGTTGGCAGGAAAACGACCCAGAGGAAGACCAAGATATAGGTGGATTGATACGGTACAAAGTGCCTTAGACGATAGAAATATAAGATCTGATAATGTTGGAGTCTTGACAAGTAACAGACTGATTTGGAGGAAAATTGTAGATAGGAAGTTAGTAATGATGTAATTTTTTCATGTAGTACTGTCATATCCTGTACACCCCTTGAGGGTACATGGCAGGAATTTGATGATGATGATGATGATGATGATGAATAAATGTGTTGACTAATTGTCTGCTACTGCCTTATATAAACATTTTTATGTAAGGCATTTCGAGTTGAATCTTTAAAACAGCCAACATGTGGATATTGACCCTAACCTTGATGCAGTATGCAAAATCTCAGAATGTTGACAAATCTACGAGTTGTTACTGTGAGATATATACGCACAAAAAAAAACGTATCACTGCTAACTAACTTATTTTTTCAGATATTTCTCAAGAAAATGATTTTCTTTTAAATCCCATTGTATACTATTATTAAACATTGTATGCAATGTTTATTACTTTTCAGTTATTTCAAACATTTTGTTATATTGGCAGTGAAAACAAATATATTTTAAAAAATTTTGTACAGATCGTGAAAGCCCATGGATGAAGTTGCAATTTTTTTTCATTGCTTATTATATTCGATTAACACATTTTCTCTTAGCATGGAGTTTTCATTGGATACGTTAGCTGTGTAAAAGTCAGGGACAACTACACTTAAATAATTCCTTAATATATGCTAGTATTGAGTTAATATTGGCACTTCAATAAATATTCTGTAAAGAAGAATTTTCACTTTTGTTATCATTAAATTGATTGTTTAAAATCTTTTTTTAAAAAATATTTCATTGTTTTTATTTGGACAAAAATGTTTTGTACTCTCTAGATAGGAACATACTTGATAGCCATGGCAGCTTATCAGTTGAAGAAACCATTTTATGTGCTGGTAGAAAGTTTCAAATTTGTTCGACTTTATCCTCTAAATCAGCATGATCTTCCAAATAAATTTAAGGTAGGTTTTAACTTTATAATAATATTAATGTCAGTATATAGAAATAATACTGCATAGATCATGTGTTTTGTTCTTAATTTTCTAAACTGAATAGAACATTTTCATGATGCTATGCTGTACTGCCTTAATAAAAATTGTGCATTTATTATAGGTTTATAAAAAGTATACATATGGAGGCTGTTCAATAAGTTATAAGATAACAGATTATCTTTAATCGTCATCATTTACATGGTCTTTTTCGAAGTAACTACTGTGAGATGCGATGCATTTGTCCCAACGTTGCATCTACTTCTTAAACACATGCGAAAGTCTGTTTTTTGAGAGTTCTTTCAAAACCGCCTCCGCAGCTTTTACACATGCTTTGTTGCTTTCGAAATGGTGGCCTCTTAGTGGTTTCTTGAGCTGAGGAAACAGCCAGAAATCGCACGGTGTGAGATCAGGACTGTATGGAGGGTGTGGTAGGATATCTGTGTTGTTCTTCTGCAAAACGTCCACTACACAACCAGCAATATGTGCCTTTGCATTATCGTGGTGCAATAATAAGCCATTCTTCAGCAATGGACGCTTCCTTTTGACGTGCTGTACCATTGTCCATAAAACATCCACATAGTATGAGCCGTTTACAGTATTCCCGGGTTCTACAGTGTGTTGATAAACAATGCCTTCGTAGTCAAAAAAAACATTATGGTCATAACTTTACCAGCTGAATTTACAGTTTTTGCTTTCTTGGGAGCAGCGAAGACGGATGCTTCCATTCACTGCTTTGTTGTTTCATTGTAGGGTCATAGTGATACAACCAAGCTTCATCTGCTGTAATGATGCATTTTAAGAAGTTGTCGCCTTCTTGATCCAGTCTTTCTTTCCATTCTGTGCACACATCCACTCGATGCTGCATTTGCTCCAGTGTCAAGAGTTTAGGAATCCATCGGGCACAAACACGTTTCAGTCCCAAATGTTCAGCCATGATTTGAGTGAACACTTCCCACAGAAATATTCAGGACAACATGCAGCTGGTGTACTGTAATTCTGCGATCCTCCTTGATGATAATCGCTGTTGTGTTGATCATTGTCTCTGTGATGGACGTTGAGGGTCTTCCCTCACGTTCAAGATCTTCCACATTTTGCCTTCCTTCCTTAGAAGTGTTATGCCAGCAAAAAACACTTGCCCTCGACATTGCTTCATCGTGGAAAGCTTCGTATATCATGTTAACAGTGTCCGATGCCGCTTTTTGCAAACGCACACAAAATTTAATCGCATAATGCTGTTCCAAGGACGCTTCCATTGCGACGACTGGTCGCGGCTTGTAGGCATGGCGAAACAAGCTTGCGTTTAGTCACGTGACACTCTGGCACATCAGCTCGTATACGCCATCTATCAACCTCTTTTGTTAATACAGACAGCAATATTTCTTTATTCCACAGAAATTAATATTGTGATGAGTGGTTTCGCGACAGTAAAATTATCTTGAACAGCCCTCGTACATAATACTTTCTAAATGACATTTTCTCAGATAATCTAGATAGATAATACTTAAAATTCTGAAAAATGATGCTCCTATATTTAATATTAAATGAAAAAACCAAAGCCATTTTTGGTAATAGAGCATCTTTATTTATCAATTTATTTATTTATTATGATATTTATTATTTATAATATTTATTTATACAACTAGGTTATATAGCTGCTAAATAAATGGGATTGTATTAAATAGGGATTATTAATTTGACATACCTGTGTGCATTTTTTTCTTTATTTTATTTTTTTTTATTTATCTGATCCACACACAAGCCCTATAGCACATTAGTGCCGTGTGTGGGCAAGAGGAATAAAAGAAAGGAGGAGGAGTCTGTTCACATTTTGCTTGAACAATCGAGGGTTGTAATCTCTGGGAAAGATAGAGAAGGGCAGGAGTAGATGGAATGAAAGAGGAGACAGTGAAGTTGGTTCAGTGAGTTTCAAGATGGACTGTAAAAGGGTGCTGGTTAGCAGTGGCTCTTGTTTTAATGATTTTGAAGGAGAGTGGAGGAATAATAGTGGTCAATTCAGCAGAGCACTGTCCATGAAAGTATCTGTAGAAGAGGCACAAAGCAGAAACTGAACATCTGTGAGAGAGGGATCATTAATTAGCTGAATTTCAGTTTGCAAAAAAGTCAAAATTATTCGTGAGTTAAAATGTGTTGCAAAAAATATTGAAGTTGTAAAAAGTTTTGTCCTCTAACCACAGTACTAGTTAATGGAGACAAAACAGACAGTTTTTTCCATCACCACAGGAGT